>NW_006772699.1:2137016-2218122 GCF_000442215.2 Lipotes vexillifer | reverse complement strand
CCCTACTTCTCTGCAATGACATTTTTAGCATGAATCAAATGTCCATTTATTGTGTAGATCTGATTCTGAGTCATCAGCCTATTTGTCTAACTTGGTACTATTAAACATTGCCTTAATTACTGTAACTTTATAATAAATCTTAATATCCAGTCGAGCAAGTCTTTCCACCTGACTTTCCTTCTTTAATTTGTCTTTTCTATTCTTGTACATTTGCATTTCTATTTATATTTTTAAATCATGTTGAAAAATTCCACAGAAGAGATTTTGGGAATTTTTTAAGGCAAAAATCAATCTGGAGAGAATTGAACACTTTTGTGATAATGAGTGTTCTAATTCACGATCAATATATCTCCATCTATTTTGTACTTAAAATTTTTTAAAAATTATATTTTGTAGTATTCTTTGAGGAGGTTTTGCAGATTTTATTGGATGCATTCCTAGGAATTTGATTTTTTGACCCTATTATAAAATAGATAAAATTTATTTTCCAACTGCCACTTGAATTTAGAAATGCAATTTATTTTTATATATCAACCTTGTTCATTTTACTTTGCTTAGTCATTTCATTTAGATTACTCCTATGTTTACCATTTTAATTGTTCCTTGTTTCTTCCTGTACCTCATTTTTTTTCTGTCTGAGGAGCATTCTTTAGTTTTTTTTTTTTTTAGTGCAGATCCACTGGCAGCAAATTCTATCAGTTTTTCTTGGTCTGAAAATGACTGTATTTAATATTCATTTTTTTCCAGTTTGTTTGAATCAGGACCCTAATAAAGTCTATACATGGTAATTACTTAATAAGATTTTAAATTATTGTAACCTGTAGTTTTCTCTCCATCTCTTCTTTTTTCTTACAACTTATTTTTTGAAGCTACCATCATTTGTCCATAAACTTAGTTTTGCTGATAGCATCTCCGGAGTGTCACTTAACATGTTCCTCTCTCCCTGTATTTTCACAAATTGGTAGTTAAGGGACTTATTAGTCATTAAATTGCAGGTTCAATTATTTGGCAAGATTATTCAGACATGGTATTGAGTCCTTTCATCAGGAGACACATAATATCTGTTTGCTTCTTTTTTTCTGATGACAAAAGTTACTGATCAACTCTAATCATATTAAGTCAATAACACATATTACCTCAGACAACTTATTTCGGTCGTCTGAAGCCTCTCATCTAGTACTTTCTTTGAAAAGTACTAAAGAAAATAATATTCTTACATGTTCATGGTTTGTTTGTGTTTTTATCCTTGAAAGATAGTTTGACTGAATAAATAATCAACTCACAGTCCCCTCCATGGGAATTTTAAATATGTTACAGCATTGTCTTCTGGCATAAAGTATAGCTATTGCTAAGTCAGATGATGGCAATAATTTTTTTCTTTGTAAGTAACTTGGTAATTTTGTCTGGATATCCAAAGGCATTTTTCTATTTCTATAAAGTTCTATTGTTTTTCTAGAATATATTTGGTACTGGTTGTTCTGGTTTGATTTATTAAGCTAAGCAGTATGCCCTTTAAATATGTACTTTGATGTCTTATTTTTTTTCAGTTTCCACAAAGTTTTCTTGAATTATAGTTAAACATTTTCTTCCTATTGCTTTGATTTACTTTTTTTTTAAAGAAATTCTGACTATACATTCATGGAATTTTGCCTATTTTCTCTCAAATAATGTTAGTCTTTTCATTTCAGTTTTATTTTTATTTTTTCTTCTTTTCACCTTCTAGTTTTCTTAAGGCATTATTTGTTTTGTTTACTTTTGTGTTCCTTTTAGTTTAATCTTCATTTCTGAAATTCATTTGCCTTCCTTTTCTTTCTCATTCTTTCCTAAATTCCATTACTTCATTTCTGAGTTTTGAAATTTCTATTGTATGCTGTTCTTTTATCTTTGTTGATATTTTCTTTTTTTTTTTTTTTTTTTTTTTTTTTTTTTTTTTTTTTTTTTTTTTTTTTTTTTGTGGTATGCAGCCCTCTCACTGCTGTGACCTCTCCCGTTGCGGAGCACAGGCTCTGGACGCACAGGCTCAGCAGCCATGGCTCATGGGCCCAGCCGCTCCGCGGCATGTGGGATCTTCCCAGACCGGGGCACGAACCCGTGTCCCCTGCATCAGCAGGCGGACTCTCAACCACTGCGCCACCAGAGAAGCCCTCTTTGTTGATTTTCTTAAAATCTTCTAGCTTCATTTGATGTATTAGGTTACAATCTTCATCTGTGTACATGTCTTTCTGGTGTAATTTCAGCTCCTGGAGGGATGTTATTCTGCTCTTCATTTTCTTTTTTTCTCATCATAACTTCAAATGGGTAATGATCAAGGTTCTTTTTGGTTTCTTTTATTTACATGTGAAATTAGTGGTTTTGAACTTTTAGGAAGGAAGGTGAATAGTTTTTCTAGCTTTGCTCCTCCTTCCTTGTTTTGGTAAAGTGTTAAAAAAAAAAAATAGGGCCTTGTATTTTATGAGACCTCCTGCCTCTTTCCCCTTCTCCACATTTATCTGGGTTTTTTTTTCCCCTACTGATTTTGTCCTACTCAATTTAAATTCTGTTTCCAACCATTACACTCCATTTGTGGGTTTTCATGCAGGAAGGAAACTTGAGCTGGTTAGTTTTGAGAATTTGTAGGGTCCTGGCTGCTCTAGTCATTCAAATGTTACCACAGATCCTTTGCCCTCAATTATAAATTGTAATATGAAAAATTCCTCTCAATTTCAGCTCCCCAGTCTCACATTTTTTTTAGAGAATAACCGTCGAGGATTTTGTGGTTCTCATTTTAGGACAATCAAATGCCCTGTTGTTTCCCTCTGCTCTTTCTCACATACTTGCTGACGTCACACTTGCCTAGTAGCTCTTCATCTGAATCGTTTATGTTTGGGTAGGTGGGGATACTTTAATCTCTATTTTTGCTGCAGATATCGTACAGTCAAGAGACTGTAAAACAACCATTTCCACCACAACAGCTATCTTCCCAGAATTCCTGTCTCAGTTTTATACTTGAAGAATATTTTTGTTGGATATAATTTCTATGATGACAGTTGCTTTCTTAAAGCAAATAAAAGGCTGCCATTCCACACTCTGCTGGCTTCCACTGTTGCTACTGAACGTCATCTGTCACTCTTATTATTATTCCTTTGAAGGTTATTTGTGTTTTCCTTTGGCTACTTTATAGAATGCTTCCTTTTTAAAATTTTCAATATAATTTCAATATGATGTGTTTAGGTGTGGATTTATTTTTATATTATGCTTGGAATTTTTTAGGTTATCCCAAATCTGTGGATCAGTATTTTCATCAATTTGGGACCATTCTCAGCCATTATCCCTTCTTTTCTATTTTTTCTTTTCTCCTTCCAATTCCTCTGGCACTCCAGTTACAGGTATGTTAGACTTCCTTGTTATGTCCTCTGGGATCCTACTTACTCTACTCTGTTTTGTATACATTTTTCTCCCCATGATATTTTCTGAATTGTTTCTTCTGACCTCTCTTTCAGTTTACCTATCCTCTCTTCAACTCTGTTAATAAGCTATTGAATCCAACCAGCTAGCACCTTTTTAAATTCTAGAATTTCTAATTATTTTCTAAATCTGCAAAGTTAGCTTTAATACTTTCCAGTTCTTTGCTGAAAATATTAAGTTCAACTTTTCTATTTATGAAAATAGTAAGCTAATTGTTTTCACAATCTATGCTTAGAATTTCCACTATTTGGAGCACTTGTGGTCTAAGTTGTTTGTAATGATTTTCTTTTATGTTGTCTTGTCTTCTCTTGTCCTGGTTACTGTTGACTGTGTGCTGGCTACTGTATGTGAAAATAAATTTGCAAAAATAATATGATGACTATCATGCTATTATCTTTCTCCAGAGAAGATTCTCATTTCATTTTTGCAGGTGTCTGGGGTTACTAGCAACATAGGATCATCTGAATCTAATTTTAGGGGTTGAAATTTTTCTGGGCCACCCAGATGAATTAAAACTATTCCATGTGAATGTGATTTCATCATTATTTCTGGGGTCTAGTCCTTCCAGGTTCCAGTCCTTAGTGTAGCATGTTTTCTTAGGACCCCTAAGTTTGGCAAGCCAAATTGAATTACAATTTTTGTCTGCCTAAACCTGTATAATGCTGTAAAAAGTGCTGCTTAGCTTTTCATCCACTTCAGCTGCATTAGTAAATGTCCTCTGGGCTAAAGGGGAACCAAATGCAGTCTCACTTTTCTGAATATCTGTTTTCTCTCAGATTTTTGCCTAGCAATTCCACTCTAACTTGATTGTTGTGTGATGCTTTTAGGGGAAGATGCTTTACATACTTCTTCTAGAATTTTAAAATTTGTCCTCATCAGGAAGATCAGTCTGAACTACCTAATCCACCATTACCCAAGACTTTATTGTTGCACCTATAGCGTCCATAAACACTGATCATATGGTATTGTTGTGAGACCCAAATGATATATGAATAAATTATTTAGCAAAATATATAAACTCTCAATTAAAATAGCTATTATTTTTATTATGTTATTGGTAAGGACTATGTCTTACTAATTGTTACACCTGTACAGCAACTATTGAATCTCTCTGGCAGGAGGGGAAATAATCATATAATTTGCATGCCATTGAGAACTTCAAGGTATGTAAAGGAAAAGAAAATATTTTTCCAGTCAAGGCTTACCTCTGTGGCTAAGATAATCAGAAGGGGGTGGGCAGAAATCGTTAAAAGAATGATTTCCTGCTTCTTAAACGGTTCAAGCAATTATCCATTGATTATGGAAAGGATATCGGTTAGTATTTTTTTATCTTGTTTGTGGTTTATCTTCTGTATCTTGCTGGAAAATGAGCCCCATTGGCTTTTCTAGTCTTTATCCACTTAATACTCTTTAAGATTATGTGGTCTGTAGGAGAGACAACACAGTGCATTAATTTCTTAAAAGATGGAATGAACAAAAGTTCATGAAGCGGGCTTCCCTGATGGCGCAGTGGTTGAGAGTCCGCCTGCCGATGCAGGGGACACGGGTTCATGCCCCGGTCCAGGAAGATCCCACATGCCGCGGAGTGGCTGGGCCCGTGAGCTATGGCCGCTGAGCCTGCACGTCCAGAGCCTGTGCTCCGCAACGGGAGAGGCCACAACAGTGAGAGGCCCACGTACCACAAAAAAAAAAAAAAAGGTTCATGAAGCCTGTGGGGTAATTTAATTTCCTCCTCTGATATCTTTTTGCTGAGAGTTCACTATTGGCAGGAGTGACTGTAAAGTTTACTGACACTTGAAATGAACTGATATCAGTTTGAAGATTCAGTTTCCTGTCCTCCCATATCCCGCGGCTCTAATGGCTTTTGTTTCCCTGTTCAAGAGAAATAAAGGGCACCAAGCTCCCTTCACTGCTCATCTTGCCCTACTCTATGTGAGGCCAAGGCATTCTGAAAGTAGCAGACCTGTGTTCCACTTTCAGATCCACTAGTGAAAGCTGTGCAATGACTGTAATAAAATTGTTATTATAACCACTGACATGAATTACTAAGCACTTTGCATGTTTTAACTCACTGTGATCATACGAGAATTCTAAGCATTAAATATTATTACTACACTCATGAAGAACGGATGCAAGGAGAGTTTAATTAATCATCCATAGTCATATATTAAGTTCTTACTAACCTTTCTGACTTTGTATTTTTCACGTGTAATTAGCCTTGGTGGTTTGATTAGGTAAGGCAATTAATGTAACATGCCTGGCATATGGTAGGCACTCAATATTGTTAGTTGCTTATATAGGCAGACACATTTCCTAGAACTGTAGAATCCACTGAATTGTTTTTTCCTTGGATGGGTTATCTTGATCATTATTGTATCTCAGTACCTAACACAGTGCCAGGTACAGTATTGGCGCCCAATAAGTATTGTTAAAATGTAAGTATGCAAATCTTAGAGTTAAAAAAGGACTTTAGAAGTCACCTAATTCAACCTGACTCATTAAAGGAATCCTTTCTTAGGGAACCTCCAAAGAGGGAAGGCAACTAATTCACCATTTTAACCAGGCCATCCTCTCTATTGTTGAAAAAGTCTTATTCTTAGGAATTTTTTCCTTTATATTAAGGCAAATGATCTATAAATTTAGGGTATTAACTCTGATTCTGCCCTCTGGAAGTGCACAGAATACCTTTGTTTTTGTTTTTGTCTTATTTTGCTTGAGTCCTCCTTCAGATATTGCACTACAGCTCAGAGATCCACTTGGTACCTTCCATTTCAAGCCAGATATGCCTAGTAACTTCCATCATTCCTCATATAAACCAGATGTCAATTCAGGACAGTCTGTCCTTTGAGATTTAAATAAAATTGGCTAGAGCCTCCCATCCCACATCCTGTGGGAAATCTGAGGCACAACCCAAGTTTTCTGTGAATTCCTGGGGATTTATGTTCTTAAGGTGACCTCTGGCTTTGAGTTCTTAATTCCACAGAACTCTGTCTCATTTATGTTTCTTTGCCTTGGATTTCCTCAATTCTGTACCCGACCATGATCTTGACATGAATTCATCCTCTTGAACCCCTAAACTACATACATGTAGCATTTGGGTGCATGACAGAGTTTATTGATGGTGATAATAGAGGCAATTTCCCCTGCCAAACATAATCAATTTGCAAATAAATATTTGACAATATATTTCTTCAAATGTCTTATCCATTATGCCACCAGGAATTTATTATTTGCCCCCCTTTTCCTTGAACTGTGTCTTCTAGTATATTGCCGTTGCTCCCCTCTCTTCATTACCTTCCCCACTTCTGACTCTTTTTTTCTAACAATATTCAAATTCCTGCACATTACTTATACAGAGCTCTCTCCTTCCAAGTTATGCCCATAGGGTCTTATCTGCCACACCAAAGCTATTTATCAGAAAATGTTTCTAAACAACAAAATTATCTTCCCAAAAGCGTCCCTGCTACATACTTATGACACAATTTCAACTCTTCTTCTGTCTCCTAGATATCCTCATTAAACAAGTTTTACTTGTTAATATCTCTCCTGGAATAGAGCTCCCCGACGGAACATGATGAGGTCTGAGAAAATAGCTTTAGTAATGTAAAAACTGTATCTGGGGCTTCCCTGGTGGTTGCAGTGGTTGAGAGTCCGCCTGCCAATGCAGGGGACGTGGGTTCGTGGCCCGGTCTGGGAGGATCCCACGTGCCGCGGAGCAGCTGGGCCCGTGAGCCATGGCCGCTGAGCCTGCGTGTCCGGAGCCTGTGCTCTGCAACGGGAGAGGCCACAACAGTGAGAGGCCCGCGTACCGCAAAAAAAAAAACAAACAAACTGTATCTGATAGAATTTCAGAATGGTGTCTAGTAGGGCCTGCATGTAATATAAATGCCAGGCGTAAATAACATGGTGTCTGTTATTTCTTCTCCCTCAAGGTGTTTCAACCAGCTAAAGATTTAATTTACTTATGTTTGCAGCAGTAGAATCCTTAGCCGTTACTCCAGCAAATATTCTGCACCAGGGATGGGATGCAGACACCCTGGCACATGACTCCTATTCTGAATGATGAACGTGTTTTTCTAATCTGCATGTGCCTGGGGATAGTTCTATTAATGTCACATGCGTACTTTTTAATCTACATTTGATTGCTCATGGATGTCAGGATGTGATTTGGACTTTTTAAAGCATAAGAAAGCAATCAGAGTGATCCAGATTGATAATAACAACTTGGGAAAGCCCCAGTTTTGGTCCACCAGTCATTATTTCTGTAGACAGTTTAGGAGTTCCCTAGCATGCTAAGTTGAAGTTGCACTCATAATTGATGTCTCGAAGGGCAGAGGAACCTGGGATTCTTTCAGTTATAATAGTGTCTATTTCCTAAGTACTTACTTTGGGCCAGGTACTATGCTAAATGCATTGTATCTATTATCTCATTTCCTCCTCCCTAAAACCCTAGACTATAGGTAACTTTATTCTCCTCATTTTGTTGATGAGGAAATTAAGGTATAGAGAGACAAAGCAGTGTGCTCAAGGAGGCACAGCTAAGGAGCAGGAGAGTGAGTTGCCCACTCAGTTTGGCTGGAAAGCCAGTGTCTATAACCACTACACTATCCTCCCACCCCTCCTACACAGAGAAGCTGGAGAAAAGAGACCAGCTGGAATATTCCTCTTCTTAATTTTTTTTTTTTTTGCAGGGTGCCTCAATAGCCTCCTTTTCAGTCTCTAACATACCATTATTGGCAAATCTAAACCAGGTGGATGGTCAATTTTTTTTTAAAGGGATCCTAGAGAAATTGCTTCTTTTTCCTTTGTGGGAGCCAGAGCTGCGCAAGAAGTAATGGGAGAGTTCACTAACTTTTAAAGAGGAGAGAGGCAATGGCTCAGACGGGGCATGAAGAGGTTACCAGGGAGATGCAGGGGGTGACAGCTATCAGAGATGAACTGGCCCCATCATGGTCTCTGTAGAAATGTCAGTCCCTTTCAGAGAGGACTATTTTGCATCTGGATTAAAGTGTCTCAGGAGATGAACCTCATTAAATAGAACCAATGGCTTGAAAGCGTGTAATGAAACTAAACCATTTTTGTTCTTCTTAATGCCTTAAATACCTGTTTATGTGGAAGCCTGAACATCATATAGCTTCCTCAGGCAGAAGACAGTGGGAGCCATGGAGTTACAGTAGTAAGAATTCTCTGGACGATTAAGAGTTTTCGTATTTCCTCAAAGGCTGAGCTTGCCTTCCAGAAATTTCTACTCCTACTTCACAGAAAACAGACACACGCAGAGTCTAGAATATCACAATCAGAGACACTTCTTAGGTCACCTACTTCATTGATTCACTTGATTGACTGATGGATTCATCCAACATTTATTAAGTGCCTACTGTGTATCAGGCACTAGGAACATGGGAGTGAATAAGGCATATTCCTGGCCTCAAGGAATCTACACTCTAGTAGGAAACACAGCAAGCTTCTTTTAGTGTTCTGCAGGGATCCATTCTGGGTCCCTTTTCTTTCCTTTTGTTTCCACTGTATAGTCTCACCTAGGTGAGCTTGGCCATTCTCATAAATTCACACCGTTTCTATGAAGGTGATTCTCAAATATACATCACCTGACCAGTTCTCTTTCTGGAGTTTCATACCCTTATACCTAACTATCTGTGCGTTTTCTCAGCTTAAATGAAACATGAATCTCAAAATTCATATGACCATAACTTAACTTTCAACTATCCTCCAAAATCCTCCTCCAGCCTCTCCCATCTTGCTAGTAAGTAGACCCATATTCCACCCAGAAGCCCATATCAGAAACCTGGGAGTCACAGAAAGCTCCCCATTCCTCTGACCTCCCATGTCCAATGAATCCATAATCCAGCTCCCTGCTACTTTCAAAACTCATCTCAGACGATGTCTCTGCACTCTTCTTCCACTTCCTTACTCTGAACATCCATCATCTTTCACAGAAACTACTACAGTAGCCTCCTAACTAAGCCCCTTGCTTCCATTCTTATCCATCCCCAACCTATTCTTCACACAGCAGCCAGAGTTGTCTTCTTAAAGTATAAATGGGACTGTCCACATTCAGCATAAATTAGCATAATGGTCACGATAATTACAGTGTTCTACCAGGCTTCTCAGTTGTAGTCACTGCCTACCCCCAACCGCTTCCTAGAAATTTCATCTCCTACAGGTCTGGTTTGGCTTGATATTAGGTTGCAGTGGGGTAGAATATGCAAGCAATTCTGAACTCCTTATAATAATAGCTACCAAGTGCCCAGCCCTGTACTAAATGGTTTACTTAGAGAATTTATAATCCCAAACATACTCTCCTGCAAGAGAGGCATTAATATACCCATTTTACAGATGAAGAGGTCTAGATGCAACCTGAGCTCCAAGAAGTTTTAAAAGGTGCCTCAAGTGATTCTAACTTGCAGTCAGGCTTGAGAAACTGTCATAGTTTGGTTGGAAGGAGGCTACCTTGTTCGAGCTCAGATGATTCTCTTGGACTGTTTCTCCCTTCATAAGTCCACTGGCCAGGCCAGGTAACCTCAGCACCTGGTTGACTGGAGTCTGATGGGGAGGCCATGTTGCTCCCTGGATGGTGTTCTTGGACAAGAGAGTACTTTTGAGAGGCGAACATGATAAAGAGGGTTTCTAGAGGCGGTTTGGTTACACAGGATCATGTGAATGACAGTTTCAGATGTCCTCCAAAAATTCATTTCATGCTGAGCAGCCTCTAAGGAAACGTAATCCACATCTCTCTTCCTGAAATCCTGAGGCAATTTCTTTTCAAGTAGGAGATGAATGGTTCCTGAAGGTTGAGGATCCATCCATCTCTAGGGGCTTCAGTGGCAGCAACTTTGCAAGCCTGCTTAAGTTCTTCAGGGAGTTTGGGGATAGGATGAGGTGTTAAAGATAGGGGTTGCCTGGGGGAAGGACATATTAATAAGTTCTCTGGCTTTCCTCTATGAAAAAAGGAAACCTTTCCTTTCCTCAACTGAGCTGCCCCTTGTGCAGATTTCAGATGATCCTTCAGAAGGTTAAACTGGCAGTTAAAACATACTACTTTTGGGCTTCCCTGGTGGCGCAGTGGTTGAGAGTCTGCCTGCCGATGCAAGGGACACGGGTTCGTGCCCCAATCTGGGAAGATCCCACGTGCCGCGGAGCGGCTGTGTCCGTGAGCCATGGCCGCTGAGCCTGCGTGTCCGGAGCCTGTGCTCCACAACAGGAGAGGCCACAACAGCAGGAGGCCCGCGTACTGCAAAAAAAAAAAAGAATAATATGTGTGAATTACATTAGTTCCCAACACTTAGTAAATATTGTATATCTGTTTTAAAATATCATAAAATACAGCCCAAAACCAAGGAGATTAACTACCAGCTTGTCAAACTCCCATGAAGAGTACAGGAGAATGTTCAGTCTTTGAGTTTGGTGGTATCTCCCATCTTATACACATCCTATTATGAGGTAGAGAGTAGAGAAGATTTAAAGGGCATGCCCTAGGTAACACAGCTACTACAAAACTAGGACCAAAAGCCAAGGTTCCTGACTTGAATCCCACATCCTGCCCACAGTACCAGTCGTTGTCATTACTTGGCGGCTTTCCTTAGTACAAAATTGGAGTCTGGCCTGCAGTAGGTGATCATCATATATTTGTTGAATGGATGAATGAAAAAGTGAAGGCTGTCTTTAGTCCTTTCTGCATCTCTTTTCTGTGTACCCTCTAGATGGCTAATCTCGGTGGATACTCAGGAATTTCCTATCCTGAAGCCCCCAGGCAGTTTCCTGTTCCCCAAGTCCATAAAAACTTAGCCATCTTTTATCCCATTATTTCTAGGTTATTAAGACCATAACTTATAAAACCAGTTAATATTTATTAAGTATGTACTATGTATTAGGTACTTAATTATCATATTAAATACTTATAGCAAAATTAAGGGTTTAGGATTATTATCTCCATTTACATATGAAAAAAACAAGACCTTAAAAATGACATAATTTACAGAACTAGAAAGTGTGGGATCTGGTATTCTGTCCCAGATTTATCTGACTCCTAAAGTTGAAGGTCATGCTTGCTGAACTCTCCTGCCTCCGTGCAGTGCTGGCAATGACTGCCAAGAGTTTGTTTTTCTACCCATCCCTCCCAAGTGACACTTGCATTTTAATAAGGTCTTTCAATGCTTCAGCCCAACAGTTCTCAAAGTGAAGTCCATGGGCCTCTGGGGTCCCTAAGAGCCTTTCAGCAGGTCTGCAAAGTCAAACTATGTTCATAATAATACTAAGATGTTATCTGCCATCGTCACGGAGTTAATATCCGCATTGATGGTACAAAAGCAACTGTGGACGTAACTGCTGGCCCTTTAGAACAAATTGAGGCAGTGATGCCCAACTGTCATTGCCTTCTTCAACACCACACACTCACAGGAAAAACAAAAAGGCAGTTTATTGTTTTTGTTTTGTTTTTTTGCGGTACGCGGGCCTCTCACCGCTGTGGTCTCTCCCGTCGCGGAGCACAGGCTCCGGACGCGCAGGCCCAGCAGCCATGGCCCCCGGGCCCAGCCGTTCCGCGACATGTGGGATCCTCCCGGACCAGGGCACGAACCCGTGTTCCCCGCATCGGCAGGCAGACTCCCAACCACTGCGCCACCAGGGAAGCCCAAAAGGTAGTTTTTTAAAGAATATTTATGATGAGGACTTCCCTGGTGGCATAGTGGTTAAGAATCCGCCTGACACTGAAGGGGACACATGTTCGCGCCCTGGTCCAGGAAGATCCCACATGCCGTGGAGCAACTAAGCCCATGCGCCACAACTACTGAGCCTGCACTCTAGAGCCTGCAAGCCACAACTACTGAGCCCACATGCCACAACTACTGAGCCCGCGCACCACAGCTACTGAAGACTGTGTGCCTAGAACCCATGCTCTGCAACAAGAAAAGCCACCGCAATGGGAAGCCCACGCACCTCAACGAAGAGTAGCCCCTGCTCGCTGCAACTAGAGAAAGCCCCTGCACAGCAACGAAGACCCAAAGCAGCCAAAAATAAATAAATAAATTTTTAAAAAAGGAAAAATTAAATAAAAAGAATATTTTGATGAAGCAGTATTATTACTTTTATTAAAATCTCAGCTGTTGAGTACATGTATTTTTAGTATTTTCTGTGACGAAATGGGAAGCACCCATAAAACACTTTTGCTGCGTACCAAAGTCTCAAGTAAAAGCACTCCTGTGATTGTTTGAGCTGTGAACTGAACTAGCCACTTTTTCCATGGAACACCATTTTTTCTTGAAAAAATGACTGAGAGACAAACTGGTTATTCAGGCTTGAGTATTTGGCAGACATTTTCTCAAAACTGAGCGAAGTGAGTCTGTCACTTCAAGGAAAACAACTGACAGTGCCCAATGTCAATAATAAAATTTGAGCTTTCATGTGAAAATTAGAATTCTGAAAAATTTTGATTTGCCACCATGGGCTTGACAGGTTCCCAATACTTCAGGATTTTTCTGATAAGATCAGTGGAGGTATTAATAGACGTGGGAATTCTTTTATATTGTCTAATGAAATGTATCAACATTTGGAAGATCTGTATAACTCAGTGAATCAATGTTTTCTAAATGATTAATGTATGATATTACAAAACCATGCATGGGTAAAAGATGTAGTCAAAGTGCAGGACAGATCAGTGGATTTTAATGTAATAGAGTATGAAAGCTTCATTGATATGGAGTCAGGTTCTACACTGCAACTGTTTTGGTGTGGTTTTGGTGTGGTAAAAAAGGAATCACTACAGTTATCTCAAAGGGCTGTTGAAATACTCCTCTCTCTCCCAATTACATGCTGTGTGAGGTGGGATTTTCTTCGTAACCTTCAACCCAAACAACATATCACAACAGATTGAAAGCAGAAGCAGATCTTAGAATACAGCTGCCTTCTATTAAGCCAGACATTAAAGATATTTTCAAAAATGTAAAGTAGTGACATTCTTCTCACAAAATATGTTTGTTTTGGAAAATATTTTTTAAAGAAAAAAATTGCCTTGACACATAATAGTTGATTGTTATTTTAAATGAATTAAGTTCATGAATTAATTAATTATTTAAAATGTTCTGTTAGTTCCAATATGATAAATTTTGAAAGGTATAAATCACATAAGCAAACGTTCTTTGGGACCCTAAATTATTTTTCAGAGTGTAAATGGGACTTGAGACCAAAATGTTTGAGAACCCCTGCTTTAACCCAGGGTTGTTTCTGATAAACTAGTGGGGGTAGTCATTGAGCAAGAGGACTTTTTATCTTCCCTCCAAAAACCGAGTGGGTAATCTATGCATGTTCTTCTGAGAACATTTCGTCCCCGGGAACCCCCAGTCAAGACTTGGGTTACATACTCTCCCTACAATACCATTTCACAGCACCAGTTAAAACTGTGCTCAGTGTGGCATGCATTCAATTCAGATGTTTTCGTGGATCATGACCTTTAAACTATAGGAGTTGGCAAGGGAAGGGAATTTCTACAAAGTACCACTGGGAGGGTATCTTTCACCCCCAAAGTGAATCTTAGTCCGAGAACACTTCTTGGCTGGATCTGAGAGTCTGTATTCAATTAATCACCTCTTCAGACACTCGAGTGGACAGCCCTTGAGGCAGGAAGGGAGAGGCCTGGGAGGCAGAGCAGAATAAACATCTTAATCCAAATCAAGACTAAGGCCAGCTGTCCAGGCTGTTCTTGTGGCCACAGCTCCCAGGGCTGCTGCCCACGGCTGCCCCTACTTTATTCCGCTGCCCCCTTGAAGGTGCCTCCTTCCCTCTCCTTCCCACGCAAGCAGCCAGTCCAGTGCATGAATTTGTGGGTTGGACTCTAATTGCTAGCTATGCTTGGAAGCCCTCCTCTCTCTAATTCAGTCTTGACACAAATAGCTAGAAAGTTCACTTGCAAAGCCACAACTCCCACAGCAATGCACTGAGGGGTCCCCTTCCTGAGAGCGGACTTCTATTCCATTCAAATCAACAGCTACTTACTAGCACCTATTTGGTGCTTAGCACACCCCGTGTGTGCTTGGATTATCCAGGCATCTCAGTCTTCAGGTCTACCCTCACACAGGGACCACCAGCCTCTCCTTGGACCACTTCATTAATGAAGAGCTGACTGCCTCTGGAAGCATTTGTGGAGAGCTTTCGTTGGTAGAAAATTCTTTGGACTTCTCTGAGAGAGGCAGCATAGCACAGTGGTTAGGGTTAGGGTTAGGTTCTAATCCCATCTCTGTCACTATGATCTTGAGCAGGTTACTTTAATCTATCTATGCCTCAGTTTCCTTATCTGTAACAAGGCAATAAAAATAACCATTGCAAACCATTATTTTATGAAAATAAATTGTGCTTATAAAATGTATTGCCCAGGTCCCAGCACAAAATAAGTGCTTATTAAGCCAGTTCCACCATGTAATCACCTTTGGTCTTTAGTAAATTCAGTATCTTCAGGTTCTCTTGTAACTGAAGTAATACCTACAACATAGAGTTGTGAGGATGCATCCCTGCTTAAGAACTTACTAGTTTTAGGACCTTGGGCAAGTTATTTGCATTTTTCTAAACTTGAATTTTTTTAATCTGTGAAATAGAGGTAGTAGTGCTTGCTACTTAAAGGGCTTTTGTGAGAAATAAAGTATATAAGATACATATTAGCTCTGTGCTAGGTAAATGGTACACTTCATTATCATTCACTTCCATTCATTTGCCTTCAGAGATGTCTGCCTCTCAAGGTCTTTGGCTCACCTTTTGGATCTACACAAAGTCAAATCTTTCTTCCATTTATATTCTTCATTCTAATGTCTCCCATAGGTTTTCTTTCCCCTCGTGTAAACAGACTTTCCCAGTATCTCCAAAGGATTTCTTGAATAAGGTTTTGAACACCTTTCAACATCCTTGGAATGTTTTCCAACTTGCCTTCCATTTGTCAAGGTTTTTTTCAAAATATGATGTTCATATTTAAATGTGCAACTCCACGTGCAAGTTGACCATCCCAAAACACTTTGAGACCATCATCTTCATTGTGTGTGATAAGTTCCTTTGAATGCAGCAAAAGATTAAGTGGTAGGCTGGCCATATTGTTGATTCATACCAAGCTTGTAATCAACTTAAATCATGAAGTTGTTTTCACATTTGCTGCTGTTGAGCCATGTTTCTCCAATTCCATACTGATGAAGTTTAATTTTTTGATGATAAATATAGGATTTTTTTCTTGATCTCTGGTAAAATTGGTCTTATTATTTTGACCCATTCCTTTTATCTATTTCAATAAATTTCGATATATATATCCAGCATATTAACTGCTTGTTGCAGTAATTACAGATTTAATCAGAATGCCCTTTATTTGTTTACGTTAATTAAATTGTTGAAGAGAATAGGTCAAACCAGAGCTCCGTGAGGTAAAAAACAGCCCACCCCCATCCAGGTAGATTTTGATCAACATTATGGAGGTCTGTCAATCAAATGGCTGTAAACTCTCCACACTAATGCCATCTAGCTCATAGTTTTTTTGCCATTTCACGTAGTCTGTGCCTGCAAGATGAGGAAATTAGAAGGTTATCTCACTCCCCATGCCATGTAGGAGGAAGAGTATAGCAAAGAAGAGGGATCAAACCTTTGTCTTTAACACACTTGTTGGGTGTCTCGTTGAAAATTACTTAAACCTACTTTCGATTCTCTCATATGCAAAAAAGACAACACTAATGTGTTCCCCAGTGTTTACTGAGAGAATTAAGAGTGGTGATAGTTGGAATAAATTCTCCATAAAATGCAGATATTGTTGTATTTCACTAACTGCACTGGGTCACAGATTGCCTTTTATTCTTGTACATATTTAAAGATACTATAGAGATGAAGAAACAAGGCTCAGAGAACTAGCACCGAGATTCAAACTCACATCTGCCTTTTGCTAGAAAATCCATCATCTTTTCACAGTGCCATAGTACTTCATCGAGGTAACATGTGAAAAGTGCTTTGTATTATAAAACCCTGGGGTGATATGAATTGTTATTAATGATTTAGTTTACCAGTTAGGAATTCTACTGGAAAAAAAATAGGTTCATTTGGCATAATTTGTCCTCAGGGAACTCAAGTGGCTTCTAGGTGATTATAAATTCACCTTTTTATGTATACAGTTCTCACAAATCGCCCTTAAACTTTTCTTTTCACTAGTTTCTTAAATTTTAGGGACAGTAGGTTCATAAATTCTAGAATCATCCCTTCTTTCTTAAAAAACGCAGAACACTTATCCTCCTCCAGGTTTCTGGCACTTCTCCCACTGAGAAACATGTCATGTTTTTTTGTGAGGCTTTTTTGCCTACAGAAAGCTACATGAAACTGAAAGAAACTAGACAACAGGTAACATATTACACAAAATGTAGTCAGATATTAAAATGAATGACAGACATAGAGAAATGTCCTAAGTGGTCAAGAAGTGATTACTGTGGGCTGCAGGTAATCAGCAAAAGCCCCCTGGTAAGGATGTAACCCTAAATTCCAAAAGACTGGTCCTTGACTTTGGAATTTTCCATAATCAAGCAAGGGGACATTCACTGTGCTCCTTGGAGATTCCAAGAGTCTGTTCTCACTCTCCTTTGCCTGCCTGGTCTTCTTCTGTCTGCACTGGTACCCAGCAGCAGTGTTGACTCTCAGAGCTGTCTAGTTCATGCCTGTTGGGCTTTGGTCCATGAACTGAAATGCACTGAGCTAAGAGAATCTATCCAAGGAGCCTGTGGGGACTCCTATGGCAACTGAGGTTCAGGGGCGTAGTCATTGCCCAGAATGTCTGAAAAATGGAGCTGCAACAAGCCAAGGTACTTTTGCCTAAAGACTTAACTACAGGTTTTCAATTTATTTATATTACAAATGTATACTGAACACTTACTCTGTGCTGGAGATGAAAAGTCAAGCTAAACATGTACCCTAGGATGTTTCTCACAGAAGGTGAAAAGTCAACTTCTTAGTTGAGTTTTGAGGAGCCACTAGCTATTAGGTGGATGAAAAAGGTGAAAGGACACCAGACAGTGGAAACAGCTGAGGGAAAGCAAGCAGAGACGCATGAAATAACTTGTCAAATTTGGGAAACTGCAAATGCTGCTGGATGACTAGACAAGACATTGACTGTGAGGGAGTGATGGGGACAAAGCTGGAGAAGTGGCCAGGAGCCAGATGGTGACAAACTTTGTTGCTGAGATAGGGAGTTTGAACTCTCTACCCCCAAAGCTACGGTGGCCTATTGAAGGAATTTAATCAGCAAAGGGAAATGATTATAACTGTGTTTTAGAAACATGGCTCTTATGAGAGGTGTGGCAGATAAATAGGGAATAAAACGTCTGAAACCCAGAGAGCCCAGTTAGGAGGCTAAGGCAGTAATCAAGGTTAGAAGCAATCGATAGTGACTAAAGCAGTGCCCATTAGTGGGGACAAATGCAAATGATATTAAAGGAGGCTGAATTAGAGTCCTTGGTGACTAGATGAATGAGATGGAAAGAAAGGGATTTAGTACAGGGAAGAGTCTAGGGAAATTCACACATTTTTTTATATGGTTCGCTGCATTCATTATGGTTCCTTTCATGGAGATAGGGCAAGTTTGGGGGGTAAGATGATGAATTCAGTCTCTGACATGTTAAGATTTGGGATTTCTAAGGGGGTATTTTAGCTGGTAGATTTGTATGAGTCTGAAGTTCATTTGATGGAAGGGAGGAGAGGAAGACTCATCAATGTATAAAAATGGTGGTTTGAAGTCATGGGTAGACATGGGAGGAGGAAATACCAATAGCCAATATTTCGGAATATACACCCATACACTTCTCTAAGAACCCCCCTTCACCTGCCCCACCGGTGGACATGTTTGTACCGTGTGAATCTGCCATACTGTCCTAATGGTCATAGCTAATTGGCCAAAACTGGACTAATCTGAAGACATCAGCCGGGAAATCTGACACTGAAACATCCCTGCCCAGTAGCTCTGTAAATTGTTTGGCTGTAGAAAAGTCAAGTCGAGGCCATCTGTGAAAAACCCACAGTTAATATGATACTTAGCTGTGAAAGGATCAGTGCTTCCCCTATAAGACTAAGAACAAGAGCAGAATGTCTGCTTTTGTCACTTCTATTCAAATTGTACTAGAAGTTCTAGCTAGCACGATTAGGCAGGAAAATTAAATAAAAGACATTTAAACTGTAAAGGAAGAAATAAAACTATCACTGTTCGCAGATGATATGATCTTCTGTATAGAATATCCTACAGGATTCACTAAAAACCTATTAGAATAATAAACAAGTTCAGTAAGGGTGTAGGACGCATGATCAATATATAAAAATCAATTGTATTTCTACACACTAGCAATGAACAATCTGAAAATGAACTCGAGAAAACAATTCCATTTATATTAGCATCAAAAAGAATAAAATACTTAAGAATTTAACCAAAAATATAAAACGTACAGTCTGAAAACTATACAACATTGATGAAAGAAATGAAAGGCTCAGATAAATGGAAAGAGATACCACGTTCATGAATCAGAAGGTTTACTTAATAATTGTTGATAGCAATATGCCCCAAATTGAATGACAGATTCAATGCAATCACTATTAAAATCCCAGTTTTCATCTTTTCAGAAACTGACAAGCTGATTCTAAAATCCATATGGAAGTGCAAGAGAACAAGAATAGCCAGAACAATCTTGAAAAAGAACAATGTTACTGGACTCACACTTTCCCATTTAAAAACTTAGTACAAAGCTACGTTAATCAAGATATTGAGGTACCAGAATAAGGACAGAGATATAACTCAGTGGAGTAGAATTGAGAGTCACAAGATAAAGTCCCACATTTATGGTCAGTTGATTTTCAGCAAGGGCTTTGGAATTTAGATCATAAAGAAAAATCTTTACCTCCTGACTCCACTATACAAAACTGACTGAAAGAATGGAGCAGCTTCTGTTTTTGTTTTGTTTGTCTTTGGACAGGGAAGGTGGTGGGCAATGTGTGGGTAAGATGAAGCTGAAGGCGGCCAGCTGGAGCCACTTAATTTTCACAGCTTTAATATAGCCCATTCTAGAAAAGACTTAAAGTCTTGCCCACATGTAAAACAGTCCATGAAAATTAGAACACACAGTAATAAGAGGAAAGAAGACACTAATTACAACTACGATGATGATGGCAATAGCCAACATTTATATAATATTTACTAAATGCTGGGCACATTTCTAAATGTTTTTAAATTTATTAATTCATTTAGTGCTCAAAATACACAAAAATCATAAGTATCATTATTATTCTCATTATACAGATGAGAAAACTCCAAGAGTTTATATAAACCTAAAATCAGAGAGTTAGAAGTGTTAAGACAGAGGTTCTTA
Source organism: Lipotes vexillifer (assembly GCF_000442215.2). Lineage (NCBI taxonomy): Eukaryota > Metazoa > Chordata > Mammalia > Artiodactyla > Lipotidae > Lipotes > Lipotes vexillifer. The sequence goes on along the minus strand of NW_006772699.1, from coordinate 2,198,311 downwards.
ACGCTGATTGCACTTAAGAATCATCTCAAGGGCTTGTAAAACGTTCAGTGCTCAGACTATACCTCAGACCAATTAAATCAGACTGTACAGTGGGTTTTTAAATTTCCCTGGGTGATTCCAATGTTCAGACAAGGATAAAAACCGTTGTATTAGGGTGCAGTTCTTACTCAGTGACCATGGTAAGAGGCCTGCTCACCTAATCATACAGCATCTTCTGAGTTTAAAGACAGTGATTCTCAGAAGGAAGTCTCCAGAAGCATCACATGAGAACTTAAAAATGAAAATTCTCAGGCCCGGGTCCAGACCTTGGATCAGAAAGAAACTCTTGGATGGGACCCAGCCATCTGTGTTTTAACCACTCTACAAGATAATTCTGATGCTTGCATGAGTTTGAGAACACTAATACAAAGATTAGGACATGTTTCTCTTCTTCCCTTGTACCATGGCTTAGGAGTCTGGAGGTCTGGATTTAGTGCAAAGCTTTGTAAATGTTTATCCACTGGCAAGTATTTGTGCCCATGAAATCCTCAGATTCTTCATTTATTAAGTGAGGGGAAAGACAAGAAAATCTTTAAGGTGTCTTCTAATGTTAAATCTCTGCATTTTCATAATCCTTTCCTAATTTTCAGAACTGATTCAAGTTCCATGATGGAAGGAGATTTTCCTAAACCATAAACAAAGACATTCTAATTTCCACACATGAGAAGTCAATATAGCAAAGTGATTAAAAGCATGGACTCCTGGTTGTACCTACGTTTGATTCCCATAAATTGATAGAGCCGCTCTGGAGAACAGTATGGATGATCCTTAAAAAATTAAAAACGGAGCAACCATATGGCCCAGCAATCCCACTACTGGGCATATACCCTGAGAAAAGCATTTTTTTTAAACATCTTTATTGGAGTATAATTGCTTTACAGTGGTGTGTTAGTTTCTGCTTTATAACAAAGTGAGTCAGCTATACATATATCCCCATATCTCTTCCCTCTTGTGTCTCCCTCCCTCCCACCCTCCCTATCCCACCCCTCTAGGTGGTCACAAAGCACTGAGCTGATCTCCCTGTGCTATGCAGCTGCTTCCCACTAGCTATCTATTTGACATTTGGTAGTATATATATGTCCATGACACTCTCTCGCTTCATCCCAGCTTACGCTTCCCCCTCCCCATGTCCTCAAGTCCATTCTCTACATCTGCATCTTTATTCCTGTCCTGCCTCTAGGTTCATCAGAACCTTTTTTTTTTTTTTTTTTTAGATTCCATATATACGTGTTAGCATATGGTATTTGTTTTTCTCTTTCTGACTTACTTCACTCTGTATGACAGACTCTAGGTCCATCCACCTCACTACAAATAAGTCAATTTTGTTTCTTTTAATGGCTGAGTAATATTCCATTGTATATATGTGCCACATCTTCTTTCTCCATTCATCTGTCGATGGACACTTAGGTTGCTTCCATGTCCTGGCTATTGTAAATAGTGCTGCAAAGAACATTGTGGTACATGACTCTTTGAATTATGGTTTCCTCAGGGTATATGCCCAGTAGTGGGATTGCTGGATCGTATGCTAGTTCTGTTTTTAGTGTTTTATTTTTTATTTATGAATTTTACATCTTTATTGGAGTATAATTGCTTTACAATGGTGTGTTATTTTCTGCTTTATAACAAAGTGAATCAGTTATACACATATATATGTTCCCATATCTCTTCCCTCTTGTGTCTCCCTCCCTCCCAGCCTCCCTATCCCACCCCTCCAGGCAGTCACAAAGCACCGAGTTGATCTCCCTGTGCTATGCGGCTGCTTCCCACTAGCTATCTACCTTACGTTTGGTAGTGTATATATGTCCATGCCTCTCTCTCACTTTCTCACATCTTACCCTTCCCCCTCCCCATATCCTCAAGTCCATTCTCTAGTAGGTCTGTGTCTTTATTCCTGTCTTACCCCTAGGTTCTTCATAGCATTTTTTTTTCTTAAATTCCATATATATGTGTTAGCATACGGTATTTGTCTTTCTCTTTCTGACTTACTTCACTCTGTATGACAGACTCTAGGTCTATCCACCTCATTACAAATAGCTCAATTTCGTTTCTTTTTATGGCTGAGTAATATTCCATTGTATATATGTGCCACATCTTCTTTATCCATTCATCCGATGATGGACACTTAGGTTGTTTCCATCTCCGGGCTATTGTAAATAGAGCTGCAATGAACATTTTGGTACATGACTCTTTTTGAATTATGGTTTTCTCAGGGTATATGCCCAGTAGTGGGATTGCTGGGTCATATGGTAGTTCTATTTGTAGTTTTTTAAGGAACCTCCATACTGTTCTCCATAGTGGCTGTACCAATTCACATTCCCACCAGCAGTGCAAGAGTGTTCCCTTTTCTCCACACCCTCTCCAGCATTTATTGTTTCTAAATTTTTTGATGATGGCCATTCTGACTGGTATGAGATGATATCTCATTGTAGTTTTGATTTGCATTTCTCTAATGATTAATGATGTTGAGCATTCTTTCATGTGTTTGTTGGCAGACTGTATATCTTCTTTGGAGAATTGTCTATTTAGGTCTTCGGCCCATTTTTGGATTGGGTTGTTTGTTTTTTTGTTATTGTGCTTCATGAGCTGCTTATAAATTTTGGAGATTAATCCTTTGTCAGTTGCTTCATTTGCAAATATTTTCTCCCATTCTGAGGATTGTCTTTTGGTCTTGTTTATGGTTTCCTTTGCTATGCAAAAGCTTTTAAGTTTCACTAGGTCCCATTTGTTTATTTTTGTTTTTATTTCCATTTCTCTAGGAGGTGGGTCAAAAAGGGTCTTGCTGTGATTTATGTCATAGAGTGTTCTCCCTACGTTTTCCTCTAAGAGTTTGCTAGTGTCTGGCCTTACATTTAGGTTTTAAATCCATTTTGAGCTTATTTTTGTGTATGGTGTTAGGGAGTGATCTAATCTCATACTGTTACATGTACCTGTCCAGTTTTCCCAGCACCACTGATTGAAGAGGCTGTCCTTTCTCCACTGTACATTCCTGCCTCCTTTATCAAAGATAAGGTGACCATATGTGCGTGGGTTTTTCTTTGGGCTTTCTACCCTGTTCCATTGATCTATCTTTCTGTTTTTGTGCCAGTACCATACTGTCTTGATTACCATAGCTTTGTAGGATAGCCTGAAGTCAGGGAGCCTGATTCCTCCAGCTCCGTTTTTGGTTCTCAAGATTGCTTTGGCTATTCAGGGTCTTTTGTGTTTCCATACAAATTGTGAAATTTTTTGTTCTAGTTCTGTGAAAAATGCCAGTGGTAGTTTGATAGGGATTGCATTGAATCTGTAGATTGCTTTGGATAGTAGAGTCATTTTCACAATGTTGATTCTTCCAATCCATGAACATGGTATATCTCTCCATCTATTTGTATCATCTTTAATTTCTTTCGTCAGTGTCTTATAATTTTCTGCATACAGGTCTTTTGTCTCCTTAGGTAGGTTTATTCCTAGATATTTTATTCTTTTTGTTGCAATGGTAAATGGGAGTGTTTTCTTGATTTCACTTTCAGATTTTTCATCATTAGTATATAGGAATGCCAGAGATTTCTGTGCATTTCTGTGCATTAATTTTGTATCCTGCTACTTTACCAAATTCATTGATTAGCTCTAGTAGTTTTCTGGTAGCATCTTTAGGATTCTCTATGTATAGTATCATGTCATCTGCAAACAGTGACAGTTTTACTTCTTCTTTTCCAATTTGGATTCCCTTTATTTCCTTTTCTTTTCTGATTGCTGTGGCTAAAACTTCCAAAACTATGTTGAATAAGATGGGTGAGAGTGGGCAACCTTGTCTTGTTCCAGATCTTAGTGGAAATGCTTTCAGTTTTTCACCATTGAGGACGATGTTGGCTGTGGGTTTGTCATATATGGCCTTTATTATGTTGAGGAAAGTTCCCTCTATGCCTACTTTCTGCAGGATTTTTATCACAAATGGGTTTTGAATTTTGTTGAAAGCTTTCTCTGCATCTATTGAGATGATCATGTGGTTTTTCTCCTTCAATTTGTTAATATGGTTTATCACATTGGGGAATAAACCCCACTTGATCATGGTGTATGATCATTTTAATGTGCTGTTGGATTCTGTTTGCTCGTATTTTGTTGAGGATTTTTGCATCTATGTTCATCAGTGATATTGGCCTGTAGTTTTCTTTCTTTGTGACATCCTTGTCTGATTTTGGTATCAAGGTGATGGTGGCCTGGTAGAATGAGTTTGGGAGTGTTCCTCCCTCTGCTATATTTTGGACGAGTTTGAGAAGGATAGGTGTCAGCTCTTCTCTAAATGTTTGATAGAATTTGCCTGTGAAGGCATCTGGTCCTGGGCTTTTGTTTGTTGGAAGATTTCTAATCAGTTTCAATTTCAGTGCTTCTGATTGGTCTATTCATATATTCTATTTCTTCCTGATTCAGTCTTGGCAGGTTGTGCATTTCTAAGAATTTGTCAGTTTCTTCCAGGTTGTCCATTTTATTGGCAAGGAGTTGCTTATGTAGTAATCCCTCATGATTTTTTGTATTTCTGCAGTGTCAGTTGTTACTTCTCCTTTTTCATTTCTGATTCTATTGATTTGAGTCTTCTCCCTTATTTTCTTGATGAGTCTGGCTAATGGTTTATCAATTTTGTTTATCTTCTCAAAGAACCAGCTTTTAGTTTTATTGATCTTTGCTATTGTTTCCTTCATTTCTTTTTCATTTATTTCTGATCTGATTTTTATGATTTCTTTCCTTCTGCTAACTCTGGGGTTTTTTTGTTCTTCTTTCTCTAATTGCTTGAGGTGCAAGGTTAGGTTGTTTATTCGAGATGTTTCCTGCTTCTTAAGGTGGGCTTGTATTGCTATAAACTTCCCTCTTAGAACTGCTTTTGCTGCATCCCATAGGTTTTGGGTCGTTGTATCTCCATTGTCATTTGTTTCTAGGTATTTTTTAATTTCCTCTTTGATTTCTTCAGTGATCACTTCGTTATTAAGTAGTGTATTGTTTAGCCTCCATGTGTTTGTATTTTTTACAGATCTTTTCCTATAATTGATATCTAGTCTCATGGCGTTGTGGTCGGAAAAGATACTTGATACAATTTCAATTTTCTTAAATTTACCAAGGCTTGATTTGTGACCCAAGATATGATCTATCCTGGAGAATGTTCCATGAGCACTTGAGAAAAATGTGTATTCTGTTGTTTTTGGATGGAGTGTCCTATAAATATCAATTAAGTCCATCTTGTTTAATGTATCATTTAAAGCTTGTGTTTCCTTATTTATTTTCATTTTGGATGATCTGTCCATTGGTGAAAGTGGGGTGTTGAAGTCCCCTACTATGAATGTGTTACTGTCGATTTCCCCTTTTATGGCTGCTAGTTTTTGCCTTATGTATTGAGGTGCTCCTATGTTGGGTGCATAAATATTTACACTTGTTATATCTTCTTCTTGGATCTGTCCCTTGATCATTATGTAGTGTCCTTCTTTGTCTCTTGTAGTAGTCTTTATTTTAAAGTCTATTTTGTCTGATATGAGAATTGCTACTCCAGCTTTCTTTTGGTTTCCATTTGCATGGAATATCTTTTTCCATCCCCTTACTTCCAGTCTGTATGTGTCTTTAGGTCTGAAGTGGGTCTCTTGTAGACAGCATGTATATGGGTCTTATTTTTGTATCCATTCAGCCAATCTGTGTCTTTTGGTGGGAGCATTTAGTCCAGTTACATTTAAGGTAATTATTGATATGTATGTTCCTTTTCCCATTTTCTTAATTGTTTTGGGTTCGTTATTGTAGGTCTTTTCCTTTTCTTGTGTTTCTTGCCTAGAGAAGTTCCTTTAGCATTTGTTGTAAAGCTGGTTTGGTGGTGCTGAACTCTCTCAGCTTTTGCTTGTCTGTAAAGGTTTTAATTTCTCCATAAAATCTGTGTGAGATCCTTGCTGGGTAGAGTAATCTTGGTTGTATGTTTCTCTCCTTCATCACTATAAATATGTCCTGCCAGTCCCTTCTGGCTTGCAGAGTTTCTGCTGAAAGATCAGCTGTTAACCTTATGGGGATTCCCCTGTGTGTTATTTGTTGTTTTTCCCTTGCTGCTTTTAATATGTTTTCTTTGTATTTAAAGATTGACAGTTTGATTAATATGTGTCTTGGCGTATTTCTCCTTGGATTTATCCTGTATGGGACTCTCCGTGCTTCCTGGACTTGATTAACTATTTCCTTTCCCATATTAGGGAAGTTTTCAACTATAATCCTTCACATATTTTCTCAGTCCCTTTCTTTTTCTCTTCTTCTTCTGGAACCCCTGTAATTCAAATGTTGGTGCGTTTAATGTTGTCCCAGAGGTCTCTGAGACTGTCCTCAGTTCTTTTCATCCTTTTTTCTTTATTCTGCTCTGCAGTAGTTATTTGCACTATTTTATCTTCCGTCTTCTGCCTCAGTTATTCTGCTATTGATCCCATCTGGAGTATTTTTAATTTCATTTATTGTGTTGTTCATTGTTGTTTCTTTCATCTTTAGTTCTTCCAGGTCCTTGTTAAAAGTTTCTTGCATTTTGTCTATTCTATTTCCAAGATTTGGGATCATCTTTACCATCATTATTCTGAATTCTTTTTCAGGTAGACTGCCTATTTCCTCTTCATTTGTTAGGTCTGGTGCCTTTTTATCTTTCTCCTTCATCTGCTATGTGTTTTTCCGTCTTCTCATTTTGCTTATCTTACTGTGTTTGGGGTCTCCTTTTTGCAGGCTGCATGTTCGTAGTTCCCATTGTTTTTGGTGTCTGTCCCCAGTGGGTAAGGTTGGTTCAGTGGGTTGTGTAGGCTTCCTGGTGGAGGGGACTACTGCCTGTGTTCTGGTTGATGGGGCTGGATCTTGTCTTTCTGGTGGGCAGGTCCACGTCTGGTGGTGTGTTTTGGGGTGTCTGTTGACTTATTATGATTTTAGGCAGTCTCTCTGCTAATGGGTGGGGTTGTTTTCCTGTTTCGCTAGTTGTTTGGCATAGGGTGTCCAGCACTGTAGCTTGCTGGTCATTGAGTGAAGCTGGGTTCTGGTTTTGAGATGGAGATATCTGGGAGATTTTCACCATTTGATATTATGGGGAGCTGGGAGGTCTCTTGTGGACCAGTGTCCTGAAGTTGGCTGTCCCACCTCAGAGGCACAGCACTGACTCCTGGCTGCAGCACCAAGAGCCTTTCATCCACACGGCTCTGAATAAAAGGGAGAAAAAGTAGAAAGAAAGAATTAGTAGAAGTAGAAAGAAAGAAAGAGAGAGAGAGAGAGAGACAAAGAAGGGAGGGAGGGAGGGAGGAAGGTAGGAAGGAGGGAAGGAAGGAAAAAAAGAAAGAAGATAAAGTAAAATAAAATAAAGTAAGATAAAATATAATAAAGTTATGAAAATAAAAAATAATTATTAAGAAAAAAAAAACAGACGGATAGAACCCTAGGACTAATGGTGGAAGCAAAGCTATACAGACAAAATCTCACAAAGAAGCATACACATACAGACTCAGAAAAAGAGGAAAAGGGGAAAAAATCATAAATCTTGCTCTCAAAGTCCACTTCCTCAATTTGGGATGATTCATTGTCTAAAGGAGGGAAGGAAGGAAAGAAAGAACGAAAGAAAGAAGATAAAGTAAAATGAAATAAAGTTATTAAAATAAAAAATAATTATTAAGAAAAAATTTAAAATAAACAAAAAAAACCGTACAGATAGAACCCTAGGACAAATGGTGGTAGCAAAGCTATACAGAGAAAATCTCACACAGAAGCATACACATACAGACTCACAATAAGATGAAAAGGGGAAAAAATCATAAATCTTGCTCTCAAAGTCCACCTCCTCAATTTGGGATGATTCGTTGTCTCTTCATGTATTCCACAGATGCAGGGTACATCAAGTTGATCGTGGAGCTTTAGTCCGCTGCTTCTGAGGCTGCTGGGAGAGATTTCCCTTTCTCTTCTTTGTTCTCACAGCTCCCACGGGCTCAGCTTTGGATTTGGCGCCGCCTCTGCGTGTAGGTCACCGAAGGGCGTCTGTTCTTTGCTCAGACAGGACGGGGTTAAAGGAGCAGCTGATTCAGGGGCTCTGGCTCACTCAGGCCAGGGGGAGGGAGGGGCATGGAGTGCAGGGCGAGCCTGCAGCGGCAGAGGCCAGCGTGACGTTGCACCAGCCTGAGGCGCGCTGTGTGTTCTCTTGGGTAAGTTGTCCCTGGATCACGGGACCCTGGCAGTGGCGGGCTGCACAGACTCCCCGGAAGGGGGGTGTGGATAGTGACCTGTGCTTGCACACAGGCTTCTTGGTGCCGGCAGCAGCATCCTTAGCGTCTCATGACCGTCTCTGGGGTCCGTGCTTTTAGCCGCGGCTCGCGCCCTTCTCTGGAGCTCCTTTAAGCAGCGCTCTTAATCCCTCTCCTCGCGCACCAGGAAACAAAGAGGGAAGAAGAAGTCTCTTGCCTCTTCTGCAGCTCCAGACCTTTTCCCCGGATTCCCTCCCGTCTAGCTGTGGTGCACTAACCCCCTGCAGGCTGTGTTCATGCCGCCAACCCCAGTCCTCTCCCTGCGCTCCGACCAAAGCCCGAACATCAGCTCCCAGCCCCGCCCGCCCCGGCGGGTGAGCACACGAGCCTCTCGGGCTGGTGAGCGCCGGTCGGCGCCGATCCTCTGTGCGGGAATCTCTCCGCTTTGCCCTCCGCGCCCCCGTTGCTGTGCTCTCCTCCGCGGCGCCGAAGCTCCCCGCTCCGCCTCCCGCAATCTCTGCCCGTGAAGGGGCTTCCTAGTGTGTGGGGACCTTTCCTCCTTCACGGCTCCCTCCCACTGGTGCAGGTCCCGTCCCTATCCTTTTGTCTCTGTTTATTCTTTTTCTTTTGCCCTACCCAGGTACGGGGGGAGTTTCTTGCCTTTTGGGAGGTCTGAGGTCTTCTGCCAGCGTTCAGTAGGTGTTCTGTAGGAGCTGTTCCACATGTAGATGTATTTCTGGTGTATCTGTGGGGAGGAAGGTGATCTCCACGGCTTACTCTTCCGCCATCATCCCCCACGGGGAATGTTTTGAGTGTTTTAAAGAAACTCCATACTGTTCTCCATGACTGTATCAATCTACATTCCCACCAACAGTGCAAGAGGGTTCCCTTTTCTCAACAACCTCTCCAGCATTTATTGTTTGTAGATTTTTTGATGATGGCCATTGTGACTGGTGTAAGGTGATACCTCATTGTAGTTTTGATTTGCATTTCCCTAATGATTAGTGATGTTGAGCGTCTTTTCAAGTGTTTGTTGGCACTCTGTATATCTCCTTTGGAGAAATGTCTATTTAGATCTTTGGCTCGTTTTTCGATTGAGGTGTGTGTCTTTTTGATTTTGAGCTGCATGAACTGCTTGTATATTTTGGAGATTAATCCTTTGTCAGTTCCTTCATTTTCAAATATTTTCTCCCATTCTGAGGGTTGTCTTTTCGTCTTGTTTATGTTTTCCTTTGCTGTGCAAAAGCTTTTAAGTTTCATTAGTTCCCATTTATTTTTGTTTTAATTTCCGTTTTTCTAGGAGGTGGGTCTAAAAGGATCTTGCTGTGATTTATGTCATAGAGTGTTCTGCCTATGTTTTCCTCTAAAAGATTTATAGTGTCTGGCCTTACATTTAGGTCTTTAATCCATTTTGAGTTTATTTTGCTGTATGGTGTTAGGGAGCATTCTAATTTCATTCTTTTACATGTAGCTTTACAGTTTTCCCAGCCTCTTATTGAAGACGCTGTCTTTTCTCCATTGTATATTCTTGCCTCCTTTATCAAAAATAAGGTGACCATAGGTGCGTGGGTTTATCTCTGGGCTTTCAATCCTGTTCCATTGATATATATTTCTGGTTTTGTGCCAGTACCATACTGTCTTGATTACCGTAGCTTTGTAGTATAGTCTGAAGTCTGGGAGCCTGATTCCTTCAGCTCCATTTTTCTTTCACAACATTGCTTTGGCTCCTCGGCGTCTTTTGTGTTTCCATACAAATTGTGAAATTTTTTGTTCTAGTTCTGTGAAAAATGCCATTGGTAGTTTGATAGGGGTTGTATTGAATCTGTACATTACTTTGGGTAGTATAGTCATTTTCACAATGTTGATTCTTCCAATCCAAGAACATGGTATATTTCTTCAACTGTTTGTACCATCATTAATTTCTTTAATCAGTGTCTTATAGTTTTCTGAGTACAGGTCTTTTGTCTCCTTAGGTAGGTTTATTCCTAGGCATTTTATTCTTTTCGTTGCAGTGGTAAATGGGAGTGTTTCCTTAATTTCTCTTTCAGAGTTTTCATCATTAGTGTATAGGTATGCAAGAGATTTCTGTGCATTAATTTTGTATCCTGCTACTTTACCAAATTCATTGACTAGCTCTAGTAGTTTTCTGTAGCATCTTTAGGATTCTCTATGTATAGTATCATGGCATCTGCAAACAGTGACAGCTTTACTTCTTCTGTTCCAATTTGGATTCCTTTTATTTCTCTTTCATCTCTGAATGCTGTGGCTAAAACTTCAAAACTATGTTGAATAATAGTGGTGAGAGTGGACAACCTTGTCTTGTTTGTGATCTTAGAGGAAATGGTTTCAGTTTTTCACATTGAGAACAATGTTGGCTATGGGTTTGTCATATGTGGCCTTTATTATGTTGAAGTAAGTTCCCTCTATGCCTACTTTGTGGAGGGTTTTTATCATAAATGGGTGTTGAATTTTGTTGAAAGCTTTTTCTGCATCTTTTGAGATGATCATATGGATTTTCTCCTTCAATTTGTTAATATTGTGTATCACATTGATTGATTTGCATATACTGAAGAATCCTTGCATTCTTGGGATAAACCCCACTAGATCATGGTGTATGATCCTTTTAATGTGCTGCTAGATTCTGTTTGCTAGTATTCTGTTGAGGATTTTTGCCTCTCTTTCATCGATATTGTCCTGTAGTTTTCTTTCTTTGTGACATCTTTGTCTGGTTTTGGTATCAAGGTGATGGTGGCCTGGTAGAATGAGTTTGGGAGTGTTCCTCCCTCTGCTATATTTTGGACGAGTTTGAGAAGGATAGGTGTTAGCTCTTCTCTAAATGTTTGATAGAATTCGCCTGTAAAGCCATCTGGTCCTGGGCTTTTTTCTTGGAAGATTTCTAATCACAGTTTCAATTTCAGTGCTTGTGATTGGTCTGTTTATGTTTTCTATTTCTTCCTGGTTCAGTCTTGGAAGGTTGTGCTTATCTAAGAATTTGTCCATTTCTTCCAGCTTGTGCATTTTCTTGGCATATAGTGGCTTGTAGTAATCTCTCATGATCCTTTGTATTTCTGCAGTGTCAGTTGCTACTTCTCCTTTTTCATTTCTAATTCTATTGATTTGAGTCTTCTCCCTTTTTTTTTATGATGAGTCGGGCTAATGGTTTATCAATTTTGTTTATCTTCTCAAAGAACCAGCTTTTAGTTTTATTGATCTTTGCTGTTGTTTCCTTCATTTCTTTTTCATTTACTTCTGATCTGACCTTTATGATTTCTTTCCTTCTGCTAGCTCTGGGGTTTTTTTGTTTTTCTTTCTCTAATTGCTTTAGGTGTAAGGTTAGGTTGTTTATTTGAGATGTTTCTTGTTTCTTCAGGTGGGATTGTATTGCTATAAACTTCCCTCTTCAAACTGCTTTTGCTGCATCCCATAGGTTTTGGGCTGTCGTGTTTTCATTGTCATTTGTCTAGGTACTTTTTGATTTCCTCTTTGATTTCTTAAGTGATCTCTTGGTTATTTAGTAGTGTATTGTTTAGCCTCCTTGTGTTTGTACTTTTTACAGATTTTTTCCTGTAATTGATATCTAGTCTTATAGCGTTGTGGTCGGAAAAGATACTTGATACAATTTCAGTTTTCTTAAATTTACCAAGGCTTGATTTGTGATGCAAGACATGATCTATCCTGGAAAGTGTTCCATGAGCACTTGAGAAGAAAGTGTATTCTGTTGTTTTGGGATGGAATGTCCTATAAATATCAATTAAGTCCATCTTGTTTAATGTATCATTTAAAGCTTGTGTTTCCTTACTTATTTTCATTTTGGATGATCTGTCCATTGGTGACAGTTGGGTGTTAAAGTCCCCTACTATGATTGTCTTACTGTCAATTTCCCCTTTTATGGCTGTTAGCATTTGCCTTATGTATTGAGGTGCTCCTATGTTGGGTGCATAAATATTTACAATTGTTATATCTTCTTGGATTGATCCCTTGTTTACTATGTAGTGTTCTTCTTTGTCTCTTGTAATAGTCTTTATTTTAAAGTCTATTTTGTCTGATATGAGAATTGCTACTCCAGCTTTCTTTTGGTTTCCATTTGCATGGAATATCTTTTTCCATCCCCTCACTTTCAGTTTGTACATGTCCCTAGGTCTGAAGTGGGTCTCTTGTAGACAGCATATATATAGGTCTTGTTTTTGTATCCATTCAGCCAGTCTGTGTCTTTTTGTCGGAGCATATAATCCATTTACATTTAAGTTATTTATCAACATGTATGTTCCTATTACCATTTTCTTAATTGTTTTGGGTTTGTTATTGTAGGTCTTTTCTTTCTCTTGTGTCTCCTGCCTAGAGAAGTTCCTTTAGCATTTGTTGTAAAGCTGGTTTGGTGATGCTGAATTCTCTTAGCTTTTGCTTGTCTGTAAGGGGTTTAATTTCTCCATCGAATCTGAATGAGATCCTTGCTGAGTAGAGGCATCTTGGTTGTATGTTTTTCCCTTTCATCACTTTAAATATGTCCTGCCACTCCTTTCTGGCTTGCAGAGTTTCCGCTGAAAAATCAGCTGTTAACCTTATGCAGATTCCCTTGTATGTTATTTTTCCCTTGCTGCTTTTTTTTTTTTTTTTTTTTTTTTTTTTTTGCGGTATGTGGGCCTCTCACTGTTTTGGCTTCTCCCATTGCGGAGCACAGGCTCTGGACTTGCAGGCTCAGCAGCCATGGCTCATGGGCCTATCCACTCCGCGGCATGTGGGATCTTCCCAGACTGGGGTATGAACCCGTGTCCCCTGCATTGGCAGGTGGACTCTCAACCACTGCGCCACCAGGGAAGCCCTCCCTTGCTGCTTTTAATATGTTTTCTTTGTGTTTAATTTTTGATACTTTGATTAATATGTGTCTTGCAATGTTTCTCCTTGGATTTATGCTGTATGGGGCTCTCTATATTTCCTGGACTTGATTAACTATTTCCTTTCCCCTATTAGGGAAGTTTTCAACTATAATCTCTTCAAATATTTTCTCAGTCCCTTTCTTTTTCTCTTCTTCTTCTGGGACCCCTATAATTCGAATGTTGGTGCATTTAATGTTGTCCCAGAGGTCTCTAAGACTGTCCTCAATTCTTTTCATTCTTTTTTCTTTATTCTGCTCTGTGGTAGTTATTTCCACTTTTTTATCTTCCAGGTCACTTATCTGTTCTTCTGCCTCAGTTATTCTGCTATTGATTCCTTGTAGAGAATATTTTATTTCATTTATTGTGTTCATCACTGTTGGCTTGCTCTTTAGTTCATCTAGGTCCTTTTTAAACGTTTCTTGTCTTTTCTCCATTGTATTTATAAGATTTTGGATCATCTTTACTATCATTGCGCTGAATTCTTTTTCAGGCAGACTGCCTATTTCCTCTTCATTGTTTGGTCTGGTGGGTTTTTACCTTGCTCATTCATCTGCTGTGTGTTTCTCTGTCTTCTCATTTTGCTTATAACTTACTGTGTTTGGGGTCTCCTTTTCCCAGGCTGCAAGCTCATAGTTCCCGTTGTTTTTGGTGTCTGCCCCCAGTGGCTAAGGTTGATTCAGTGGGTTGTGTAGCCTCCTGGTGGCAGGGAGTGGTGCCTGTATTTTGGTGAATGAGGCTGGATTTTGTCTTTCTGGTGGGCAGAACCATGTCCGGTGGTGTGTTTTGGGGTGTCTGTGACCTTATTATGATTTTAGGAAGCCTCTCTGCTAATGTGCTAATGGGTTGGATTGTGTTCCTGCCTTGCTAGTTGTTTGCCACGGGGTGTCCAGCACTGTAGTTTGCTGGTTGTTGAGTGGAGCTGGGTCTTAGCGTTGAGATGGAGATCTCTGGGACAGCTTTCGCCATTTGATATTCCATGGAGCCGGGAGGTCTCTGGTGGATCAATGTCCTGAACTCAGCTCTCCCACCTCAGAGGCATGGGCCTGACACCCAGCCGGAGCACGAAGACCCTGTCAGCCACACAGCTCAGAAGAAAAGGGAGAAAAAATGAAAGAAAGAGAAAAAATGAAAGAAAACAGAAAAAAAGGAAAGAAAAGAAAAGAAAGTTATTAAAATAAAAAATTTGGGGGCTTACCTGGTGGCGCAGTGGTTGAGAGTCCGCCGGCCGATGCAGGGGACACGGGTTCGTGCCCCGGTCCGGGAGGATCCCACGTGCCGCGGAGCGGCTGGGCCCGTGAGCCATGGCCGCTGAGCCTGCGCGTCCGGAGCCTGTGCTCCGCAACGTGAGAGGCCGCAGCAGTGAGAGGCCCGCATACTGCAAAAAATATAAATAAATAAAAATAAAATAATTTTAAAGTTATTAAAAATTAAAAAATTTAAAAGTAATAAAAAGAAAGAAAAAAAGAAAGAAGAGCACACCCAAACCAAAAAACAAATCCACCAGTGATAACAAGCGGTAAAAACTATAGTGAAAAACAAAACAAGACAAAACAAAAATGGACAGACGGAACCCTAGGACAAATGGTAGAAGCAAAGCTCTACAGACAAAATCACACAAAGAAGCATACACACACACACTCACAAAAAGAGGAAAAGGAAAAAAATATATATATATAACAAAAGGAGGAGAGCAACCAAATCAATAAACAAATCTACCAATGATAATAAACTCCAATTACTAAACTAAGATAGACATAAAACCAGAAACAAATTAGATGCAGGAAGCAAACCCCAAGTCTCCAGTTGCTCCCAAAGTCCACCGCCTCAATTTTGGGATGATTCGCTGTCTATTCAGGTATTCCACAGATGCAGGGAACATCAAGTTGATGGTGGAGCTTTAATCCGCTGCTTCTGATGCTGCTGGGAGAGTTTTCCCTTTCTCTTCTTTGTTGGCACAGCTCCCGGGGTTCAGCTTTGGATTTGGCCCTGCTTCTGCGTGTAGGTCGCCTGAGGGCATCTGTTCTTTGCTCAGACAGGACAGGATTAAAATAGCAGCTGATTAGGGGGCTCTGGTTCACTCAGGCTCGGGGGAGGGAGCGATATGGTATGTGGGGTGAGCCTGCGGTGGCAGAGGCCGACGTGAAGTTGCAACAGCTGGAGGTGCGCTGTTTGTTCTCCTAGGGAAGTTGTCCCTGGATCACAGGACCCTGTCAGAGGTGGGCTGCACAGGTCCTGGGAGGGGAGGTGTGGATAGTGGCCTGTGCTTGTACACTGGCTTCTTGGTGGCTGCAGCAACAGCTTTAGCATTTCACGTCCGTCTCTGGTGTCCTCGCTGATAGCTGCGGCTCGCACCCATCTCGAGCTCATTTGGGCAGTGCTCTGAATCCCCTCTCCTTGCGCACCCCGAAACAATGGTCTCTTGCCTCTTAGGCAGTTCCTGACTTTTTCCTGGACTCCGTCCCAGCTAGCTGTGGCGCAGTAGCCCCTTCAGGCTGTGTTCACGCCGCCAACCCCAGTCCTCTCCCTGGGATCTAAGCTCCGAAGCCCGAGCCTCAGCTCCCAGCCCCCACCTGCCCCGGCGGGTGAGCAGACAAGCCTCTCGGGCTGGTGAGTGCCGGTCGGCACCGATCCTCCGTGCGGGAATCTCTCCGCTTTGCCCTCTGCACCCCTGTTGCTGTGCTTTCCTCCGCGGCTCTGAAGCTTCCCCCGCTGCCACTCCCCGTCTCCACCAGTGAAGGGGCTTCCTAGTGTGTGGGAACTTTTCCTCCTTCACGGCTCCCTCCCACAGGTGCTGGTCTTGTCCCTATTCTTTTGTCTCTGTTTTTTCTTCTTTCTTTTGCCCTACCCAGGTACGTGGGGAGTTTCTTGCCTTTGGGGAAGTCTGAGGTCTTCTGCCAGCGTTCAGTAGGTGTTCTGTAGGAGTTGTTCCACATGTAGATGTATTTCTGATGTATCTGTGGGGAGGAAGGTGATCTCCACATCTTACTCCTCCGCTATCTTGAAAGTCTCTCAAGAAAACCATAATTTGAAAAGAGACGTGTAGCACAATTTAAATAGCCAGGACATGGAAGCAACCTCAGTGTTCTTCAACAGATGAATGGATAAGGAAGATGTGGCACATATATACAATGGAATATTACTCAGCCATAAAAAGAAACAAAATTGACTTATTTGTTGTGAGGTGGATGGACCTAGAGGCTGTCATACAGAGTGAAGTAAGTCACAAAGAGAAAAACAAATACCATATGCTAACACATAAATGTGGAATCTAAAAAACAAAATGGTCTGATGAACCTAGGGGCAGAACAGGAATAGAGATGCAGACGTAGAGAATGGACTCAAGGACACGGGGGAGGCGAGAAGGGTAAGCTGGGATGAAGTGAGAAAGTAGCATTGACGTATATACACTACCAAATTTAAAATAGATAGCTAGTGGGAAGCAGCTGCATACCAAAGGGAGATCAGCTCAGTGCTTTGTGTCTACCTAGAGGGGTGGGATAGGGAGGGTGGGAGTGAGGTACAAGAGGGAGGGGTTATGGGGATATATGTATACATATAGATGATTCACTTTGTTATACAGCAGAAACTAACACAACATTGTGAAACAATTATATTCCAATAAAGATGTTAAAAATTTTTTTAAAAAATAAGTTTGATTCTCAATTCTATCTCTTCCTATCTGATCTTAGAAAAGTATTTTTAATCTATGCGGGCCTCAGTCTTCATTATAAAATTGGACTTATAGTCATACCTACTTGATTGGCTTATAGGGAGGTTTTAAAAAACATGCTTATAAAACAGGACATCAACTCAGGCACACAGTGAGCTCTCAAGAAATGAAAGCTCTAATAATAATTAGTAGTAGTATTCTACACTGCATAGTGCGTGAAATTTGAATTTCAATATTGCCCCCATTTCCAGGCACACCTCAAGGGCAGGTATGAAAAGAGAAAGCCTGGGAAGGTAGGAGAGAAAATGGCTATAGAGGACAAGGGGCTGTGAGTGAAGATCACATAACAAGAATGAAGTCCTAGCATCACTACATCTTAAAGCTGGTAGAGACAGGGACCTTAACTTCTAGGTCAACCCTCCATCCCTGTGGTGGTGGGGAAAGGGGCCAGGTTGGGGCAGAGTCTTGGCCTTGGGGCAGCAATTTATTAAACATTAATGGATGGGGTCCTGTGAATGGTTGGGACTGGGGTTGGGCCCCCCAGAGGGCTTCAAGTTTCAGACAGACTGTCCTCTTTTGATTCAGAGGGGAAAGAAATGCCAGTGTAGGAGGGCAGATTTTGGATGGAGGAAGTCTGACTTCTCAGCCATCACAACCAAATGTTGTATGTCCTCTCAGCTCACCAGGATGGCTCCTGAAAGTAATGTGTCTTGCACACTGTCAAGTGTTTCACCCACTGGAAATTTATATGTCAGATACCGACAAAATTCTTCACCTCTGCTACAAAATTCCTCATCCCTTTCCTGTGCCAAATACTAATTTTTAAAACACACATGAGATGAAAGCAAAGTAGAGAGGAGGATGCAGAATGGAATTAAGGTTGAGAAAGTAATGCTTGCAGGGCTGCAGGGAGCCTGGAGTATTCTTGGCTACGAGAAGGCAGAATGGGGTGCTGGTACCTGAGGCCAGAGGCACGAGAAGGAATTGTCAGGTGTGGAAAGCAGATGTGGGAGAGTGTTGAGAACAAATTTTACTCTTTTAATTTCATGTATTGCTACCCCCTGGTCTGTGATCATCTGCTACTCTCTCAGAAGCAGAGGAGGATGGGAAGTGAAAGACATTACATCATGGGAGTAATACAATTCTGTAGTAGTTTTCTGGGGCTGCAGAAACAAAATTTGGAAGCCAGAAATCCAAAATCAAGGTGTTAGCAGGGTTGGTACCGTCCAAGGGCTGAGGGAGAATTGGTTCCGTGTCTTTCCTAGCTTCTGGCAGCCTTAGGCATTCCTTGGCTTGGAGAAGACATTCCCCCTGTGTCTTTCCATCACTTCCCTCTGCACATGTCTGTCTCCATGTCCAAATATTCTCTTTTCATAAAGACTCAGCCATATTGGATTAGGGCCCACCGTAATGACCTCATCTTAACTTGATCCTCTGAAAGAGCCTATTTCCAAATAAGGTCACATCCACAGATACTGGAGGTTAGGACTTTATCTTTGCAGGGGACCACATTCCAATCCAAAACACAGTCCATACTTTGCTCCCATCTCTGGCTAACATGGGACCTACAGAAAGTTTCCTTGGTCACTACGCATCTCGAGCCTTTAGTTTTCTGTCTCTAATCAGGGCTGCGTGGCTTCTAGGCACTTTCCCTGCTGCCTTTCACCTGGGGAAGTGTAGGGGGTCCTATAGCTCACTGCCAGGCCCTCTTTCCAGCAGAGGAAAGCCTCAAAGTCCCTTGCAGAAAGAAGATGTGGCTCTGGGAGGAACCTCAGGGATCACATAATCATTTTACAGAGGAGTGTACTGGGACCCAAGAAGTCATTCTTGTTCAGGTGCATGGCAGACCAGTTGCAGACTTAGTTTCTCATTTGCAGTCTGGCACTCTCCCCACACTACTTATGACCAACTCAGTATTGTATTAGGCATTATAAGAGAGTCAAAGGAAGTATAATATTTCATGAAGTTAAAGATGTACATTATTTCACATTTTAAATCTTCAGAATAGAGATGCTGTTTTTAATTACTGGCATGTTTTCTCTTTTTTAGCGGAATGCAGTGGTGAACATACATCTTATTTGGGTGTCTTAAATTCAATAAAGTATGGTTTAAGAAATGGCCCCATCCTTCCAGGTGTCTCTGCTCTAGCTGGGGAGATGATATTTTATTACTTGATGTTACAATAAATAGTATGAGACAGAATATAATTGAGAAGTTCACACTAACAGCTTTGGCTATAGAAAAAAAAATTGAATTGACTGAAAATTCAAAACTCACCATGTCCCTACCACTCCTTTTCTAAACCCTTCCAATGGCTTTCTCTAGCTTTTAGGATAAAGGCAAAATTCCTTTCATGGGCCCCAAGGCTTAGCATGTCCTAAGTTTCCATCCTCACCTTGCACCACACTTCTTCACTCTCTCCCCAGTGGTCCTTTTATTCCATCATATTGCCAAGCCCCTTCCCAGCACTGGAATTGTCCCCATGCTGTTTCCTCTTCCTGGAGTGCCTTCCTTCCATTCTTCAACCAGGTAACTCTTACTCCCTCCTCTGCTTTCCGTAAAGGGTCACTTCTTTGGAGAAACCTTCCCTAATTTCCTCATCAGGTCAAATTGGTTCCCTATATGCTCTCAAAGCAACAAGTATATTTCCCTGTAGCCCATGCCATAGACACAGAAATTTATACATTCGTTTCATCATTTGAGTAATACCAGTTTTCTCCATTAAACTTGAAGCTCCTCAAAGATGGATTCTTGTCTGTTTTTCTCATGATTGTATCCCAGGACCTAGCATAGATCCTGATACAAAGATAATGCTAATAAATATTTGTTGATGGATGAATGAATGAATGATGAATCTGTACATGTTTATAGAAGATGTATTTAATGGTGACTGTATGTCTTGACCTTCATCTTGAAAACTGGTGGGCAGTAAGCTTAGAGAATAGCACAGTCGTTGGGTCACACAAACATAAAGTAAAATCCCAGTTCTACCTTCAATGGAATTATTGAGATCGTTAAATTAAATAATATATAAAGCACTTGTTCAGTGTCTGGAATTGTAGATAACAATAAATCGTAGCCATTATTGTTGGTATTTATGCTTATCTCTAGTGGGCTGTTTGGGGTAAGGGTCATGCCTGATTCAGTATTTTTGTACATTCTCAATGCCTTCTACTTGCCATGTGTCCATAAATGTCCATTGACTGAATGCACTCATTAAAGTTAAAGAAATGTTTCTGAGGGCAAGTACAGGTATGATTGAGTTTGCTTGGTACCCAGATCCACATCTAAATAATAACTGTAAAAGTTGCCTTCACGTTTTTCAAGAAATTGTCTATGAACGGTAGGGAATTACTCAGAATGTTAGGGAACGTTAATCTTCCTCTCAGTGCAAATGCAGCATCTGTGCAGCATCGCTTCCCTCCTGCAGCAAACCTTCCCTCCTGCAGCATCTGTGATTCAGCAGCATTTTCAGGTTTGTCACCAGTCCATGGCTTTAAAGGGGAATGGAATCCCTAAAACAAGTCATGGAGAGAGGGGCCCATCAATGCCACTGGCGTGAGAGTTTCCTCTGTTGTCCCCAGAGCTGTTTACAAATTCTTGGTTCCTAGCTACTTCATGTGGCTTTCATTTTTGGTTACAATTATCATAATATAGAAAGTTTGACACGTGTTTAAGAATCAATCTCTTTTCTTTCATTATGTCTAGATTTTGGTGAGTCTTTTAAATCTGTGAAAATCAGCATTTTTTTCAGCATAAAACATTTTAATCTATTTTTACCTTTGATCATTTCTTCTAGTTCCCTTCTATAACACTATTTGTCTGTTTATTGGGTATCTAGTCTGTTATCTCTAATTCTCCTATTATGTGTTTATAGCTTTGATCTTTTTTTTTAATTAACTTTTTATTTTGAGCTCATTGTAGGTCCAGATACATTGTAGCCTCCTTGTAAGAAATAATACAGAGATATCCCATGTATTTTTTTTGCTGCTGGTACGCGGGCCTCTCACTGCTGTGGCCTCTCCCGTTGCGGAGCACAGGCTCCGGACGCGCAGGCTCAGCGGCCATGGCTCGCGGGCCCAGCCGCTCCGCGGGCATGTGGGATCCTCCCGGACCGGGGCACGAACCCGTGTCCCCTGCATCGGCAGGCGGACTCTCAACCACTGCGCCACCAGGGAAGCCCCCCCATGTATTTTTTATTCAGTTTTCTCCCACGGTAATATCTTGCAAAAATATAGTATAGTGTCATAAACAGGATATTGACATTTATACATCACCAGTCTTATTCAGATTTCCCCAGATTTACTTGTACTCATTTGTGTGTGTGTGTGTGTGTGTGTGTGTGTGCACTTAATTTTATGGTGATTTATTACATGTGTTGGTTTATTTTCCACCATCACAGTCAAAACACAAAATAGGTCCATCACGACAAAGATCCCTCATGTTGCCCTTCCTGCCCCACTTCTTTCTTTGTTCTTTTTCTCTGCATTAATTTTACATTTGTCTACCACATTACTGATTTGATTTTCTGTAATATTAATCCTGTCCTGTACTGCCTCCAGTATAAATGGTAATTCAACAGTCATACTTTCTTTCCTCAAAATCCATTTTAAAATATCTTATCAAGGCTTTCCTGGTGGCGCAGTGGTTGAGAGTCTGCCTGCCGATGCAGGGGACATGGGTTCGTGCCCCGGTCCGGGAAGATCCCACATGCCGCGAAGCGGCTGGGCCCGTGAGCCATGGCCGCTGAGCCTGCGCGTCCTGAGGCTGTGCTCCGCAACGGGAGAGGCCACAGCAGTGAGAGGCCCGCCTACCGCAAAAAAAAAAAAAAAAAATCTTATCCATATCTCTTGCTTTGTTATTCTCTTTTCTCCTTGTAGCTGTTTTCACATGCACATAAAATTGTATAGGAGCCTAGAGAATCATCTAATCCAGCGAGGCAAATTCTTGGCCAATATGCTGACACACCTTCTCTCCAATGGCAGACAATGCTGGTCAGATACTACTAATGGCTTGCAGTACTCCAGGCAAAACCAATGAATCAATTGGATATGCCCTACAAAAACAAATCTGTTTGCCATTTTCCAATCCTTCATTTTACAGATAGAAAAACCAAGGACAAATAGAAGTCTGTATCAAATCGTACAGGTAGGTTAGTGGTAGAATTGGGAATAGATCCATGTCTAAAAACAATGAAAGGAAAACCAATGTCATTTGCATTCTCATAGTTCCAAGTCTTTTCTTGGTCTCAGGGGTGTTTTGCGTCTATGCTGGATGTTTGGTACTTTTAGAAGGAAAAGACCTTTTGGAAGGATCTGCTGATAAGTTATTTTTCAAAAGAGTTTTCTGCCTGAAGATTCTCCTGCCTGAAGTAGAGAGGAGAAGGAAGGACAGAGAGTCCCACCTCTCAAGCATTATTTATGTTATTTGAGACTCTTCCCTCCACATTTCTCTTCAGCTAGTCAAATCATGCTTTAAAAGCAAGTAGGATTCAGTCTGGCTGTATGTGACTAAAAATACAAAATAGCACTTTTAAGAATGGATAATGGAGGACAATTTGCAATCTCAAACACAGAGCACACTACTGTGTATTGTAGACCTCACTTCAGAAGAGAGGCAGTGTTACCTAGTAGTTAGGGCCATAGATGCTGGGTCTAGCTTCTGAAGCTTATATCCAGCACTTATTAGTTGAGTGACCTTGAGCAAGTTACTTAACCTATTTGTGCCTTAGCTTCTTCATCTGTAAAATGGGGTTTATAACATAAGTACCTACTTTATAGCACTGTAGTAAAAATTAAATAAGTCAACATGTATAGAGTACCTGGAAGGGTTCCTGGCATATGGCAAGTGATATATAATTGTGTGCAATGGTCATTTCCACCATGTCCAGACATAATGTACATACTGATCTACTCAGTACCTACTGAGGTAGATATTATTTTTCCCATGAAGGAAACAAAAACTGAGGGAGTTACATAACAAAAACAAATAAGTACTAATTTTGAATAGAGAAGGGAAGGCTAATATTTCCAGCCTGGGGACATCACGGAATGCTTCTTGTAAGAGAAGGCAGATGAATACAGATGGAGGGAAGGAAAGCCTTAAAACATAAATAGATGGAAGAAAGGGCCAAACATGCCATATCCTGGGTGTCAGATTTCCTGAAGGAAGATACCAGATGCACAAGACCTAGACCAGCAATGCTATTCCATTCCTTACCCATTTATTGGGCATCAGTTAAATACAAACCATGATGTAATTATGAGAAACAATAAGACAATAAAAATATATAACCCGAGCCTCAAATGTGAATACCATGAATCTGCCAGGAGAGAAGCGGGAGGTGGAGATTGGTCATCTTCGTGCCCTTTTACTGTGTTATTTTCTAAAAAGTTCCTGAGCCTTGAGCAGGTGAAATTTTCCAGAGATAATATTTTGAGATCCATTCCTCTGTTGCTGAAAATGTCATCAGAGCTTGTCCTCTCAGTGATAGCTTCAGAATAGGGGTTGCAAACTCAAATGTCCAGAGGGGCCAAAAAGGTATAGTAAACCAACAAAGCGTTCTGAGTGTGAGTGCAGAGGCACCAGATTGTAAATGTTAGGGTGAGGACCATGGAAACCTGAGGGGCACACAACCCATATAAAGGGCACCCACTCTTCACTTGTAGTGGGTTATTGCAGATCTTTCAAATCATTGAGAGAATCCAGAAATCCAGAATTGAATGTGAAATCTCCTTATTTTTTAATATTTCATCAAATATTGTAAACAAAACTAGGTATACCAAACAAAACACGTTTGAGTGTCATTTTTGGCTCTTGGCAACCAGCTGGATCTCAAGCAATGACAAACAGTGGGTGCCATTGTCTTTCCAGCTCTCTGAAAACATCCAAAGTTCCTGCTTCAAACCCCTGCCCCCCACATACCCCTGCTCTATCCCTTCACTTCCACGGGCTCCCAGACAACAAACTGGACAATTTGAACCAAGAGTCTCACTGCCAAGGTATTGCTGCTGAGGTTTTCAAGTTTCAAGTCCCTGGTTTGGAGTGAGTCATCTCAAATTCAATTAGTGGAGAGTTCCTCTGAGTTCTGCCACGATTGGCAGAGGGGGAAATGACTCAGACAGTGGAGCATGCAGTGCCTAATGGGTCCAGCATGTGAGGGCTTTTGAGATTGCTGGGTATGGCGCTCATGGTGCCCAAGGGGAGCACAGAGGAGGGCTAGAGGTTGCAACGCGCGCTCAGCTAAATTCACTGCTGGCTCTTTTGGACTAAAATCAATTTGAGATGTTTGCATCTGACCTCAAACATAAAGTAGGCCTGGCACCTTAAAGAGATGTGTTATTACAGGCTCCAGACTCCTTCCCCAGCCTGTTTCCTTCTGCCTCCTCAAACTGTGCACTTTGCACTCTGGCATCGCCAAACTCTGCAGTGCCTTCAACCCCCTTTCTTGCTTCTGTGCCTTTGTTTCCCTGGAATGCCTTTTACCTTTATGTGCCTCTGGCACACTCCTAGTTGTGCCTTAAAACCCAAATCAGACATCATTTATTTGGGGAAATTACCACTAATCCTCCTCCTTTGGAGTTAACCTCTTGCTTTTTCTTTGTACGTCTATAACTTGAACTTACTGGGGCTGGGGCACTTTTCATACTGTACGAAAATTATTGGCTTATCTAACTGTCTGCCTTTTACCTTTATGTGCCTCTGGCACACTCCTAGTTGTGCCTTAAAACCCAAATCAGACATCATTTATTTGGGGAAATTACCACTAATCCTCCTCCTTTGGAGTTAACCTCTTGCTTTTTCTTTGTACGTCTATAACTTGAACTTACTGGGGCTGGGGCACTTTTCATACTGTACGAAAATTATTGGCTTATCTACCTGTCTGCCTGATTAAGGAGAGGCCCTTGAAGTCAGGAATTTATAATATTCCTTGTTATATTTCACAGTGCCTTGTACATGGACAGGCAGTCAGTAAGGGTTTACAGAACTGTATTGAATTGAAATGTCACACATTTCTGAAGTGACCACAACATGACCTACCTCAGTCCTACAGACCAGACCTAAAGCATCATTAACCCAGGCTCTGCCACCTGAGCCCTTCTGAGTTATCTGTGGGCATGAGTGGAGTGGTTAGGGCAGGAAAAGCAGGAACACACAGATAATCAAAAAGTCAATGATTTCATGCTAGCACTATCATTCCCTCAAATTCAGTAAACGTTCACAGAGTAAATACTCTGCCAGGCACTGTTCTAGGCACTTGGGATATAGCAATCAGTAAGAGGAACTTGTTCCCTGCTATTCTTAAGCTTATATTGTATGTGGTAGGGGAGGAGAAATAAATTAGTAAATAGAAACAAGAGAATACCAGGTAATGTGAAGGACAGTGAGGAAAATCACACAGGATGATGTAACAGAGATGGATGAGCTGGGTGGGATTTCAGATAGAGTGGCAGGATTGGTCCTTCTAGGAAAAGA
This sequence comes from Lipotes vexillifer, assembly GCF_000442215.2. Taxonomy (NCBI): domain Eukaryota; kingdom Metazoa; phylum Chordata; class Mammalia; order Artiodactyla; family Lipotidae; genus Lipotes; species Lipotes vexillifer. The sequence continues at coordinate 2,173,064 of NW_006772699.1, read as the reverse complement.
GTATTCACGCTGAGACCTAAATGATGAGGAGTCAACAGCGATAAGACATGAGGAAGGAAACAGCATTCCCATGGAGGAAACAATGACTGGAAATGCTCAGAGCTAGGAAAGAACTTGGTGTGTTCCAGAAAGACAGAAGTCCAGAGTGGCTGGAGCAGAAAGGGCAAGAAATAAAATGTAAGATATAGTCAGGTGCCAGACCATTAAGGGCCTTGTAAGACCACTATAAGGAATCTGATTTTTGTTTTTAATGTGATGGGAAACCAATAGAGGAACTTATCCAACTTTCATGCTGTGACTTTCCTCCAGCTGAGATGGATTGTCCCATAGAAAAGGGGGAGAAATTATAGAATGGAGTAACTGAGGCTGAGATTGAGCACTAGATGGCCCTTCGTTTAAGGACCCAACTTCAGATGGAAAGACCTTTTATTAGTAGTATTGAGGTCAAGGCCTTGGTAGTACTATTAGGATCTCATAGACTCAATGAGGTGCAGTATTGTTGAAAATATTAAACAAACTCAATGAGAAATGTCCTTCCTGATGACTAAAGGAATTGTTGTGGGACTACATACCTCTTTTGCCTGTACAATCTAGTAGAACATTGCTTCTCAAACCTTTTTTTTTTTTTTTTTTTTTTTTTTGCGGTACGCAGGCCTCTCACTGTTGTGGCCTCTCCCATTGCGGAGCACAGGCTCCGGACGCGCAGGCTCAGCGGCCATGGCTCACAGGCCCAGCCGCTCTGCGGCACGTGGGATCTTCCCGGACCGGGGCACGAACCCGTGTCCCCTGCGTCGACAGGCGGACTCTCAACCACTGTGCCACCAGGGAAGCCCTGCTTCTCAAATCTTAACATGCATGCAGAACACCTGCAGATCATGTTAAAATACAGGTTCTGATTTGGTAGATTTGGGTTGCTGCATTTCCAATAATCTTCCAGGTAACATGGAAGCATCACGTAGTCAAGTCATGTAGCCTAAAGGCTACGTTTTGAGAAGCCAGAACTAAGGCCCCTTTGAGCAGGATGCAGCCAAGATCCCTCAGCTGCTCTTCAGCTCACCTGTTCAGATTCAATCCCCTTGATTCCAGAGCTGGAGGGACCTCGTATAAAGAGAGATAGAAGATAAAAGGGGACCAGGAACAATGTGACACCCTACCGAGGCTCATGGAACCCTGAATTAAGCAGGTGGACCATGTCAATCAAAGTTCTATATATGTTAAGTGGTCACTCCAGACGCCCCCCTGAGGCCACCAGAGCTGTTTGTTCCAGAATCTCTTGGAAGACAGAAGGCAATCTGATATCAAACCCAAGCCCTGAGCACCCAGGGCTGGCCAGTGGGCCAAGCTGACCCTGAGAGAATGGCAGTCCATTTCTGTCTCTTAGAAACACCAGGCTCCCCTAGCCTGCTTCTTTAAGGAAGGCTCTCTCTTTGCATTGCTTCAAAGTCTTGCACAGGATATTAGCCACTTCCTTCTCTGTAATTCATCCTTCCACTTTGCCATCTGGAATATTTCTCTTTTACAAGTGCCTAAATTGTTACAGTTTGAGGCAGTTGAATCCTAAATTTGCCATTTGGAATAATTTATTGTTTTTAATGCTTTCTCCCCAAAATTCAGATTCTGTGGTTTGAAACAGACTGCAGCCAGGATTTCTGCTTCTTAGTTGGACATCTGGTGGTCTGCCCTTTCCAGGTCTTCTCTGGGTTTATTTTTCAGCCTTCCGCGAGTGACTGTCAGAGAACTTCCTCAGATCTCTACGCGCACCGCATTCCTTAGTTTTCCCCATCACATCACTGTCCTGAATGCCTTGGTAGGACCCCTTATGGTGGGAACTAAGACAGAGTTAGCGGGGACTACTAGGCTGTAATTTCAATTGCAACACAAAGGTCTTGCTGTCCCTAAAAACGTCTTCCTACTAATACCCCAAATTCTACCTTTAAAAATCCTTTGGGTTACTGGTCACATCAACAATAGAGGTGGAAATAAGCACAGGTAAACAATGAAATAGGGGGAAGGGACCTCTCAATTGTTTAGCATGTATTGTGTGTCAAATCCTAAACTGAGAGAGTAGGTTATATCCTCCCTACTCTACAGATGAAGAAACCAAGACACAGAATATCTTTCTCAAGGTATCCTGAGTTATAGAGTAGTGTGGTCAAGACTTGAACAAGATCTGACTCAAAGCCCATGTGCTTGTCATTATTTGATACTATCAGGTTAGTACTGGAATGGTAGATGAGGAATAGGACACCAGATGGAGGATGAAAACCAGGTTCTGGGGGTATTCAAGGGTGGGATAATTGAGCACAATGAAGCCAGGAGGCAGAATGGGCACAGAATTTCCAGAACAGGGCACCAGCTACTAGACAGAAGCTCTGTGTTAAATTCACCTTGGCATTAATGCAAGATTTTATGAGCTTATTTATGGCAAGAGCCCACTTCCCATTTGGCTACCTTGAAGCTTGCAAGTAAAAGTGAATGGCAATAAACTGCTTTATGGAAATTCTGAGTAGGAGTGAGGCAAGATTAGTTCATCCCTGGAACCTCATCCATGATTCTCTTTGAAGAGGTGCTTTTAGGTAACAATACCCTTGTGGTTCTCAACCCGTGGGAGCTGTGGGCGCTATCCAAGACCAAATGAGTTGGGTTTCTAGCTGTGGGGCCCTGGCATCTATGCTCCCTGAAGCTATCCAGGGCTGATGAGCAGCCAGGGTTGAAACCACGGCCCTAGGATATATGAGCTTACTATTTTTCCTTGCCCTGAGAAGGAGGACAGAGCTATTGATAAAACCCTGCACAATTCTAGAGGGCAGAGGAAGTGGGAAAAGATTTCTGGTGCTGAAGTTTGGAAAACTGAATTTTTCTCATTTGGAAAAGGAGAAAAAGACAAGTTTTAGCTACTTCACAGTTTTGCCAAAGGACCCAGAGATTCCCTTTATCCCACGTTTTGGTGAATCTAACTTCCAGTGTCTAACCTTCATGGAGTCAAGGTCAGGATTGGCGTTGGTAGTATCTGACACCCACTTTATTATTCTTTTTGATTTTTTTAATTAATTTTTTTAGTTGGAGTATAGTTGATTTATAATGTTGTGTTAGTTTCTACTGTACCGCCAAGTGAATCAGCCATACACATACATATATCCACTCTCTTCTAGACTCCATTCCCATATAGGTCATTACAGAGCACCAAATAGAGTTCCCTGTGCTGTACAGTAGGTTCTTATTAGTTATCTTTTATATATAGTAGTTTGTGTATGTCAATCCCAATCTCTCAGTTTATCCTCCCATTCCCCTTTGTAACCATAAGTTTGTTTTCTACATCTGTGACTCAGTTTCTGTTTTGTAAATAGGTTCACTTGTACCATATTTTTAGATTCACATATAAGTGATATCATATATGATATTTGTCTTTGTCTGACTTACTTCACCCAGTATGACAACCTCTAAGTCCATCCATGTTACTGCAAATGGAATTATTTCATTCTTTTTTATGGCTGAGTAATATTCCAGTGTATATATGTACCACAACTTCTTTATCTATTCCTCCATTGATGGAAATTTAGGTTGCTTCCATGTCCTGGCTATTGTAAGTAGTGCTGCAATGAACATTGGGGTGCATGTATCCTTTCAAACATGTTTTTCTCCAGATACATGCCCAGGAGTGGGATTGCTGGATCATATGGTAGATCTATTTTTAGTTTTTTAAGGAACATCCATACTGTTCTCCATAGTGGCTCTACCAATTTACATTCCCACCAACAGTATAGGAGGGCTCCCTTTTCTCCACACCCTCTCCAGGATTTATTGTTTGTAGATTTTTTTGATGATTGCCATTCTAACTGGTGTGAGGTGATACCTCATTGTAGTTTTGATTTGCATTTCTCTAATGATTAGTGATGTTGAACATCTTTACATGTACTTCTTGGCCGTCTGTATGTCTTCTTTGAGAAATGTCTATTAAGATCTTTGGCCCATTTTTTGATTGGGTTACTTTTTTTTTTATATTGAGCTGCATGAGCTGTTTGTATATTTTGGAGATTAATCCATTGTTGGTCGTTTCGTTTGCAAATATTCTCTCCCATTCTATGGGTTTTCTTTTCGTTTTGTTGATGGTTTCCTTTGCTGTGCAAAAGCTTTTAAGTGTAATTTGGTCCCATTTGTTTACTTTTGTTTTTATTTTCATTACTCTCAGAGATGGATCAAAAAAGATCTTGCTGCGCTTTATGTCAGAGGTGTTCTGCCTATGTTTTCCTCCAAGCGTTTTATAGTATCTGGTCTTACATTTAGGTCTTTCATCCATTTTGAGTTTATTTTTGTGTATGGTTTGAGAGAATGTTCTGATTTCATTCTTTTATATGTAGCTTCCAGTTTTCCCAGCACCACTTATTGAAGAGACTGTCTTTTCTCCATTGTATATTCTTGTCCCCTTTGTCATAGATTAGGTGGCCATAGGTGCATGGGTTTATCTCTGGACTTTCTATCCTGTTCAATTGATTTATATTTCTGTTTTTGTGCCTGTACCATACTGTTTTGATGACTGTAGCTTTGTAGTATAGTCTGAAGTCAGGGAGCCTGATTCCTCCAGATCCGTTTTTCTTTCTCAAAATTGCCTTGGCTGTTCGGGTTCTTTTGTGTTTCTATACAAATTGTAAAATTTTTTGTTCTAATTCTGTGAAAAACGCTACTGGTAATTTGATAGGGATTGCATTGAGTCTGTAGGTCACTTTGGGTAGTATAGTCATTTTCACAATACTGATTCTTCCAATCCAAGAACATGGTATATCTCTCCACCTGTTTGCGTCATTTATGATTTCTTTCATCAGTATCTTATAGTTTTCTGAGTACAGGAATTTGGCCTCCTTAGGTAGGTTTATTCCTAGGTATTTTATTCTTTTTGATGTGATGGTAAATGGGGTTGTTTCCTTAATTTCTCTTTCTGATCTTTTGTTGTTAGCATATAGGAATGCAAGAGATTTCTGCTGACACTCACCTTAAAAGCTCAGTTTTAAAACTCACTGCACCATAGGGTTTGCTATTTTTCTTAAGTACTGGCAACCAGGGAAAATGGTGCTTTGTTGATTTTAGACCAGGGAATCTAAAAGATAGGGTGGTTATTTGTCCTTACCAAGGTGGCTTTCTAAGTCATTGGGGAGCCAGAGCTAGGTTTCTGTCCTGCCAGAGCTGTCTTCTTTAACTGGAGCAGCATTTAAGATTCTTCTGGAATGTTATGAGAAATATAGTCATCCCTGTATAAAATTAACAACAGGGGATGTTGAAGGGGGACAGTCTGTGTGCCCACCTCAATCTAGCCTCATAATGGCTGCCAGAGGATCCATAGGGCATCATGGTTACCATTCCAGCTTTTTAGCAAGTATCTCTCATCCTGGAATTGCTGCATGACCCTAGGAAAATGAACTATGTTCTACTGAATCAGAAATAAACTGTAAAAGATGATGGAAACTTCAGAAAAAGATGATCCCAGCTAGCATTTACCCTTTCCTGACTTGTCACGGGTCTATTTCTTGGGATTTATTACAACTCAGAAGAGAAGAAATGGACTAGACCTGCTATATCTAAATAAGCTCTTGGCCTAGGAGATGGTATGGCCATGAAACAAAACATAAAAGCCCCACAGAGTTGAGCTAGGCTTTTAGAAAGATATTGGGCAGGAAATTAAAATATCTTTCCCATCTCACATGAGTATATCTAATTGGTAGGATATAATCCAAAAGTAGAACCCTAGCTGCAAGGAAGTCTGAGAAGTATAGATTTTGTTCCCAACCTTTCTAAATAGAAGGATATTAAAAGGAGGTTTAGAGAACCAAAGTATTGACCACAACAAGAATTTTCCAATTTTTATACCATAGAATACCAAGATGTAGCTAGATTTTGGTTTTGTTTTGTTTTGTTTTTAAGAGATTTTGTTCTCAAATGAATTTGAATCACATTGGCAAAACAAAGTTAAACATGATTCTTCCCTGCATTATATCTCAGAGTTGTTAGTATCCAAACATGCACCCCAGTTCTTCATATTTTGAGGACCATGAATCGGGTAAACACTTACCTAAGTGCATTTTGCAGATGAAGAAACTGGGGTCCAGAGAGATTAAATAAGATGCCTAATGTTGAATAGCCAGTTATTAGCAAAGTCTGAACCCAGAATCCATGCCTCTTGAATAGTTGGGAGTGTTCTTTCTGCTAAGAGGGAATGAAAGGTGGGTAATGGAGGCAGGTAAGCAAGAAAGTAGAAAGATGAAACTGATGGGAAGGTGAGAAGGGCTAGAAATGCAGAGGAGGGCTCTGCATCTGTGTCTCCCCCAGTTATTGAGAGTAGAAAATACAAAAACACTCTGCATGTGTCTTGACCCAGAGACAGAATGAATTCATTAAAGAGCTTGAAACCCTGAACCCACATCTCAGTCCCTTTCCACATGTGCCTGGAATATGTTGGTTCTTTGGCCTCGAGGAAAAACTGGTTCTGTGGAACATGTCTTCTTTATAAATAGAACCAGAGTCCAGTGGTTTCTAAACAGTCAGGAGACAGTCTGTCTTCTGGTGTCAGCTATTTATTTGTATTTCCGTTTCATAAAATGCATCTTCTCTGGTTCTAGGCTTTGCCCCATTAGACGGCTGCCCTGCACATGTTGCACAGATTCCTCGGCCTCTTGATTCAAACCCCTGGGAGTGGGGACAGTGGGCACTTTCCCCTCTGGTCCCTGCCACGGTTGGCACTGTGGCGAGGATGTTTATGTTTGTTGAGGAGTTAGAAGGACTTTGGACTTTGATAATAATTCCTCCTTTCGATGGTGCATGTAGGGGCAAGAGGAAAAAGAAAAATTCCTTTCTCAGCTGCTATGTCTCAGTGGCCACATCACTTTGTCTCAGCCTACCTGCATACTTGTTAATTCTTTTTAACAAAATTTTTGGTGTGTCCATTCTCTCTGGTTTAGGTCATTCTTGTCACTCATCCAAAATGCAGAAAGAAAATAGTAATTCTGAAGTGACACTTTAGGCTAAACATACCAAGCCTTTATGGAAAGCCTGTTGGGCAATCTGGTTGACATTATGGGTGTGGATTCTCTGTGTCCACTCCTGCCTTTCTTTCTTTCACACACATTCTCTGCTTCAGGTAACAGACACAAATTTCAATCAGCAATCAGCAAGGCTGAAAAGGGCTTAAGGGTCCCCAGTAATATAGCATTTCCTTTTCTGATAGACTTATCTTGGATTTTACATGAACAATGTTGGAAATGGGGAACTCAGTACTTTTTGGAGCAACTCATACTGTAGGTAGCTGTTTATCTCTATTACTCAAGCCATGTTTGGTTGCAACTAATAGAAAAACCGACTCAAACTGGCTTAAACCCCACCTCATCACCCCCCAAAAAAGGTAATTTAATGATCACCCAAAGAACAGATAAGGAATAGACCCATTTATTATTATTGCTGGATCCAGGAGCTAAAACAATATCATCAGGACCCAATTTCTCTCTCTCACCTCTCAGTCCTTCTATGCAGCCTCACCCTCTGGCAGATTTCTCTCAACCAAGATGCCCCCAGATTCCCCAGACTGACATCCTCACAGCTCCAGGTCAGCAGAGAGATTCTATCTTCCCACTGCTCAGCCAAGTCCTAAGATGAATCTCACTGGCCCAAGTTCAACAACCATGTCCACACTCCTGAACCATTCACTGGCCAGAGCCTGTTCATTAACTAATTGCCAAAGCCTGGTTCATGGGTACATTTCTGGAGCAAGGAATAAGATGCTATTACCAGAATGAAGGGCAATAGATGCTGATCAGAACAAAATACTCTCAGTTACTTTCTGTTTATTCATCTTCATTTATTCATTCATTCATTTTGCAGAGTCATATTGAGGACTTGTTGTGAGCTAGAAACTAGGGATAAAATCCTGGACAAGTTCAAGTTGTCCTTTATGATGCAGCCCGGGAGTCATCAATCCTATGATGAATTCCTTCACTGCCACCCACTCGGCAGAGTTAGGTATCCCTCCTGACGCTCCTGCTCTTCTCAGTAAATACCTTGACTATACCATACACAATTCAGGGCTATACTGATGTCTCCTCATCTTTCGCCCTAATTTTTTTTGAGCTCCTGTGGGACAGGTATTGTGTCTTACTTATCTTGGCCTCCCCAGATACCAATAGCAGGCACAGACAAAGCACTCAAAAGCCTTTGCTGAATAAATATATGAGTGATAGGTTATTTATTTATTTAGTGAATTAACACACGTGTTCCTAGTCCTTGGGGATTTTGCAAACTATGAGGGGGAAATAAATCCATAAGTAACTAATTGGAATACAGTGTGATTCATGGGACAGCAGCCATATGAGCAAAGGACTGGGAAGCACAATGGAAGGTGATTTGTAACAGAATTATTGAAATTGAAATTATTGTTCCTCCTGTAGACATTTTCCCAACAGGTCTTTTGCATGTCTAATCCCATCTTGGCGTCTGCTGCTTTCAGGGCCAGGAGTAACACACTTGTGACCTTGAGACTGTGCACAGGCCACATGCAGCAGGGAGTCTTCTCCAACCCCAACAATTGGTGAGCACTTTCTTGCCTCAGGTGCAGAGGAGGGTAGTTGACCAGTGAATCAAAGAAGTATCCATTGGAGCAGGAGGGCTTGGGTCTACCTAATGGAGCTGATAAAGATCTACACAATGAGCACCTCATCTTTCTCAAAACGCCAATGTCAAATAGAAGATGACCTGCTCCTCCCTATTTCCTGACTTATATTTCAGGCAGTTTCTTGTTTGTTTTTGCTTTATTTTTACATTAAAGTAACTTCGAGGATTTATATTGATCTGATTTTACATGGAAGTAAATGGGAGTAGAAAGAAAAGTTTTCCAACGCAATTTCTCTGAGTTTCTGCCCCTTCACCTCCCATCAACACCCTGGTCAGACTGAGACATGGACATGTCAGGTGAGTAATTTGGGGCCTTTTAACACTACTGTTCTTTACATGTCTGTTCAACATTTAGTAGGAATGGAAAAATAATAAAAAAAATTTAAATGCTTTTTTAATGTTGAAAATAAAGATTTATATTCCATGTACATATTGCATGTGATTTTCAGAACTAGACAGTTTCTTGAGAGGCATATTAAACCCTTTAAATGAAGACATTCTAATAAATCATCTCTGGGAAAGAGCACATGCAGCATCGTGAATTTTTCAGTTTCAGAATTTCAACAGGCTGGGTTTTTACAGGGAACTCTCAGGGGGCCAGTCTCAAAGTTAGTGGTGAGGCCTCATATATACCATGTAAATTGCACATACTCGCCACAAAAATATCAACAGAGATAGGCTGGCAGCAGTACCCAGTGTTTAATTGCAACCAAACTAATTTATGTCTCACCAGCTTTGTCAGCAATTATGTGTGGAGACCTGAGTTAACTAGCTCCCTACTGTAGTTTTATTGCAGTGACATTTCAGTGTCCCCTACTGATTGGTGCTCTGGACAGCTGCCTAGTGGCTCACCCATTAATCTGGCCTGTGTCATCCTCAGCCTGGGGTGTGGAATGGACTCAGCCTGCAGTACCACATTATGTCTATAAAATGCCCTCCAGAGAGCTTGAGTGCCGTCTGGCCAGGGGAAGACCAGGGAGAGGGGAGTGTTGCGGGGGTAGATGAGTGATGCTGTGCTGGTCACGCGCAAGAGGGTGAAGGACAGCTGTGGCGGGAAGGCACCGTGTTTTCTCCCATCTGAGAGGAAAATCTTCAGAGCAGAGAAGGAAGGGAGGGGTGATGGTTTTCAACCAGGGGCAGCTTTGCCATTCCCCCAGCCCCACCCCCAGAACAGCTGGCCATGTCTAGAGACATTTTCGGTTGTCACAGCCTGGGAGGGGGTGTGGGTGAGTGCTACTGGCATCTGGTGGGTGGAGGCCGGAGATGCTGCTAAACATCCTGTAATGCACAGAACAGACCCCACAGCGGAGAATTATCTAGTCCAAAATGTCAATAGTGCTGAAGTTGAGAAACCTCGTTAGAGCCAGACTTAAATCTAGTCTTGGGCTAGGATAACGTATGGGTTGGTTTTTTTTTTTTCCTTTCTAGGATGAAGGCTTTCCGGCTAGGTCCCCATTGTGCTCTCCTTCACCCTCAGTTTGCATCCTTCTCGTCTGAGTCCAGCAGCTCCCGGAGTCTGTTCCACACCCTCACTCCATGTTGGTGGAGGACCTGCATGGCCATAATCTGGGAGGGAATGGAAGGCAGAGAGCTGTGATCCCAGACACTCCCCATCTTCCCTGGCTGGGTGTCTCACTTGTGCACTGAGGCATTCACAGGTAGGGAAACCCCTACAGACTAAGAGGGAGGCTGGGTTCAAGAACTGGTGGGACCAGATTTTGGCAGAGGAGGGAAAGCTTCCAGGAAAGGGGCTCCTCATTAACAGCTGCATGGGAGAGGGAATTCTTGTGGTATGCCTATGTTCCCTTTGTCTAAATAGTGTTTCCATGAAGCCAGAGACCTTACCCTTTGTTATGACTATCCATAAATGCATAACAAACCACCCCTAAATTAAGTGGCCTCAAGCAATTTATTAGTATCTCTCGTAGTTCTTCATTTGCCTGGGCTCATCTGGGTGGTTCTCACTTGGACTTTTCACACGTGGTTATAGTCAGATGGTGGCTGGGGCTACAGTCATCTGAAGCCTTGACTGGCTTTGATGTCCAAGACAGCTCACTCACCTGGGTTGATTTATTTCTGGCTCTCTGCTTATAGCTCAGCTGTGGCTGCACCTGGAGCGTGTACGCCTGGCCTCTCACGTGGCTTGGACTTCTTAAAGCATGGCGGTGGGCTCCTAAGAGGGAGCATCTGAAGAGAAAGCTGCAAAGCCTATTGTGATACAGCTGCAGAAACTCCAGATTTCAGTTGGTTAAAGCAAATGCACTGAGGCCAGCCCAGATTCAAGGTGAGGGACATTGCGTGACTCCTTTTGATGTGAAGAGTAGTGTGTCTGTCTCTACACACAGAGAGAACAGGACTGAAGGTTGCTGTCTTTGACTGTTTACCACTCCCTACTCTTTGATGCCTTGAACTCTATCTCCCAACCCCAATACTCCACACAAGAGAGCCTGGCAGAATGCTATGCCCAGCTCTCTGTGAGAGGCAGTAGGGGGTAGTGGTTAAGACCCTAGATGCTTAGGGGTGGGGAGACCTGCGTTTGAATCTGGGCTTTTCCATTTACCAGCTGTGGATCTTGCGCAAGCGGTTTAATCTCTGTGAGGTTCGGTTGGCTCATTTATAAAAAATGATTTTATACACACACACACACACACACACACACACACACTTCCATGTGTGGCTGCGGGACTTAAATGTTGCCCAGCATAGATTAAGAATTCAGTAATTGTTCACTCTTAGAAATAAAGGTGAAAATAAGCCATGCTTTGCTTCTCCAGCACCCCTTGTTTATTCTGACCCAGCCATCGAGGTGGGCTGATCTCTACAGCTCTACAGTGCCGCTGATGTTCAGGTCTCCCCAGCAAGAAGGCCATGGAGTCGAGAAACTACAGTCAGGAAGGTGAAGTCAAGGTTCTGGGAGTGGGTATTGCCACAGTGACCCTTAGGGGCCTTAGAGAAGACAGGAATTTGTCCTGGAGAATAAAAGTGAAGGGTGAGGGTCTGATCCAGGCAGAGTGTGTGGACAGAGGCAGTGCGGAGGAGGGGCTGGGGGGAAACTCTGCCTCTGGCTCAGGTTCCTTCTGTTTTCTGAGCCTCGGTTATCTCACAGCAATGGATGGGTGTGATCTGAAGACCGCAGGGTTCCTTCTAGTCTTGGCCAAACCTTTCCATGTTAGGAATCTCTAAATGTGTCCACTCCTCCCCATCACCTCGGTTAGCACTCTGGCTTAGGCTACTGTTATTATTTATGGATGCCTCTTTACAGGTCCTCCCACTCTTAATTTTTGCCCACTGGTCCTCTACAGAGCAATCAGAATAATCTGTTTTGTAACACAAATATGATCATGTCACTCACAGGCTAAAAGCCTGCAGGACTGGTTATTCTCCATTTTCCCCTCTCTGCTTTTTTATACCTGGTTGTGAGGGGAGGCTGATCTCAATGGATTTCTTTGGCTTTCTGTCTTCTGTGGGCGTGCAGCCAGTGAAGGATCCAGCAGGAGACTGGAGGGCAAGAGGCAGGAGCATTTGAAGTATGTCTTCCCACTGGAGTGCTACGGTTCTCTTGTTGTCTGTGACTCTCCATGACCACAGCTCCTGCAGGGCGGCTCTCCTTCCCCGCTCCAGCTCTCACTGTTTCCTCCCCTTGCCTCTTCAGGCCTAGAAGTGATCATGGCTTCTCCATGTTGCTTTGCTTGGCTGCCTCAGCATCCTTCCATGGTTCCTTTAACTCCACCCAAGCCCATTTAAGTAATTCCTTCTGTAAGTTATCCCCAACATTTCACTTAAGTATGGCTCAAGGAAACCAGCAGTTTCCTCCTGAGGCCCCAATGGCTGTAGCTTCCAATGGCTTCCTATGAGTCTCAGGATAGAGCCCAAGCTCCTCTTCACACGGCCCTCAAAGCCCTGCTAGATTTGAACCCCGTTCGCCTCTCAGCCCCACTGTGCTGTTTGTCTCCCTCTCTGCATCCAATGCCCAGGCTGTAACTCGGTTCTTACAATGCTCATCCCACCTGTAGCCTTTGACTGTGCCTTTATGTCTTCTTGGAAACCTCGTCCTCATTCCCCCTCTTCCCTTGCAGAGTTAACTCCACTTTACCTTCAGCTCAAATGCTGCTTTCTTAGGAAAATTGCCATGAACTAATGTATAATGTGACAATAGTTGATAACACCATATTGTATCATTTGAAATTTGCTAAGAGAGTAGAACGGAATGTTCTCACCGCCCCCCTCCAAAAAGATGGGGGATAAATATGTGAGGTGATGGATGTGTTAATTTAATTAATTAATTAGTGAAATCCCCCCCATGGGGGGAATCCTTTCTCAAGGTATATGTATATCAAATCATCACATTGTAGATTTTAAATATCTTACAATTTTATTTGTTCATTATACCTCAGTAAAGCTAGGGGAGGGGGAAAGAGGCAGGGGAGCAGGCACCATGTCAATTTTGGTTCACCTGTATATACTCAGTATCTAGCGTGGTGCCCTAGTACATTGCAGATCCTCCATAAAGCATTTTTGAATCAATGCATATAATCCAAAATCCCAAATCTTATTGCTGGAGGTTCGGAAAAATGGGTTGGTATTTCCAAGGTCATTTTAAGAAATTAGAGGCTGTAATAAGGGTTTGAGTCACCAGATTTCGTACAACTTAAATTGCCCCTCTGCACCTTCAATTCCTTTTGGATATTTTTAGAAACCCTGTGCCCAAACAAGGAAAATTTGTACCCACCCCCAACACCACCACATGTGTGGTATGCCACAGAGCAGAAAAACAATCAGAAATGCACTTGATGAAGGAGAAAGCAGCTGAACGTGAGTCCCTGGGCAACGCATCTTGGAGAGGCTAGCCCAGCAGCTGTTTGCATTAAAAACGATTGCTTTATATTTATGGCAGACAGGCAACAATAAGCAGTTTATCGCCTATAATCTAACACAAATGACTCGGGAAAATATTCCTAATAGATAGTTCAGCTGAGTGTCCCATGGTGTTAGGAAACCCAGCAGGGAACACTCCGAATTGGCCTTCGTTGATCTGACAAATCTTCACTGACTGCCTGCATGTTAAAGCATTTCTCTGCACAATGTTATATTCTTCCACTTAAGGAGATGCTGCAAAAGACTCACCAGACTCCGAGTACAGACCCCACCAGATACACAGCCCCCAAAGTTCCCACTGGCTTCTTAGAAACAAAGCCCTCCTCCCTGGGCTGCCAGGGAAAATGAAGCGTGACCTTGTAAAATATCAGTTTCTGGCTTTTTTTCCCTCTAATTGTGGGATGTTATCATGGCAGTAGAAAAATATCGTCTTCCACACTCTATTCTGGAAAACGATATCCATCTGTGGGAATGCTGAGCAGGCATGATTGCTGTGGCCAGGCATGGTATCAGACTGACAGGCTGGGCAACAGTTTGGTTTCTGTGAGGGGTCAGCTGCAAGAAAGGAAGTAGGTTCTAGGGGAATTCGTGTTCTCCGTGCCCTTTCCTCTGGCCCTGTTTCCAACGCCTGGGGCCTTCTTGCTGCTCAGTGATGCCCACTTGAGCCTGGAACACCATTTTAGGTTCCTTTGTTGTTCACATGTATCCCTAACTAGACTGCATGCTTCTCAAGATCAAGTCTGTGCCTCAGACCTCTTTTGTCTCTCCTGGACCTCATTAGGACAATTCTTTCTAGTAGAAAGCATCTACTTCCTGCTAGAAAGTAGTAGTTTCTTCAACTAGAAAGAACACCACCTCCCACCCGACCACAGATAATGTCGTGTGTCACTACTTTCACCAGTCCCCCAACCCGTGTTAAGTTGTTCTGACGTTTGCCCCCATCTCTCTTTCCCCTTAATAGTTAAGAACTTAAGGTTCACCATCAGGGAATTAGGGGCAAGCGTTCTGGCTCTCTCACAGTGGTGTGATCTTTGGGGAGTTATTTAACCTCTCGGAGCCTCAGTTTTCCTATCTGCAGAACATGGGTATCAATGATACCTACTTCGCAGGGATGTGGTAAAGACTGAGCATGATGTGTGTAAGTGCATTCGTGTTTGCACAGTGCTGCATATAGTCAGCACTCAATCAATGTTAGCTTCTTGTAACATTTGAATGTTTGTGTCCCCTCAAAATTCGTATGTTGAAATCCTAATGCCCAATGTGTGGTATTAGGAGGTGGGGCCTTTATGAGGACCTTATCATGGATGGGATTAATGCTACTGTAAAAGAGGTTTCACAGAGTTCCCTTGCCCTATTCACCATGTGAGGATACAGCAAGAAAGTGACAGCTATGAACCAGGAAGAGGGCCCTGACCAGGACGTAACCATGCTGGTGCCTTAAACTTGGATGTCCAAGCCTCTAGAACTGTGAGAGAAAACTTCTGTTTATACGCTACCCAGTCTGTGGTACTTTGTTACAGCAGCAGAATGGACTTAGACCTTTTCTTCCTTCTCTCCCCTTCCTCCTTTTTGTTGTTTTTATGAGGGTGACCTCATCTTGGTTTACAAATACTCATAGAATGTAAAAAATGTAGATGCTTTCTACTAGAAAGGATAGTCCTAATGAGGTTTAAGAGAGACAGAGAGGTCTGAGACGTGGACCTAACCTTGAGGAACATGCAGTCCAGTTAATGATAAATGTGTCCAATTGAGGAAGCAACAATAAAAGACAGTAAGCTCTAAGGTCAAGCTCCATGGGCTTGGGAAATCTTATCTGAGAATCAGGGCCTTCAAGCTCTCAGAAAAGTTAGCAGGAAGAGGATAAGTATGCTGAATTGGAAAACGACATCAGTAAAGATCATCAGGTAAGAAATAGAATAGCAAGTGCAAAGGACAACAAACAGACTATATGACTGAAGCATCCTGTATGTGTTTGGAGAGTAAGGGAACATATGGCTAGAAGAAACCTTTGCTCCAGGAACCATAGCCCCATGGGCGTTTTTACACATGAACTAGGGTCTATTCAAAGTCACAGGATAAACATATCTCTTCCTAGAGCTTCAACGTACTTGAAAACTAAATTTCAAATGCATCATTTGTTCATTAAAATAAATCCAGATAAAATGTGGAGTAGACTGAAAAATTGACACCAAAACTTGTGATAAGGAATGAGAATTTGCGTTTTAGTAGGCTGCTTAGAGCTGTGATGCAGACATTATGGAAAACCTCCCGTTAGAGCATTTGGTGGCCAAAGTTTGAGATTCACAAGTAAACTAGAGAAGTGTTCCTGGTGATAGAAATTGCATGGGACCAAGAAGGTCAGAAGCAAAGGAAATGGTAAAATGTTAGATACCAAATCCCTTTTTCTAATTTTGTGTAGAGAGAATGAGTTTTCAAGAGAAGGCAGCCCTTGCCTGGGGATGCACAGCTAAGGCTCTCCAGCACTCTTTAAATAACAACCAAGAGATAGCTCATATGTGGGGTGGCTCTAATACAAATTGTTCCCCTGCTTGTGTGATGCTCTCTCAAAATTAAATGTTACACGTTGTTGTAGAAACCTTGTGCAATGGTTCTGATAGCTTATAAGTTTTTCATGTCAGATAATAACTTCCTATCCAGTGATCCTGACTCTTAGCACCATTTCTAGCCTGTGGAAGGCTTGTAGGAAGTCTTTCCCTGGCTGCTAGTGAGTTGTTGCCCAAATTATGATTTTCATTAGGTCTCCAGCCTTTTAAGCTCTCACTCTGGTGGCATCAGGTGAAATGGCTCCAGGAGTCTAGGGTGACCAGTGTACCCTGGGTCCTACTGGCAGCCAGGAGTCCCACAGACACAGTTGGTGAGAAAAATCAATTCAGCTTCAGGAGCAGTGTCTACATGGGTCCCAGGGAACATGGAAATGTCACCTACTCATGTGGTGTCCACGACACACTGCAGGAAGGCGGAAAAGTATGAACAAGACATGTTAGCATACAGACTCCAGAAATCTCAAGCAAGTAAGGTTTTCTTAGGACTCTAAGGAAGGTTTCCAAGCCACAGACTGGAAGAAAACACTTACAATTCACAGAGCTGACAAAGGATTATATCCAGAAAATATAAAACTTCCTCATAAATCAATAGAGGAAAGATGAAATCACAGTAGAAAAATGAATACTTCACAGAAGAAACCTGAAAAGCCAATAATTGTGAATAAAAGGTCAACCTCATGATAATCTTGTAACTGCAACTTAAAACTGCAATGAGATAACATTTTACATCTATCATATGGAAAAAAATTAAAAGATCCAGCAAAACCAAGTTTTGACTTAGATATTGAAAAGCCAACATCATGTTTTCTATCAAAATGCTTATGACTATAAATTGGCATAACCATTTAGGAGAGTAATTTATCAATACTTAATAGAGTTAAAGATATCCAAAGCCTATGGCCCAATAATTCCATAACAGATATATAGCCCAAATACACTTCCATGAAAATGTACAAAGAATATTCATGCAGCAATAATTTATAAATAGGGAAGAATTGGAAACAACCTGAATTTTTTTCGTAATAGAAAAATGGAAAACTGTTTGAGTTTTTGAGGTTTTGTTTAAAGTGGAATACTGCACAACAATTAAAATGAATGAACTTGATCTTTACATTTACTGAGAAAAAACAAGTTGCAGTGAATAACCACAGTATGATGCCATTACTATAAATTTTAAACCACAGGTCAATACTATAGACTATTTTTAGACACACAGTAAAAGGGAAGGATACAAGCCATCTTCAGAATACCAGTTACCTCTGGGGAAGAGAGTTGGAAAATGAGATTGGGAAGGGAACAAGAAAGGCTTTAACTGAATGTTCTGTGGCTCAGAGCAGTCAGAAATTTCCCATGAGAGGTAAAATCCCCAAGCCTTTGCTTGGGTGAGTGTGAGTCTAAATTTACACTACTTTCATGACGTAAAAATCTCCAACTGAGAAACTGATGTTTAAAACAAGCAGTCCTGGACTGATGAATCCCCTGCAGCACTTGGCAGAAATGCTTTCATGACTTGGGGCACACATGACTGACTACCACATTCTTAAATCCCTACTGCTGATCAGCTCACAAACAACAATTACAAAATACACAAGAAAGTAGTCCATCATGAAGGAGAGTCAGCAGACACCACTAACTGGGGAATGAGGCTTCCAAGGACTGGATATTATAGAACATTCCTAAGGAAGCTAAATAATAAGAAGCCCCCATTCCCATTGAAGTGGGCCCTCACAACATCTACACAGTGCCATTTCAGAGCAATGACTGATGGCCATCTCCCTTTCCCCCCTTTCTGAATGGATGTGTTCACTGAAATTATCCTGCTGGTATTCTACCCCTGTGTTGGAAAAGGGGAAGATATTTATCCTTTTGGTCCACAGGCCTCAAGACAAAGAGGAACCATGTCTGGATCTGATGGGGTTTGAACTGGATGAAATGACCGAGTGGGCCTTTGAGTTGCTTCCCTTGGGGAAGGGGAGGGCTTGAATATGTTCTACAACTGGGAATAAGGGAGAAAAATAATATATGGTGATTAAAAAACAGAGACGTTTACTGCTTACCAAACATTCATATGCTCCCTTACAATTTCCAGGCCACTTGCAGTTAGGCAGGACCAATGGACTATGTCTAGGCAATGGACTCTAAGTGGAAGTGACACGGGTCACACCTGGCCTGAAGCATGCAAGAAAAGGCATGAGATCTCCTGCTCTTTCTTTTCATTCCTCGGTGACAGTGGCAGCCACATCTTGAGATAGTTTAGCCACTAGATGGAAACAGCTGGATTGCTAGATCACTTCTTGGAAGGCAGCTGCAGACTTTGCATGAGAGAAAAAAGCTTTATATGTTAAGCCAAAACTCATGTTGTGTGTGACTTTTATACACAAATAGACACACACACACAGCTCATTGAAAAGAAGATCTCATACAAAAATTAAAACTACACAGGGAAGCAATCCACTATGAGGGGAATGGCAGACATAACCCAGGAATTATTGGCCCAAAAGTTTGAAATAATGGAACTATATGATAGAGCCAATATTAAAAAGTACATTTTGAATATTTGAAGTGCCATTTACAGAAATATAGGGTACCATTTGGGAAACTTTTTTAAAAACTATAAAAAGAAATGAGCAGGTCTTTTAAAAATGAGAAGCATTGCATTTCAAATTGAAAAATCAATAAAAGACACACACACCTCACACATACTTACTCATTTAATGACAAAGGTGAAACTGAAATGCAGTGGGAAGTGAAGTGTTTTTTCAACAAATTAACCTTTTATCAATTGGATATCCATATGAGAAAACTGAATTTTGATTTATATCTCACATTATAGAGAAATTCCAGATGTGTTATAAATATAAATATGAAAATATAGTTTCTAAATGAAAACATTGAAAAATATTTTTGGGCAAAGGTTTCTTAAATGGAATAACCATAAAATACTAACAATAGAAGACAGTTGACAGTTGAACTATGTTAGAATTAAGAACTTATGTTTGTCAAAAGATACCACTATGAAAGTGAAAAGGCAAGCCATAGAGTGGGAAAACATATTTACAGTATGTATATCTGACAAAGGATTGCTATCCATAATATCTGAAGAACTCTTACAGATTAGCAATAAAGACATGAACCCAATAGAAAGATAGGCAAAAGACACAAGTAAGCACTTCGGAAAAGAAGCTGTCCAAAAGCCAGTTAGAACTGAAAAATATGCTCAACATTATTAGCCATTAGGGACATACAAATTGAAACTTAAGTGAAATACCAATACAATACCACCAAAATGAATAAAATGAAAAAACAATGTGGTGGCAATGATATCAAGCAACTAGAACTTTCCTCCACTGCTGTGGGAGTGTAAATTAATAGCCACTTTGGAAAACTCATATAGTAAAATAAAACTGGACATATGCATACCCTAAGTGGTAGGCAAAATATGGCTCCCCAAAGACGTCCATGTCCTAATCTCAAGAACTTGTAAATATGTTATGTTACGGGGCAAAGAGGAATTAAATTTATAGATGGAATTAAGTTTGCAAATCACCTGACCTTAAAATAGGGAGATTATCTGGGCGCACCCAATGTAATCACAAGGGTCCTTAAAATTGGAAGAGGAAATCGTAAGAGAGAACCAGATGAAAGAGTGAGAAGGATTTGGATCAAAGTTACTGGAGGAAGGCACTTGAGCCAAAGGAAGCAGGTGGCCTCTAGAAGCTAGAAAAGGCAAGGAAATGGATTATCTCCCAGAACCTCCAGAAAGAAAGGCAGCCCTGCCGATCTGTCAGTGAGATTCATGTTGGATTTCTGATATACAGAACTGTAAGTTATTCAATTTCTGTTGTCTTAAGCCACTAAGTTTGTGGCAGTTTGTCGCAGCATCAAGAGAAAACTAATCTATCCTATGACTCAGCAATTCTACTCCTAGATATATACCCAACAGAAAGGCAGAGATATGTACAAGAATGTTCATACTGTCTTATTCATATTGTCTCAACTAGGAAACTACCCACATGTACATAAATAGATCACGTGTAATGTCTTAATACAATGGGATACTAAACCACAGTTGTTGTTGTCTTTTGCCACACCACACGGCATGTGGGATCTTAGTTCCCTGACCAGGGATGGAAACCGTGTCCCCTGCAGTGGCAGCACAGAGTCTTAACCACTGGACCACCAGGGAAGTCCTAAACCACAATGATAAATGAATGCTGCACACAACAATATGATGGGTCTCACAAACATAATGTTGAGTAAAAGAAGCCAAAAGATTTCTGATTGAAAATTCCATCTATAGTAAGTTCAAGATGAGTAAAACTAATCTACTGTGGTGTTAGAATCAGAATTGTGGTTGCCTTGGCAGGGGATCTGGTGACTGAGAAGTGATGCAAAGGGGGTCTACGGGGTGCTGGCAATACTTAATTTCTTGATCTGGGTGGCATTTTCACAGTGTGTTTGGTTTGTGAAAATTATTTGAGTCGACACTTATGATTTATGCATATTTGTATGTGTATGCTATATTACAATAAATCATTTAACTTTAGAAGGCAGTGGATTGGTTAAAAACCAGATCAGACACAACTGAGGTGAGAATTGAAAATTGGGAAGAAAACCTGAAGAAATTCTCCAGAATGCCACTAGAGGATAATAAGATGAAAAACATAAAAAAGAATGTGAGAATGAGAAGGGTCAAATTTATCTATAATAGATGCTACATAAAGAGAGAGTATAGAGAATAGGAGATGAAACATTCAAAGAGATAATGCTGAAAAATTTCCAGACCTAATAAAAGATATGACTCCTCAGATTTAGAAAGCAGGATAAATAAAAATGAAAATAAATACATCTCTTGATATAGTGTAGTTAAGCTAAGAAATACTATTATCATAACAACAATAAAGGATAAAAGGCAGTGGAATAATAGTTTCAAAGTGCTGAAGAAGAAACAGCAGTCAGCCTAGATTTTTCTTTTTTGCTTAGGTATATGAAGTATGGTTTACATCAGGCAAAATTCTCTTTTTACTCTATGGTTCTATGAGATTTGACAAATGTATACAGTCATGCAGTCTCTACTATGGTCAAGATATAGAATGGTTCCGTCGCACAAAAAATTCCCTCATGCCCCATTGTGGTCAAGCCTGCTCCCACCCCAGTCCATGGCAACCACTGATCTGCTTTCTGTCCCTATAATTTTTATCTTCCAGAATATCACATAGATGGAGTCATAGAGAATGTAGCCTTTTCAAACAGACTAACTTCGCTCAGTATAATGTGTTTGAGATTCACCTAAGCTGTTGTATGTATCCGTAGTTCATTTATTATTGCTGAGTAGTATTCCATTGAATAAATGCAATACAATTAATTTTCCTAACCACCAGTAGAAGGGCATTTGGGTTGTTTTCAGTGTTTGGCATTTATGAATAAAGTTGCTATAAACATCTGCATACAAAGTTTTGTGTGAACAGATCCTTTCATTTCTTTGAGGTAAATACCTAGGAATGGGACTGCTGGATCTTATATGGCAAGTGTATATTTAACTGTATGAGGAAATTAATGGTTTTCTAAAGTGGCTGTACCATTTTGCATTAATACTAGCAACGTGTGAGAGTTCTAGTTGCTCCACACCCTCACTAGCACTTTGTAATATCCCTTTTTTCCCCTTCTAATCTGTGTGTAATGATATTTTGTTGCCATTTTAATTTGTATCCTTTCATGTGCTTATTTTCCATTGATATACTTCTTTGGTTAAATGTTTAAATCTTTGTCCTTTTAGTTGGGTTTTTGGTTTTCTATTTTAATTGTTTTAACTGTATTTTGAAGAACAGAAATTTTTATTTAGGTGAAACTAATTTATGATTTTCTTCTTTTATACATAATGTTCTTCCTAAGAAGAACCTAAGAACCTAAGAAACTAAGAACCTAAGAGCCTACCTAAGAAATATTTGCCTAATCTGAGATCAAAAACTTTTTTCTTATGTTTTCTTCTAGGAGTGCATATCCTAAAGGTTTGCATTTAGGTCCATGTGCATTTTGAATTCATTGTTGTCTCTGGTACAAGTTATGGGCTCAGGGTTTTGGGTTTTTATTTTTTTTATAGGTTATCCAAAATTATTCTGATGCAGCGCATTGAAAAGACCATTTTTCTGTATTGCATTGCCTTCACACCTTTGTTGAAACCAATTGACTAAATGTGTATGGATCTATTTCTGGACACTCTATTCTATACCATTGATCTGTGTGTCTATTTTTTCACCACATTGTCTTAAGTACTATAGCTTACTATTACTATAGTAATAATTATTATAGCTTATTACTAAGCTTTGAAATCAGGTAGTGTAAGTTCTCCAACTTTGTTGTTATTTTTTCAGAATATTTTGACTGTTTAGTTTCTTTGCCTTTACATATAAATTTTAGATGCAACTTGTCAATTTCTATGAGAATGTGGTTGAAATTATGTTAAGTCTATATGTCAGTTTTGGGAAGGATTGCTGTCTTTGAATATTGCGTCTATCTATGTATAACTCTAATGTATCCATTTATTTTAAGTCTTTTTAAATTGTTTTTGCAATATTTTGTTTTAGCATACAGATATTGCACAGATTTTGTTAGATGTATACTATTTATTTCATGCTTTTTGGTGATATTGTAAATTACACTATTGTTTAAAATTCCATTTTTTTCATTGCTAGTATATAGAAAGATAATAGATTTTTATATCCTTTATCCTGCAACATGTTACTGCTAGTAGATTTTTGGAGATTCTTTGAGATTTTGTATACAAAAATCATGTTATCTGTGAATATAGACAGTTTTATTTCTTCCTTTAATGTGAAAGCTTTTTTTCTTGCTTTATTTCACTGGCTAGGACCTCTAATAGGATGTTAAATAGGAGTCATGAGAGTGAACAGCCTCACTTTGTTCTTGAGAAAGTGTTCATTCCTTTAGTAATAATACATTTTAAAAACTACAACTAACATCATATTTTTTGGCAAAAGACAAATATTAGCAGCATAAACCAGCATCTCAGCATCTATTGGGTGTACTATGTAAATGGCACTGCACTAAGCCCTTTGCCTGTATCACAGAATTTAATTTTTTTTTACAACAGTTTTATATAACAGATACTACCAGTATCCTTTTTTTATGGATAAGGAAAATGAAACTCCCTTTCATTAAGTAACTTTCTCTAGGTCACACAGCTAGCAAATGGAAAGGCTGGGTCTCTAATCCAAGTCTGATTGATTCTGAGGCCACGCTATGAGGGACTACCCTGCTTGCTTCCCTGAGTTCAAGGCTCTTCTCACTAAGGTTAAGCACAGTCTCATGGGTTTAAAATGTTTTCAGTGTCTCATTCTAGTCACCATAAGATATTTTATTGCTTATACCCACTCCATGGACAACCTTCTCACATACCTATGTTCAGAGATTAGTGGACAATATTGGTGTAATAAGCTCTTTCCTGTGTACATGATATAGCTTCAAGGATCTACCTTCAAGAATCACAAAGCCTAAATCCAGAGTTAAAAATGTGAAGATACTTCCCCAAGGCACATTTGGGAAGAGAACAGAGGTTTCTAAGAGTCCTTTGAAATACAACATGTCTATTATTCTTTTTAAAGATTTATTTCAATAAATGGTTTCCTTCAAGCATATGAGTAACTTATATTAGCACAGGCTTAGTGGAAAAGCTTGGGTTTTGGAATCATACAGACCCACTTCTATAACCTACCTTGTGAACTTAGGCAATTTGCTTATCAGTTCACTCATTCAATGACACTGTTTTGAACACCTCCTACATGTCAGGCTCTGTTCTTAGCCCTGGGTTACATAACTAATCAAAATAAAGGGCCCTCTCTTCAGGAAGCTCACATTCTAGCACAGGAGATAGTCAATAAATTATAAACATGAAAAACAAATGACTTATATAGTACAAAAATACGTAAGTGCTCAGCAAAAAAGGAAAAATAGAGCAGGCTAAGGAAGAGTGAGGAGAAGATGTTGGAGGCGGAGGTAGAGATTGCTGTATTAAGTAACGTCGTCAGTGCAGGACTCATTGATCAGTCAGATATGAGCATCAGCGTGTGTATCTGTTTCTCTCAGGCCCTCAATTCTCTAACAACAGGCATCATGTGGTACATCTTTCTTTGTATGCTGCCTAGGAAAATATGAACTCAATTTGATATCTTAATTTTTTTAATCATAAGAAATTAGAACAAAAAATTACAAATAGAGAAAGGAAATAATTCATCATTCTACCAGTTCTCCTTGGTGTTTTACTTTCTCATGCTGACTTTTATTCCAATCTCAGAATTAGATATCACATATACAGCCAATATTACATATTGTTTTTTTCATTTAACATTATGTATTAAGCATTTTCCATAATGTTAATTTTCAAAACCATCATTTCAATGGGTGCATATTTTTTCATGTGTCCATTCATGTAAATGAATGTATTATATTTTACATAACAATTTTAACTGGATGTTTAAATTGCTTCCAATATATTATTAAAATTTACTGTTATGAATGTCTTTGGGTATATTTGAGCATAATTGATGCGTTCATAATAAAGCTATCTACCATTTAATGACTGATTACTGACTACCAGTTATGGAGCTCTGTGCTAATGATTTTTCATACATCTCATTTGATCTTAACGGCAGAAAAAGTAATATTTATATACTTTAGCATATAGAAAAGTTTTAAAATGATATAAAAACAACACTCTTGAGCTGACTCATCATCATCCTTGCTAGATCTTAATATATAGCCATATTTGTTTCAGAATTTTCTAAAGAAATAAAATATCACAGGGTTGAAGCTCCTTATCCCATTGCCTTCCCTTCTTCCCCATAGGTGAGTAATATCCAGAAGTTAGTGTTTACATAGCTATTGATTTTCTAACTAATTTGTTCACATGAATTTGTCCATGAGGAACGTATGACATTTGAATTGCAGTATTGACTTTGTTTGTTTCAAGTTTTATGTAAATGACATAATACTTCATTTTTTTTTTTTTCCTTTTTTTTTTTTTTTTTTTTTGCAGTACGTGGGCCTCTCACTGTCGTGGCCTCTCCCCTTGCCGGACGCGCAAGCTCAGCGGCCATGGCTCCGCGGCATGTGGGATCCTCCCGGACCGGGGCACGAACCCATATCCCCTGCATCGGCAGGCGGACTCCCAACCACTGCGCCACCAGGGAGGCCCTTCATATATTTTTGAGCTTCATTTTCCACGTGTGTTTTAAAAGTATATTTATGTTGATATGTAATGATTTCATTGATTTAAATAGCTGCATATTTTCCACTGTATATATAATCACAATTTATTATCCACTATTTTGGTAGACACTGAGGGTTTCCCAATAATTTGCACTTCCAAGCAATGCTCTAATTAGCATCTTTTCCCATGTATGCCCTTAGATTTAGAATTGCTGTGTTCTTTAGCATGTGTATCTAGATGTGAAATTAATTAGTCTAGAATGGTGTTTGGGAATCTGTATAGTTTAAAGGCTCCCCAGGGCTTTTGGTTTGTAGCTGGGGCTGAGAACTGCTGCTCTAGATTTTATCCTTTTCACGTACAGTTAAATTATCACCCGCCTCTTCACTTTATAAATGTTGAACTAGATGCGTAAAATCCTGATTACTGAGGGTGCTGCCTCAGTGTTCTAGGGCTGAGAGATCTCAAGAGCGGCTGTGGATATCTATGGATATGGTCTCTCAGAAGAGAGATCTCAAGGCAGACTGGTCACTAGATGACACCTTTGCAATTCATCTGCCACTTCTGTCTATGCTTTTACCTGTGGAAGGGAAGAATCAAAACACAAGACAAACAAGCTCAGCTAGGACTGGGAAAGCAAATGATTCTTAACTTACCTATCAGTGGTAATCAGTTGCTGAAAGCTGCCGCAGCAGAACAATGAGAATGATTGTAAAGCCACCCAAGGCCACTGTGGTGACGACTGCTATGACTGATTAGTGATGTCTGCCATGGGTTGGCTATAAGTAAGTGGTCAAACAGGTGAGGTGCCTAATTACCAACCTGGCACCAGGATTTGCCTATCAGCAGTCATCCAGGAAAAGCAGCTGTCTGGTGAGTAACCCTGTTGTAATTAAAGAGAAGACCTAAAGGTTGTCAGTGGCTTGATTAAGAGGAAAATTTTGCCAAGTATTTCTTTTTGAGGTCTCATTTCTTTCACTCTTTTCAAAAATTTGACCTAAATTAATTCCTGTGCCAGTATGTCCTGGCTGATAGGCAAGGTGAGCTCTTGAGCCTTGTCAGCCAGGGAAAGAATGTGGGTTTTGGAGTCAGACCTGTACTGGAGCCCAGATGTGCCATTCATAGGCTATATGGCCAGCGCAGAGCCATTGAGATGCTCTGTGCCTCAATTCCTCATTGTAAAATGGGGACCATACCTGTGTCACTGAGAGATGTGAGGATTAGTTATAAGTATTTAGCACTGACCTGGGCCCAATTGCTAATTAATGGTAATGTTGCTACATTATTAGCATTATTATTATTGTTGTCATGATTATTATTAAAAAGCAAAATAATGATAATGGTGGTGCAGTCTGCAGACAGGGCTGGTTTAGAAAACTCAGCTCTAGGTAGGTTTAGAGAATATGTCCCCAGTTGAAATAAAAGACTAGAAATTGGTTTCCATAGGGTTGACTACATCAGGACAGTGGAGGAGAAAGTTTGTGAAGGCAGTAGACACTAAGGGTGAGCAACGAGAATTAACTGTTAGAGTTGTAATAGGAGGTAAACACAGGCTGAGTTCTGAGGCCAAGTGAAGGAGTAACCCCGCTTCCACAAGAAACAAAAGGGAAGAAACCCAGAATGGATCCAGTTACTCTGGATGTAATTATGTCAGCTATGAAAATACATTTACAAGTCCCACTGCTCTATGTCAGAACCCTGATACCCCCTAGGCTCTGAGAAATAACTAGCACCATTTTTGAGAATTCTTCCCATTGCAAACTGAGAAGAGAGGACAGGGTGTGAATTCGAAAAGCAAATTGTTCTCATCAAGGTCTGGAGTCTGTAGTGTATGCTTGGAACCTGAAAAAATGGACTCTTTCTGCCTCTTTTATTAAATGTCATATACTTTAAGTATTGCACAAGTTATCAGTACATATGGAGCATGATAATAGATGCTCGTCATGAATGTATTTTGCCTTTGTTTACCAGTGATATAAAATGGCAAATGATAATCAAAGGAATGGCTTAGAAATCAGGGCCAGAATAATATTTCCATGGAAAAGGATCATTTTTAAGGAAAAAAATAACAGTGGCCATAATTTTATAGATGAAGAAACTAAGCCTTAAGTGAAATTTGGGGGAGGGTGTCAGATTTATTGAGATATTTATAGATGATAAAATTTTACCTTTCTAAGAGTGTAGTATGATGAGCTTTGACAAATGTATATAGTTTTGTAACCAAAACCATAATTAAGATGTAGAACATTTCCATCACTGCAAAAAGTTTCCTTGTGTCTTTTTGTAGTCAGTTATCTTCCCCCACAGCCAGTCCCTAGAAACCAATGATCAATCTGGTTTTGGATCTGCTTTCTGCCTTTTTATATAAAATGTCACATAAGTGTAATTATATGTAGAGTATGCAGGTTTTGTAACTTCTTTCACTAATATAATGCTTCTAAAATTCATCCATTTTGTTGCCTGTATCGATGCTTTATTTTATTACTAAGTTATATTCCATTACATTAATATACCACAAATTGGTTATCCATTCAAGCAGTTGATAAACATCTGAGTTGCTTCTATTTTTTGATTATTATAAATAAAGCTTCTATAAACATCTGTAAACAGGTTTTTGTGGACATAGGTTTTTACTTTTCTTGGTTAAAATACCAAGAGTGGGGTTTATGGATCACGTAGTAAGTGAATGTGTAGCATTACTAGAAACTGCCAAAGACCTGACCATTTAATATTCCCATCACTAATGTGTACGAGGCCTCCAGGTGCCCCACATTCTCAATGGCACTTTTTAATTTTAGTCATTCTAATGAGTGTGTAGTGGTTTCTCACTATGATTTTAATTTGCAGTTTCCCTGATGGCTAATGATGTTTAGTTTCTTTTCACGTGTTTATTTTCATCTATATGTCTTCTTTGGTAAAGTGTCTATTCAAGCTTTTACCCGTTTTTTTATTAGTTTCCTTGTCTTAGTGAATTTTGAGAGTTTTTTTTTTATTCTGGACACAAAGCCGTTATCAGATATATGTCACTTGTCTTTAATTTTCTTAACAATATCTTTCAAAGAACAGATGCTTTGAATTTTGATTTAGTTCAACTTATCAATTTTTTCTCTTATGGTCTGTGCTTTCTGTGACTTATCTGAGAAATCTTTGCCTAACTCAAGATCAGAAAGATTTTCTCCTACGTCTTCTAGAAGTTTTTACACATGTAACACTGACATTTAGATACAGACCATTTCAAGTTAATTTTGTATATGGTGCAGAAAAAAGGTCAAGGTTATTTACTTATTTTAGCATATAAATGGCCAATTGTTCCAGCACCCATTGCTGAAAAGATTATCTTTTATCCATTGACTTACCCTGACACTTTGGTTGAAAATCAATAACCGTATATATGTGGGTCTGTTTCTGAACTCCTGATTCTATTCCCTTGATCTATGGCTCTCTTTTAGTCAATACCACACAGTCTTGATTACTGTATCTTTATAGTAAGTCTTCAAATGGGTAATGTGAATCCTCCAACTTTGCTATTCTTATTCAAAATTACCTATTTTGGTGATTTTAGTTCCTTTGCTTTTCTATATAAATTTTAGAATTTCCCTGTCAGTTTCTACCCCAAAAAATCATGCTGGGATTTTGATTGGGATTGCACTGAATGTATAAATCAGTTGGAGGTGAATTGACATCTTAGTAGTTAATTTTCCAACCTATGAGCACAGTTATATCTATCCGTTTATAAGGCCCTCTTGGTTTCTTTCATCAACATTTTGTCATTGTGAGCATTTACATCTTTTGCCTCTAAGCATTTCATGTTTCTAGTGATATTGTAAATGGTACCGTTTTCGTTATTTTGATTTCCAGTTATTCTTTTCCAGTATCTAAGAAAACAATTGATTTTCATATATTGACCATATATCCTGCAACCATATTAAACACACTTATTGGTAGATTCTTTGGGATTGCCTATCTAGACAGTCATGTTGTCTATGAATAGAGGTTTATTTTTTCCTTTCAAGTCTCCATGCCTTTTTTACTTTTTCTCATATAATTAATTGGCTAGGACCTCCAGTGTGGTGTTGAAATGAGCAGTGAGATCAAATATCATTGCCTAGTTCATAATTTTAAGAGAAAGCATTTATTCTTTTATCCTTCTTTCTATATATAAATACATTAGCTGTAAAGATTTTTGTAGATGTCCTTTATCAGGTTGAGGATGTTTCCTTTGTCCCCTAGTTTTTTGAGAATTTTTATTATGAATAGACGTGAAATTTTGTCCAGTGCTTTTTCTGCATCTGTCAGATGATCATTTGCTTTTTCTTTTTTACTGTTACTTTAGTAAATGACATCGCTTAATCTTCAAGTGTTGAACTAACTTTCCATATTTGGGATAGACTCCTCTTGGTCATGATGCATTATCCTTTCTGTTTATTATGGAATTTCATTTTCTAATATTTTGTTAAAGCTTTTTGAGTTAATTTTTATGAGGGAATTTGGTATATAATTTTTATTTTATTTTATAATGTCTTTGGCTTTGGTACCGGGGTAATTCTGATCTCATTAATGGTTGGAAAGTGTTCTCGCCTTTTCTATTTTCTGGAAGAGTTTGTGTAGAATTGGTCATACTTGCCAGTGAAATCATCTAAACTGGATTCTTTTTGTGGGAAAGTTTTTAAACTATGAATTTAATTTTTTAATAGATGTAGGGTTAGTTAGGTTATTTATTTCTTCTTGAGTGAGCTTTTGTAGTTTTTGTCTTCCAAGGAATTTGTCCATTCCATCTAAGTTATCAAAAGTTTTGCATAAAGCTTCCCATAATATTCTTTTATTATACTTTTCATGATAGTTGGCTTTATAGGGGTAAATTAAATAGGGTGCCCCCTATTTAATTGCCAATATTGATCATTTATGTCTTCTCTCTTTCTTTCATTATTATTCTGGCTAGAATTTTTTTTTTAATTTACTTATCTTTTCAAAGAAGCAATATTGATTTCATTGCTTTTCTCTATTGCATTCTTGTTTCAGTTGTAGTGATTTCTATTCTTCAGTATTTCCTTCCTTCTGTTTACTTTGGGTTTGAAATGCTCTTTTTTATCTAATTTATTAAGGTGGACGCTTAGGTTATTGTTTTCAAACTTCCTTCTCTTCTAATATGTGTGTTTAATGCCAAAATATCCCCTCTGAGCACTGCTTTAGCTTCATTCCATAAATGTGGGGTATTTTTGTTTTTTTGCTTTTTTGGTTTTTTTTTGCGGTACGCGGGCCTCTCACTGTTGTGGCCTCTCCCGTTGCGGAGCACAAGCTACTGACGCGCAGGCTCAGCGGCCATGGCTCGTGGGCCCAGCCGCTCCGCTGCATGTGGGATCTTCCCGAACCGGGGCATGAACCCGTGTCCCCTGCTTCGGCAGGCGGACTCTCAACCACTGCGCCGCCAGGGAAGCCCTGTTTATATGTTTTGTTTTCATTTTCATTCAGTTGAAATATTTTCTAATTTCTCTTGTGATTTCTTCTTTGACATGATTTACTTAGAAGAGTGATGTTTAGTTCTCAAATGTTTTGATTTCACATATCCTTCTGTCTTTGATATTTAGTTTAATTCTATTGTGATCAAGAATATTTTTATATCATTTGAATCCTTTTAAAATTATTGAACCTTGCTTTATGGTCCAGACTGTGATTTATCTTGGTGAATGTTCCAAGTTGAAAATAATGTGTATTCTCCTATTGTTGTGTGGAGAATTCTCTAACCGTCAATTAAGCTTATTTGGTTGCTAGTGTTTTTCAAGACTCTAATACACATATCCTTAAGTAATTTCTTAGATAGGAGTCTGCTTGTTTTAGCACAACTGAGATAGGAGTGTTAATACTTACAACTATAGTTATGGATTGGTCTATTTCTTCTTTTAGTTCTACTAGTTTCCATTTTTATGTATTTTGAAACTCTGTTGTTAGGTGCATCCACATTTAGGATTGTTATGTCCTTTGATGAACTGACCCATTTTTCAAGATAAAATTTTGCCTCTTTATCCAGGGAAATAATGATTAGATTAAAATCTACTTTATCTAATATTAATATAGTCACTCTAACTTTCTTTGACCAGTATATTCATGCTGTATTCTTTGCAATTCTTTTAATTTTAACCTCTTTGTATTTAAAGTGGATTTCCTACAGACAGTGTCCAGTTGGGTCTTCCTTTTTTTAATCCAATCTGACAAATCTCTGGCTTTAATTGGATTGTTTAGACCATTTATATGTATGTAATTACTGCTATATGGGATTAAATCTACCAACTTGGTATTTGTTCTCTATTTGTCCCATCTAGTCTTTCTTTGCCTTTTTCCTATTTTCTTACCTTATTTTAGATGCAGTGGGAATTATTTTTTATGATTTCATTTTATTTCCCCTATTGGCTTTTAGCTCTCTGTTTTTGTTTTACTTCTTGATGGTTTCCCTAGGGTTTAAAACATGTATTTTTAATTTATCTTAGTCTATCTTCAAATAATATGATACCACTCTACCTATAACCTTTGAACAGTATACTTTTATTATCTTCCTCCTGTCCTTTGTGCTATTATTTTCATATACTTTATTTCTACATATGTTATAAACCCCTTGGTACACTGTTATTATTTTACTTTAAGCAATTTTCTTTTTTAGCTGCTTTATTGAGGCATAATTTACATACAATAAAAATCACCCATTTTAAATCCAGTTTGAAGAGTTTCAATAAATTTACAGTCGTGTACCTTACCACAATCCAGCCTTAGAACACTTCCATCACCTCAAAAATTCCCTGTTGGCCATCAATTCCCACTGCCCATCCCACCCCACCCCCAGCCTCAGGAAACCACTGGTCTGCTTTCTGTATCTATGGTTTTTGTTTTCCTTATATTTAATGTAAATGGAATCATACAATATGTAGTCTTGTCTTTGTGTCTTGCTTCCTAAACTGAACATGTTTTTGAGTTTTGTATACATCATTGCATACATATATCAGGAGATTGTTTGAATCTATTTTAATTGATGAGTAGGATTCCATTGTATGGATATATTAGTTTTAGTTTTTTATCCAATCATCAGTTGATAGACATACAGATGGTTTCAATTTTTGGTGGTTATGAATAATACCGCTATACAGGTTTTTCTGTAGACACATGTTTTCCTTTTTCTTTGGTAGGCATTTAGGAGTAAAATTACTCGGTCATATGATAAGTATATGTTTAATTTTTAAGAAACTGCCAAACTGTTTTCCAAAGCAGTTGTAGCATTTTTACTCCTACTATCAATGAATTGGGATCCCAGTTTCTCTATATCCTCATCAATGCTTAGTAATTTCACTCCTTTTGATATTGGCCATTCTAGTGGCTGTATAGTGGTAGCTTGTGATTTTAATTTGCATTTCTTTATGACTAATGATTTTTAGCATCTTTTGATGTGTCTACTTGTTATTTGTATCTCTTACTACATTTTGATGAAATGTATCTTAAGGTCTTTTGCTTAGTTTTAATTTGGCTGTTTGTCTTTTAATTATAAAGTTGTAAGACTTAAAACAATCCTAGATGCAATACCTTTTGCTGGATCTTACCTGCTGTTAATCCTTTCCAGTGCATTTTCATTTTAGATATTGTATTTTACAGCTCTAAAAGTTCTATTTGATTCTTTCTATATCTTCTATTTTTCCCTAGCTCCTAAATATACCAAGTATGTTTATAAGAGCTATTCTAACATCATTGTCTGTTAATTATATCATCTCTACCATTTCTGGGTCTGTTTCTATTGATTTTATTTTTTTCTCTTTTATAAATCATATTTTCAGGCTTCTTTGTGTTCCTGGTGACTTTTTATTTGATGGCAGTCTTTATGAAATTTACATTGTTGGGTGCTCATGTTGTATATGTTTTTTTAAGAGTATGGAACTTTGTTCTATCTCACAATTAAGTTATATGGAATCAGTTGAATCCTTTTGAGATTTGTTTTTAAGCTTTTCTTAGGTACACCCACTTTGTAGTGTCTTTGGCTCTACTACAAAGGCAATACTCTTCTGAGGTTTCTTCCCAATGGCCTATGTATTATGAGGGACTTTCACTGTGGCTGGTGGAAACCCTTAATTTCCAGTCCTGTGTGAACTCTGGAAATCAGGGTCATTCTACTGCTCTCTGGTGGTTCTTTCCCCAGCCTCATGTAGTTTTCTTTCACAAACACTCAGTCAGAGACTCAGAGGAACCTCTCTGTAGGTTTTAGAATCTGGAACTCTCTTTTGTTCAGCTCCCACTTCTCAGGTATGCAGTCTCACAACTCTAGACTCATTGGCCTCTCCAATCTCTGTCTCTTCAACTTAGAGAGAATGCTGTGCTTCAGCCTGGAAATTATCTTTAGGCGGTCTGGACTTGAAGGAAAAATAAACAGGATTTGCTGATTGTTTGGATGTTGAATATAAAAGGAGGACAGAAGTGAAGGATGAATTTTGGCTTAAGTAACCAGAAGAATGGGGAGGTCAGTTTCAGTAGAACGTTGGGAAGAAATTCTGAAGGGGGTGGATTGAAGAAAGAATGGTAAAAGAGGATTCCGACACAATGAAGATAGATAGCTCTCTCAAGGAGTTTAGACAATCACATGCCATCTCTCAAGGGACTCACAATCTAGTTGGGGAAGAATGGAGAAGTATAAAGAGATACTTACATTAGTGTAAGGTGTGCAATAATAGATTTCTACAGCCACAGATCAAATGAAGAAATCTCTAATATAGTGAGGTGTTTAAAAAGGAAGTATGAAATGTTTCACAGAGGTGCTGATGCTTGAGCTGCATGGTGAAGGACTAGGAAAATTTCCCCAGAGGGAGGAGGGGGGCACGGGCATTGCAGAAAGAGGGAAGAGCATGGGATACTGTGACAGATGGCAAACACATTCAGGAAACGTTAATTCTCCATGGCTCGGCCTAAGGTGGAAATGGGGATTTGTGAAGAAATGAAGCAAGAGTTTCATGAAGAAATGAAGCAAAACGTTAGCTGATAAAGACCCTTCTTTACCATGTATACACTTTAGACTTTATTCTGTAAGTAATGGAAATGCTTCTAAGCTCTGGAATGTGGCTGGAGGCGTTGAACAGCAAAGCCGATTAAAGGGCCTGGGTAAGAAGCTATTGAGGCTGAACAAAGCCAAGGAGATGGAGCATTGGTGGGTAGGATCTCACAAAGTTTTAAGTTGAGAAATCGAGAGGTCTTGGCGAGCTGATGGATGGAGTGGGTTAAGAGGCAGAAAAGGGAGGAGTTACAGATGGCATTTAGCTTTTTGGCCTGGCCATCTGAGGAGGTGGTGATGCCATTAGCTAAACTTGGGAAAATAGAAATTTGTACAATAAAATATTTTACATGCCCTCCCCCCAGGACTGAATATTCACTCTGTGAGGTGGTGGTACCAAGGGTGGGTTAGAAGGGCTTTAATCTCCTACCCTGATGGTCCTTATCAAGTCTCCTACCACCTACCAGTTGCATCGAAAAACTTGAAAGCTGTAGGAAAATATGATGCTGCCTATACAAGATAGCTTTAATACAATTCCCTTAACTAGTTTGCCGTTTATCAGCCCCCTATATACAAATACCTCTGGAACTGCAATAGATTCTATGTCAAGTCAGATTAATCCAAAAGTTTTGGCTTCTCTTCATATCATTTACAAATGATAGGGGTAATACCACTCATTGCTGTACTTTGCACAGACGGGGGTCAATGCAATGGTGAGGGAGAAATCATTCTGACCTTCCCAGAACAGGTCTCCCTTATGCTCTAGGATCTAGCCATAGTGCCCTTCTTTACGTTCCTCTAACCGGTCAAGCCATATTGTAGGGCCTTTACACGTGCTGTTTTGTCTCTTGGAATATGACCTACCCCACTCCATATTTTATTATATCATAGCTCGATTCTTCTTTTCTTTTGAGTCTGCTTCCCTAACCACTTTTTGGAAACTTTATTAGCCTCAATTGGTCTTTATCATATCACCCTATTAATTCCCTTCCCAACACCTTGAATTTGTAATTATCTATTTCCTTGTTTAATTGATTGTTTTGCATCTGTTGCCCATACAAGACTTTATGAGAGTGGCGATCACGTTTACTTTGTCTTCACTCTAACATGTATAATACTACCTGTACCTAGAAAGAACTCCGTAAAGATATGTTAAGTGAATAAGAAATAAAGAGCAGATAATGAATAGCAGATTATTAAAAAGGATTTCATCAATGAACCAATAGGAGAAAGTATTATTTTAGGATGGAAGGAATTCCCTGTTGTCTCTGAAATCATAACACACAGGTAGTAGCTTTCCCTAAGATTGGTCCTGTGTGATTGCACAAACATAATTGCCAAGATTGCACTGATGTATCAGCCTGGGTAATTAATGCTAATGGATATAATAAACAACCCCAAAATCTCGGGGGGGGGGGTTAGGTTTTTCTCATGTTACAGACTGACTGTTTGACCACTGCCTTCTATGTGATAATTCAGGCATTCCAGTGTCTTTTTGTGGCTCTACTACTCTCTCAGTGACACTTTGGGATCCTTCACTGGATCCCCTCTATCCAGCCAACAGTCAAAGAGGAAAGTCTTGCCTGGTTATGTAAGAGATTTCAAAGAACAAGTCTGGGAGTGGTATGCGTCACTTCTTTTTTTTTTTTTTTTTTTTTTTTTTTTTTTTTTTTGCGGTATGTGGGCCTCTCACCGTTGTGGCCTCTCCCATTGTGGAGCACAGG
>NW_006772699.1:2107663-2133532 GCF_000442215.2 Lipotes vexillifer | reverse complement strand
ATGGTTGTTAGTATTTGCCTTATGTATTGAGGTGCTCCTATGTTGGGGGCATAAGTATTTACAATTGTTATATCTTCTTCTTGGATCGATCCCTTAATCATTATGTAGTGTCCTTCTTTGTCTCTTCTGATAGTCCTTATTTTAAAGTCTATTTTGTCTGATATGAGAATTGCTACTCCAGCTTTCTTTTGGTTTCCATTTGCATGGAATATCTTTTTCCATCCCCTTACTTTCAGTCTGTATGTGTCTCTAGGTCTGAAGTGGGTCTCTTGTAGACAGCATATATATGGGTCTTGTTTTTGTATCCATTCAGCCAATCTGTGTCTTTTGGTGGGAGCATTTAGTCCATTTACATTTAAGGTAATTATCGATATGTATGTTCCTATTCCCATTTTCTAAATTGTTTTGGGTTCGTTATTATAGGACTTTTCCTTCTCTTGTGTTTTTGTCTAGAGCAGTTCCTTTAGCATTTGTTGTAAAGCTGGTTTGGTGGTGCTGAACTCTCTCAGCTTTTGCTTGTCTGTAAAGGTTTTAATTTCTCCATCAAATCTGAATGAGATCCTTGCTGGGTAGAGTAATCTTGGTTGCAGGTTTTTCTCCTTCATCACTTTCAGTATGTCCTGCCACTCCCTTCTGGCTTGTAGAGTTTCTGCTGAGAGATCAGCTGTTAACCTTATGGGGATTCCCTTGTGTGTTATTTGTTGTTTTTCCCTTGCTGCTTTTAATATGCTTTCTTTGTATTTAGTTTTTGACAGTTTGATTAATATGTGTCTTGGCGTATTTCTCCTTGAATTTATCCTGTATGGGACTCTCTGTGCTTCCTGGACTTGATTAACGATTTCCTTTCCCATATTAGGGAAGTTTTCAACTATAATCTCTTCAAATATTTTCTCAGTCCCTTTCTTTTTCTCTTCTTCTTCTGGAACCCCTATAATTCGAATGTTGGTGCGTTTAATGTTGTCCCAGAGGTCTCTGAGACTGTCCTCAGTTCTTTTCATTCTTTTTTCTTTATTCTGCTCTGCAGTAGTTATTTCCACTATTTTATCTTCCAGGTCACTTATCCGTTCTTCTGCCTCATTTATTCTGCTATTGATCCCATCTAGAGTATTTTTCATTTCATTTATTGTGTTGTTCATCATTGTCTGTTTCATCTTTATTTCTTCTAGGTCCTTGTTAACTGCTTCTTGCATTTTGTCCATTCTATTTCCAAGATTTTGGATCATCTTTACTATCATTATTCTGAACTCTTTTTCAGGTAGACTGCCTATTTCCTCTTCATTTGTTAGGTCTGGTGGGTTTTTATCCTGCTCCTTCATCTGCTGTGTGTTTTTCTGTCTTCTCATTTTGCTTATCTTACTGTGATTGGGTTCACCTTTTTGCAGGCTGCAAGTTCGTAGCTCCCGTTGTTTTTGATGTCTGTCTCCAGTGGCTAAGGTTGGTTCAGTGCGTTGTGTAGGCTTCCTGGTGGAGGGGACTAGTGGCTGTGTTGTGGTGTATGAGGCTAGATCTTGTCTCTCTAGTGGGCAGGTCCACGTCTGGTGGTGTGTTTTGGGGTGTCTGTGGACTTATTATGATTTTAGGCAGCCTCTCTGCTAGTGGGTGGGGTTGTGTTCCTGTTTTGCTATATGGTTGGCATAGGTTGTCCAGCACTGTAGCTTGCTGGTCGTTGAGTGAAGCTGGGTGCTGGTGTTGAGATGGAGATCTCTGAGAGATTCTCGCCATTTGATATTACATGGAGCTGGGAGGTCTCTTTTGGACGGGTGTCCTGAAGTTGGCTCTCCCACCTCAGAGGCAGAGTCCTGACTCCTGGCTGGAGCAGCAAGAGCCTTTCATCCACTCGGCTCAAACTCTGCTCCCAGCCAAGTTGCTCTGGACCAGCATTGACATTTTAAAAGTGACGAACCCACATTTCCCCACTTCTGGGGTCCCCGGCGTCCTCCCTTCCACACCCGCGGCCCGGGCAGGTCAAGGCGCAACAGACGGTCCCGCAGAGACACCTGAGGCGGTTAAGTGCCGGTAAGCTGCGATCCCGGCGCATCCACAAGGCGTAGCGATGTCCACGCCCAGCCGGGCGTCCGGTATGCGTCACTTCTGCACACACTCTGTTGGTCAGAATGAGGCACATGGCCCCCATGTAACTGCAAAGGAAGCTGGGAAATGTAGTTTTCCTGTGTGGCCAGGAAAAGAAACTGGATCTGTAAGCATGGAGCCAGCCTCTACTACAACAGGGGACTTCAACTGGTTACCATGAGGATTATAGAGTTAATGTATGCAAAATACTCAGAATAGTACCCAGCACATCAGGGACACCCATAATTCCAGGGAAATTGCAAGAGGAGTTTCTCTGAGTTTGCACTAATTACTGCTTGCTAAACAAGGCTGATATTCTAAAAGTTTCTGTCAAAACCAACAGCTGGCTGGAGAGTTTTGTGAGCCCCAGTGCCCAAGAAGGCCAGCCAAAGATGCAGATACCACCACCAAGTCTGTGTGGCACATCCTCGTGCTTTGTTTAATTTGGTTCCCTGGGTGGGAGAAGTTTTATAAGCAGGTGTTCTGGTTAATTAGGTGATTAATACTCCTCAAATTAGAGAGCCATTTCCCCAGTGACAGTTCTTGTTTTGCTCAAATATGAGACAAATCTTCATTGTATAGTTTGGAGAGGCACGTGATTGCATTCACGTGTCTGCCAGGCCTCTCAGGTCATCCCTCTGGCTGACCCCGCATCTGGCTGAGTTGCCATCTAGATGGACCAGTTTAGGGAAACAAAAGCGCCCCAGATCATCTGGCCTCCTCTCAGACCAGGGCAAAGTTGATCTGGTGGTACATTAATGGCTCCCTTCTGAGGATTTCAATCTGTATCATCTCTCAAGGTCAGAGTCATTGTCTCTACACAGAGCCCTCCAACTTCCACGGCAAGGTGACCAAGCCACCTCCAAGGGCAATTCAGGCATCAAAGCTCTTTCTCTCAAATTCGCTCTCAGATCAGCAGAAATCTGCCCCCAAACTCTCATATACCACATTCACAAAGCCCTCTCCCTAAACCCATACACCATTCATTCTATTCCTGCCTCCTTGCCTTTGCTTCCCTCAATGCAAAGACCCTTTTCCCTCCCACTGATTTCATCCAATCTATGCATCCTTCAAAAGCCAAATGGTATTCCTCAGCCCTTCTAATTCAGCTTGAAGCGATTTCTTTCACTGTAGAATTTTCATAGCAATTACTATATGACCCACGTCAATTAGCATTTAATTATATGCCATGTCTTTTCTCTTCTTTCATGTATCCTAATTTTGTCTTCCTAATTGGATTGTTGGCAGCTGTGGGCTGTGTTTTCTCCTGGGCATATATGAAAGTCCCAATAAATGGTTGTTTGATTGCTTCAGTTAAGCTAGATGCCACTCTTACACTTCTGGAAAATGGTTCAAATCTATTCCATTGTAGCAGCTTGAGCCACACAGCTGAAAATATGACCACTCACTCATGTTCCTCACATGTTCCAGCTTTATAATCACAGAGGGACTGGATCTCTTTCTCCAGTTCCAGTTAGAAAAATCCTAGGGAAGACTCTGATTTGCTCATTTAAGTCATGTGCTGAACCCCTAAAAAAATCAGTCTTGAGGGAAATAAGATTATATGAGAACAAGAAAGTTCTGAACCACAATCACAATTGTTGGAGTAAAGAGTGACAGTTGTCCACTACAGGTGTACCTGGATTTTGGAAGGTTCTGTTTCTTTATCTTCTCCAAGATAGATTATTTTTAAATTAGATCTTCATTCATCAAATATTTATCTAGTCAGAGTGGATCCTGCTCCTTGGGGAGGCTCAATAGATTTAACTGTCAGTAAACCTTTATTCTTTCTTTCTCAGAGGAGAGAGAAAGAAGACTTTGCTTTGAAAAACATGGTCTGATTGATGGTACCTTTCCCTAAACCTGTTCTCCAGAAAGGACCTAAAATTCACATACATGCGTTGTTCTCTCTCCCAGGAGCATTTAATAGGGACCACAGTCTTAATCTCAAATTGGAGTTTTCATCATCTCTCCCTCCCCTCCCTTTTCAACTACTCCTTAGAGATCCGCTTTACTGGCTCAGCGAGTAGTGTGTTAGTTTCAGGGTCCCTGGTTGGAAATGGGTGACACAACTCAAAGGAGTAACTGCAGAAAGTTTAATAAGGGGACTATTTAGAAAGATGAGGCAAAGGTTAAGGAATCAACAAGGGATGGGGACTGCCAGGTTTCGCATAAGAGGAAGCTGTTCTTACTCCTGCCCCCAAAGAGGCAAGGGGATGGGATTAGGAGGTCTAGAGGACATGAATTATGACCTTCAGTTGAGGAAGGCAGCCACTGCCAAACTGAAGCCCTTGTGGAGGAAGCCCTGGCCTCCCTCCTCCAGCTCTCAGATATCCTGCTAGTTCCCCACATGACCAGACCCAAGGAAGTGCAGGTGATACAGTCCATTAAGGTCAGCCTCCTTGGGAATCGAACCGGGTGACAGTGGGCAGAGAGTGATCTGGGCAATCCATTAGAGAATGACCAGCATAAATGCTAAGTTTCAGTGGGGTAGGAGAAAACATATCATAAAGAGAGAGTGTATATAGTTAGCAAAAAACCCTCCCAGAAATTCTGAAAGAATGTAACCTCTTTCTCTCCCAAAGATCAAGCAATGTTGATCAAAGTAAGCAAAACTACAACAAAAGACTATCAAATATGCTAGCTGATTGGGACGATCATTCATTCATGGATTTGTTCATTTATTCATTCATCAAATGTCAAAGATTTATTTGTACCTCTAGGCATCAAGCATGCAAAAGTGGATTAGATGTCTCTGAATGTTTGAAAAATTTTATAATAAAATGTTGTAACAAATGGATTATATATGGTGACTGCCCTAGAGAATCTAATAGCCTGGTCCAGCAAGGTTTCCTAGAGAAATTGACAGCTAAACTGACTCTGGGGGAGCCAGATAGGAAAGAACAGGAAAGGATGTTACAGGAGGGATATTGAGTGGGTGTGGGGAGAGTGGTGGGAGATGAGGTGGCAATGACAGAAATCTATTTCAAAGTTCAAGATTGCACTGTCAGATCTGCATTTTAGAAAGGTCCCTTGATCATCAGAGCAAAAGATGGATTGGTAGAGCAAAACAAAGTTAGAGAATTAATGTGGGGACCAATGTGAACAACGGCCATGTATGAAAACAGGATCTGAACAGTGGCAGGAGGACCAAAGATGAAGAGGGGACATATTCAGAAGATAATCATGGGGAAGAATTAACAGGACTCAGGAACTGAATGGCTGTGGTATGAGGCAGAGGGAAGATGCTTTGGTGCTGTTTTGCCTCCCCTTACTTTTCTTAGCTAATAGCTCCCCGATTTTCCTCTGAGAGCACCACTCCTACCTGCCCTGCTGAGTGTAGTTTGCAAAGAACCGTCACCCATGGGTTCTTGTCTTTTCTGGCCAAGAGGGTGATCACGTGATGTAAGCAGGCCAAGCAGTCTTTTCCTCCTAGGTACCTGGAAATCTTAGGCTTGGCACCTAGTACCTGCCTTGGTTCTTGTCTTTCTTGAAACCTCCCTCTTCAATTTTTCCTTAAATTTTTATGCCACCCAAAAGCCTGCTTAAAAAGTCATATATATATTTTTTACTTCAGTTAGTTAGTTATTGCTGCAACCAGAAAACCTCAAGCGATTACAGCGGCCACGTGAATGGTGGTGCCTTACACCGAGAGACAAAAAACAGGTAAAGTCTGAGGTGACTTTTCCTGGGGGAATGGGTGGGTAGTTTGCTTCTGAGACGTCTATGGAAAAGTAAAGGGAACATTTTTCTTTAATTTGGAAAAAAATCCAAAAATCCCAGGAGACTTGTGTAGAACTCTGAAACTCATACCACAGAGTATAAAAGCCATCTCTGGAACTTAGACATAAAAAGTCCTACCCAATAGCCTGACCTCCTAAGGACTTAGACCTCTCTAGGGAGAGTAATTCTTCCATGGGGAGGCTGACACATTCTGCAGATTCCTTGGAATCAGTGAAGGGCAGGCAGTGGATGGAGCTCCATTCTAAGCATGGGGAGCCCTGGGTTCTGGCTCTGGCTCTCTCATTGATCAGCTGGGTGACTTTGCACCAGTGCCCTCCCCTCTCTGAGACTTAGTTTCCATGTTATTAAATACAAGCGTTGAATTTTATTGGGGGTTCTCCAAAAATTCCAAAAGAGTATTAAGTTTACACGTAAAATGACCCGCGATACTGGGGAACTGAATTAAACAAACTTTAAGCCACTTTCTTTATTTTAGGACTCTTAAATACACTTATCTGTGATGCAGTCACCAGGAGAGGTGAACGCGAACAGCACTTCTTACTCTATTTTTGCCCAAGGAAGCTTTTCCCCCCCATGAAGAAACATGTGGAACTAGCCATCATCAGAAGACACTTGCAGAGATGCTGGATTAGGTGATGTCTAAGGTTGTTCCAGCCCAAACACTCCATGATTCTGGGCTTCCAGTGTCCTGTGCACCTCCTGTTTCTTCTATTTACTCCTTCCTTGGGTTGATTGACTCTGGGCTCTG
The DNA here is from genome assembly GCF_000442215.2 of Lipotes vexillifer. NCBI lineage: Eukaryota > Metazoa > Chordata > Mammalia > Artiodactyla > Lipotidae > Lipotes > Lipotes vexillifer. The sequence continues at coordinate 2,126,970 of NW_006772699.1, read as the reverse complement.
TTCTAAGGTGGCTCTCCCAGGGAAAAGCAAACTTGAATGCCTGTGAAGTCACTTAAAGATCTAGTCAGGTTCATGTATCCTCCTCCCAGCAGCTTAAATGGAAAACAACCCACATCACCCCAACACACACACACACACACACACACACACACACACACACATATAGTGTGCTTACAGCCCAGATCCAGGCCCAGCCTGAAGGGATTGCAAAACATGCTCTAGTGTGCATTTGGGAAAACAAAGAAAACCCTACCCTTTTCTGCCCCAGACAGTCTGAGACGCTTGTGTGCCCTTGGGCCTTTGCCCAGTTCTCTCATCTGCCTCAGTCCTGGTACTAAATTGGTTCAAGGTTTGGAGGAAAGCTTCAGAGGCAAGGATGTTTAGAGTTCTTAAATGCTGAAGTCACCCCTAGACCCTCTATGACCACCAGAGGGCGATGACAACAGCATCTGTACTGAAAGCTGCTCCCGAGAATAACAGCAGTAAATTGCGCCTAATGTGTTTATGAATAATGGAGGGGCTGAAGTGTGTGCGTGTGTGTGTGTGTGTGCACGTACAGTTGGGTGCCTGCAGCTGAAACTTTGAAAATCTGCTAAGTACAATAAAATAAAATCTGCACCTCTACTGTATATTCACAGGATGTGGCCCAAGCAGTTCAAAGTTCCTTTAAAGGAAAATGAAGTAGAAGGAATCAGAATAGCATTTATGTGAAAGAAAAGGGAAGAACTCTCAGGAGCGGAGTTGTTGTCGACGACACGGGGTATGTGAGCGTGTGTGTGAGCGTGCATGTGCACATGTGTTATATGTGATCGAGTGTGAATGTGTATAAGAGTGAGTGTGTAAGCATGTTTGTGTACAAGTGGGTATTTGTGATGGTGTGTGTGTGTGTGTGTGTGTGTACAGGGCTCATTCAGATTTTTCCAGTGTGAGCAGCCCTCAAGGAAGTCTGGGCAATACTTCCTCCAGTTCCTGCCCTCTCCCTCCAAACAAACAAACAGAATCATTCCTGCAAGTATTTATGGAGCCTCTAACACACGCCCCTCCCCACAGCATCTGGAAAAGCTCAGACCTGGCCAATTTTGAGCGGCCACTGGAAGAGGAAGGCATTGGGGGCAGAAGGGATGCCTTGCATGCAAATGACTCTTTTGAAAAAAACACTTTCTCTTCTTTGATGCTCTGAACAGCCCAGTGAGGTGGGCCCAGACAGGGCTGTGGCCTCCTTGTTTTGAGGAAATCAAAGCCCAGTGGTGACACGATTGACCCAGAGTCACCTCGTCAGGAGGCAGAAGCTCAAGGACTAGGAACACGGCGTTGTCAGTCCAGGGGTCCAAGGCCCTGCCATCCCTACTTTTAGAGCACAGCAGGCATTGGGGTTGGGCAAAGAAGGACAGGCCTACGGGTAGGGTTTACCAGCAGCGACCTGAACCACTCCGATGACCATTTTCTGTGACATCTGTGACCGCGGAGTGCAGTAATGTCGATAGAGTAGTTGCTTCGGGGAAAAGTGGATCTTGGCCAAGATGAGGTGTGATCTTTGTAGATGAGGTAGCTTGATGGGCATTGATGGGCTGTGAAGTGAAACATGGGGGAATGAGAGGGCCGCGGTTTGCGGTCCCTCGTGGCTGTGACCAGGCAAGTCACTTCACTTCTCTGAACTTTGAGTTTTTATCTATAAGGTCGGGGTACTCAAATGCCCCCTTGCGGGACGGTGTTGGGACAGAAGGAAAGAATATTGAGTAGCATGCCCAGCTCAGGGCCACCAGCCTGATCAGTCCTTGGCTCCCCAGAGTGAGTAAGCCTCAATTCTGGGGCCCTGCTGGCCGAGCTCCCTCCTCCGCTGCCTCCTCCCTTCGAGCTCTCGCTTGCTCCAGCAAAGTTCCCAACTTAGTCGACATGACGCGCGGCGCAGCCAATGGGAGGCGGAGCTGGCGTTTTTGGGGGGCGGGAGGGGTGGGCCGCACGTCTCCGGTGTCTGCCCGGCTCAGTGAATGGAGAGAGCGAGCGCCGGCCAGCTCACCCGGTCGCCCCGTGCCTCAGCCGCCGCCACCGCCGCCGCGCTCCCGAGCCCAGCTCCAAGCCGAACCTCCCGGGGCGCCCGTGCCTCCCTGCGCTCGCCCCAGGTCCCCAACCCGGCCCGCGCCCCGGGCCGCGGGCCAGCGGGGCCAGGGGGCGCTCGGCACCTGGGCACTCCGAGCGATGCGCAGCGGGGCAGCGCCGGCCCCGCCGATGGAGCTGCTGCTGCTGCCGCCGCCGCCGCCCGGCGCGCCCCGCTCCGCCCGCGCCCCGTGCGCCTGAGCGCCGAGCTCGCTCCTCCTCCGCGCCAACTCAGCCGCCAGTTCCCCAGGCCGCCCGTGCTCCCAGCGCACCTCCGTGGGCTCCACGCGTCTTGCCCCGCCGAGGCAACCTCCTCCGGGCGCGGGCCCCTGAACACTATGGCCCCCGGGCGGACGGAGGAAGGCGCCGCGGTGCGCGCCCGCCTGGTGCTGGCCTTCGCGCTGGCGAGTGTTCTGAGCGGCCCCCCCGCTGCCGCCTGCCCCACCAAGTGTACCTGCTCCGCCGCCAGCGTGGACTGCCACGGGCTGGGCCTCCGGGCGGTTCCCCGGGGCATCCCCCGCAACGCCGAGCGCCTGTGAGTACCCCCGCCCCGCCCTGCCTCACCCGGGCCACCCACCTGGGTCCCACAGAGGGGCCCCCCGGCGCCAGATCCTTCCTTCTCCTTGGCCGCGCTAGTTGCAGTCTCTGCCTTCACCCTCTCCTGCATCGGATCCTTCACTCTCTGAGTTGGGGGTCTGTGGCTTTGGGCAGGTCTGGGGAGAGAGGTCTCGAGGACCCCTGTGATGAGCAAAGAGCAGTGTCTCTCCAGGGGTGAGAGTGCCAGACGCAGGGCCAGCTGACAGCTTCCAAGGAGAATGCTGGCAGGAGGCGAGGAGAGATGACACTGCAGACAGGGAGGTCTTAGGGTGAGGGTAAGGGGTCCGCGCTCATTAAAGAGGGGGCGAAGGAGAAAGCTGAAGGGTGATGCGGCGTCAGGGAACGGAGACAGGAGAGAGGGCCTGAGAGACTGTGACCGGCTTGGAGATCAGAATGGGCCAGCCGCTCTCTGGCTGCCCTTGCGAGGAAAGTTGAGAGTGTGTCTGAAGGTCTAACTTCTGAGGAACCGAACCAATTCAGAGTGGGTGCTTGCAAAACCCGCCCTGCCTGGAGCGCGGCCTCGGAGATGCCAAGTTGCAGCCCCGGTGAATTTTTTATGGCTCGGTTATAAATGCCTCCCCAAACGGGCCGGAGAATGGAAATGCTGACAGCCCTTTAAATGAGACCCAGCGCTATAATCTTACAAACCGCACTCAGCCTCGGATCCTGGGCTTGGCAGCAAGAGGAGAGGCACTTGGAGAGTGGGGTGGATTGACCCTCGTTTTAACCCCAATTGTGCAACCAAATATTTACTTTTCATATGTCAACGTTTTGGAAACATTTATCATTTTGATCCTCGGACCAATTTCAAAACTTGGACTCTGGGGTGGGCTCTTCCTAGCCTGCAGTTGGGGAGTGGGGAAGGAGGGAGAAATGGCAGAGGGCGTTGGAACTGGACTGGGAACACAGCCCAGAAGTGGGTGAGGGTTTGCTCTAGCTGGTAGATTTCTGCATGCCTTGCTCTCCCGCTGCCCCCTTCTGCACATGTCTTAGAGTAGGTGCATGGGTTTTCAAGATTCTGCCTTCTTGACTTTAGTCTGGAGAAGATTGGGCCAGAGACTAAGGTGTATTGTCCTAGAGAGTGTTATTCCTGGTAATCACCTCCTGTCACTCCACTTCTCTTCCGCTTACTTTTTATGTGTCCCTGAGCGGAGACTCAATAGAACTGCCTTCCTTTTTCCTGGAGCTTTCCTTTGGCTCAAGACACTTTTTTCAAGTGCAGTGATTATTCTGTGGGGTTGAACCAAACAATTCTTGAGGGTTAGAGCTGAACCTTCATGAATATGTGTAGAAAACGAGGCTCGGAAATGTGAAATGACTTGCCTAAGGTCACACAGCAAGGTGATGGCAATAAAAGGGCAGAATCCAGGTTTCTACAGCTTAACTCAGACATTATATTCTACCATGCCAGTGAAAATCTTGTTTTAGTGGTATTTTTGGAAACCTGTAACTTATAAGCTAAATTCCTCTCCCTCCTCAACACCAGGGCCAGCCACATGAGTTAGTGAAATAATAACTGTAGCTAATGTTTAATGAATGCTTTCTGTGCCTCCGTTTGTTTACATGTGTTATCTTACTGAATCTCTACAATGATCATTAGTTACAAAGGTAATGCTTATTATCCCACTTTACAGTTAAGCCTTTTTGTCATTTGTTCAAGGTCATGTAGTAGCTAGTTAAGTGTTTGAACTCGAGCACGTCTGGCTCCTAAGTCCATACCCCCTACCGCGCTGCTGGACATCCTTGGAACAAGGTTCAGCTTGGGCCAAGATCTATAAGTAGACGGTCCTGGGAGGGTTCTCTGTGGGCTGGGGTCTTAAAATAGGCAGCAGTTGCTGCTGCTTCAGGTACACCCTGCAAACATTTGACTCGCCTTGACATTAGCTCTCCTTTTGGGGTCTTGAGTCTGCTTCTCTTTGATATTCAAAATCATGTTGCATGTTTGAGACACCAAGGAGAGTGGGCCCCTCTCCTTCTAGTATGTAGGAGGTCTTCAAAAGCTGCAGGCACAGCATTGCAGCCAGCATGCCACCGTGCTACCTCTCCCAGGAGACCCAGGCAGCTGGGGGCTGCCCATCTGCTCTATAATTGAAGAGACTGGGTAGAGACTGGAGTCCTGGGCGTTCCCATGGGCCGCCTGCTGCCATGGCCACCGGCAGGCATTGGCAAAGTAGGAGGTGCTTTGGAATATCTGAGTCTCCTCTGCCTTTGTTCTGGTCACTGATGTCTTTTTGGTTGGGGTGCGTTGGGGTGATGCGGCTGGCTTCTTATTCTAGTCTCCTCCCTCCCCGGGAGAGGGGGCAGCCTTTACAAGCAGGCTGGGTCAGGGTTACTGCAGGGATTAGGTGCAGCCTCCCAAGAGTCCCAATGCTCCTTCATCACCCCACACCCTGTCTCAGTCAACTCACCTGTAACATTACAATTTTGCAAACTCTTGTGGGGCGGTGGCATTTCTGAGCTATGCTAAGGATTTCTTTAGGGAGGAATTTTTCATTCATTCCTCCCTTCATTCATTCAGCAAACATGACTTGAGCGTCCACTGCATTCCAGTAACTGTGTATAAAATCATGGCATATACAGAAGAAAACCAGCAATCCAACTTAAAGAATGTAAGCAAACGACGGAAGAAGGAACTTGCCTTTAGTGAGCCTTTAAACTTCTCAGGGCTCATTTTTTTCATGTGGCTAAGTTTTGTCAGCACTGCTGTCAGATGCTCAGGACCTTCCTAAGATCCATTTTCTGATCTCTCATGTTTATGTTGTGTTTTATAACAAAGAGGAAACATTTTCTCCCTTCTCTGTTCCTGCTGTTCTGTCTCCCAGAGAGGCTTTTATGAAGAGGTGTGTATGTGTGGGGAGGGAGGGTTTGTTGCTCTGGTAGTGTTGACTTGTGAGGCCTTGTCCACCCATGGCACGCCATTAGAGCAAACGTCCATGAGGATAATGGGATAATGTGGTCACCATTTGGACTTTGCTTCAGGCCTGGAATGGGGCCTGTTAAATTGTTCATAATTAAGCTGGTATCAGAGCTAGGGGTCTGTGTTCCAGCATATTCTCCATAATGTCAGCACATCACACAGAGAAACTCTCTGTTGTTTATAAACTACCGACATTTTTTTTTTTTTCCCCTCAATGGGGAAGTGACACCCACAAGAAAGCTAAATAAACGCAGAGGAGAATTCAGTGTAATTTATTATCCGATAGATAGAGGACAAGGGGAGAGGAAGTGAATGGTGGTGCCTGGAACAAAACATTTACCATGGAGCACAGAGTAAACAGATGTTGCGTTTACCCTTCTGAGTACAAAAGGAGCCCACAGATGTAATTCTTCTCCAACCACAATCTCGGCCTGGAAAAAGAGGAGACAGATGAAAATGAACTCTCACGCAGGGCCCCTTTGCCTCGTCCTGCCTAAAGGCAGGCAGAGGCCTACTTCTCACCCACAGCGAGGTGGTGGCCTGAACAGTGGAGCGGGGCAAGAGCGGACATCTTTGGTTTTCCACTTGGCTCTGGAACATGCTGGAGACTGCTGTATTTAAATAAACATTTCCTGTTTGCGAAGGAATACGGGCTAAAGGCTGAAACGTGAGAATGTGGTAACTTAATTTTCTCCATCACTCCAGATGACGGCAAGCTTCGCCGGTGGTTGGGTCCAGTAAAAACCAACACCGTGTCATAGGCTTTCCCTTACTTGACCACAGAGGTCCTGAGGTCAAGTGGGAGACTTTCCAAGATGTTCAACAACCAAGCCCTGCATCCTGGTACTCCCAGCCCTCGGGGCTAGCTCAGCGGACCGGGGGCAAGCTGGTGGATCATGGGGCCTCTCTTGACCAACCATGGGGACGTGGCCTTTCCGGGAAGCAGTGTTCTCCTGCGGAGCCTACTGGCCTGGATGTGAGCAGCTGAACATATCCGCCTCCAGTGTGCTGAGCAACACTGAACTGATTGCTTTACCTCTCTGGGCCTCATTTTCCTACAAGTAGAATTCTAGTATAGTCTGTGTTTTTTTTGTGTATAGTCTGTAGTTCACTGGTGAACTGTCAGGGTCTTTCTTCCCCATAGCATAGAACAGCGCCTGGCACATAGTACGTTTTCAACAAGTATGTGTTGAATAAATTAATGATGAATCTCAAAAGTACGAGTCTTTAGTTCTTACAAGTGAAAGCTGGGCAGTTATAGATCTGCATGTTTTATGTATCGCTAAGGGCCACTTATTAGTAACCTATTATATGAGTTATTAAGGGTTTCTAAAATTTGTCTTTCATGAACTAAAATTACTGCCTTACTAGAGTTACCAAGGACTCATAATGAGTGATCCACTCTGGAGTCTGGTTGCCAGACGTTGCTTAGCAACCTTGCAAAACTCCTACTGTGCACATGCCCATGAAAAGAGCTAGAAATCCTGAACACTTAAACCATAGGACTTTCTAATCAGGAGCTCATCAGCATTATCCTGCACTCTCTGCGGTTTTCGATTGCTGCTCTGCTTGTATTAATCGAAGTATTTGTAGGTTCACTATTAAGTTTTGCTTTTGCCATGAGCTGAACCATGTTTATTTTGGCATTTTTGCCACTTTGATTGTTATTTTGTTTCTCCCCAGTTCTGTTTGTTGTCACTGAGTGCTTTCTCCCCTGGAAAGTGAGAACAGTGGGTCCAAGAGCGGTGGGATCTTTTGCACTGAGTGGGTCGTGCAAGAAGGTTTCAGAGCCCCGTGCCTTCTGGTTCAGGCCTGGGCTCTGGAGATAAGACAGCTCTGGTTTAAATTCTGGCTCTGTTACATCTTTGCTGTTGCACCTGGGGCGGGTCACTCCACTCCTCTGGGCTGCTGTCTGTTTAATCCCTTTGTACCATATTTCCATGCCTATAATAGGGGGATGGTAATCCCACTGGCCCTGCGGAAATGCTGTGAATGTGGCCCGAGGCAATCCATGGGATGCATTCAGCACAATGCCCAGTACGTTGCTTTTGCACCTACCATTCCTTACTTGTAAAGGGCGAAGAGTAGATGGTCCTCTGGGGGGCGATTACATGAAATAATGCACAGGAAGTGCTTAACACAGTACCTGGCGCATAGGCCTCCACGAACTCTTAATGATAGTGACCACAGCTGTTACTTCCATTTCTTCATCTCGGGCCCCATCCAGCTGGAAGTTTGGAGATGGCCACTTGAAGTGTGCCTGTCGAGGCAAGTTCCTCGCCTGCACGTAGGCTCTGCCCAGTCTCCCTGTGCCTGGTTCCCTCCCTCTTCTCCCCAGCTAAGCCCAGGTTGGCCTCTGCTCCATAAAACGGGGATCACGGTGCAAGTGGTTTATATCTTTTCCGTGGGCATATGCTGCTTTGTGGTATATTTAAATAAGGAATGCATTTTATTTATTTATTTTGGGGGGTCAGATTTTCATGGGGAATTTTTGGCCCTGACTTTTTTTTTTGTTTGTTTGTTTTTGTTTTTGTTTTTCGCGGTACGCGGGCCTCTCACCGCTGTGGCCTCTCCCATTGCGGAGCACAGGCTCCGGATGCGCAGGCTCAGCGGCCGTGGCTCACGGGCCCAGCCGCTCCGCGGCATGTGGGATCCTCCCGGACCGGGGCACGAACCCGCTTCCCCTGCATCGGCAGGCGGACTCTCAACCACTGCGCCACCAGGGAAGCCCCCCTGACTTCTTTTTTCCCTTCCCTAAATACCTCCTTTTACTGACTTCCCGTGTCTGCCTCTGTTACTGCTTTTACTTGAAACAGCTGTATTTACTAGCATGCTCCACCCTCATTATGTAAGGTGGTCTTAACCCTTTTTAGAACTGCTGGAAGAACAAAACAACAAAAACCAAAAAATAACAAGGTATGGTTTTTCCTGAGAGGTTTTCTGAATCACCACTCATTCTGGATACAGTAGATCAGAGGGTGCCCTGCTGTGGTTGGTGTTGCGTTTTCAAGGCTCTCCATTGTTCGTGATTCTCCAGCCTTAAATTTAAATCCATCTTACTCAGGTGGGAAGAACTCATAATAGGAATCCTCTGCTTGGAGACCTAGATTGGTATTTTGCTAGTGCTGGTCTGCCAAAGGCTATGCTTTCCTTCCCACTCTCTGTGGCCTTCGTTGGTCTGTTGCTAGCACCATGTTTGATACAGCCGTTCCCTGGGAAACATTGTCACGAGTGTGTGATTAAAAATCCTCAATTTACCATTTAACTAGCTGGGTGACCTCAGTTTCCTCATTTATAAAATGGGAGTAATAATAATACCCCTTCATAGGATGCTATGAGTATTGAATATATAGACTACCTGAATCATAGTGCATCCTCCATAAATATTCCTATCATTTTGATTACCATAATTCTTGGTGACTGTAGTCTTCCTTCCATAGCATGCTCAAGATAAAACCTGATTTGGAAAAATATGGATTTTCAAGGTTGAAGGGGGTCCTCTTGTCCAAGTTCCAACCCTGTACAGGTTGATCTTCCACCAGCACGACTTTGGAGGAAGTGGTCATTCTCCTTGGTTTGATTACATTTAGTGGTGAGGCACTCAGTTCTTCCTAGGGCAATTTATTCTATTTTTAAGAGCAGTTCTAAGAAGAAATTTTTCTTTGTTTGGGGCTTGAACTTATCTCCCATTACTTGTTATTACATAGAGCAAAGCAGAATCCTTTTCCCAAATGATAGGATTTCAAACGTCTTATAGCTCTTGCATTTCTCACCACCCACTTACCCAAGTCTTCTCTTTTCTCCATAAACTTTTATAATCACCTCAACTATTCTGTGCGTGTTAGACTTTGAGACAGGCACTCTTCCTATTCCTAGTTATGTTCCTCTAAATAGATTTCAATTCTCTTTGCCTTTTATTAGTTTGGATGAGACCTTCCACTCTCTTGTTATCTGACCTTCTATCAGTGCGTGCTAAAGGGACCTCTTCACTTTGGACAGCCACCGCCCCTGCGTTGGCTCATTTTGACCCAGCTGTTCACTGCATCCCCAGTGTCTCCCCAACCCTCCCTGCTGTTGATCCTGTTTTCCCCCCATCCCAGATTTGTGCACTTGACCCTTTGGCGTCTAAGTGCAACACGTTGCATTTATCCTAATTAAATTTTGGCAAATAGTTTCATTTCATCAGCTTTTCAGGAACATTTCTATTTTGATTTTCCCTTCTAGCATAATAACCACTCCTCTCCTCATTTCCTCTGCAGTTTTAGTGAGCTTGCCCTACAGATCTTTATCCAGGTTGTCAGTATAATCAACAAGAGTTCTCTCTGCTTTTTTCCAAGTCTTTCTGTGGTCTGGGGTGTGGATTACATAAATACATTGTCCTGTTCTTTCCTGCTGGGGTAGATAAAAATGTTGAGGTCTTATTAGCCTGTAGCATCTTCTTTCCCTGGGGTTCTGTTCATATTTTCTCTGGAATGATTTCCTATTAATGTTTAATTCCCCTGTGTGTTGCATTTTCTCTAAACTCTTGGTTTCTTGTAGCCTTTTCCTTCATGACTTTTGCTTCATCCTTGTTCTGTCAGGCTGGTGCCAGAAGCCCCATCAGCGTGGGATGTGGGGTGTGTGTGTGTGTGTGTGTTGATGTGTATATGTGTGTTATTCTCTCCTGTAAAATATGTTAGCCTGAGAAATTGGGCCCTTCTTTCAGCAGCATGGCTCAGCTGAGAAGCCTGAGTTTCTCAAAGTGATTTCCTTTACCATCTGGGGTGCCCACTGGCACAGGGCTCATTTGCTTGAGTAGTGCTTGGAATGAATGTGATGGAGGATGAAGCAGAGAGGGCTGAGGCACTCCCGGCATCTTTGTAAATAATAACAACAACAATCACCACCACCATGACAGCTCCCATTTATGGAGCCCTTCTTTGCGCCTGGCGCTTTCCTCACCCTTTATATGCATGGCCTCAATCTTCGGACAGTCATGTGAGACAGGAACTCATTGTGTCCCCATTTTACAGCTAAGGAAACAAAGTCAGAGAGGTGAAGTAACTTCCTCAGGTGGGAGAAGTGGAGCCAGGGTTTATCCAGGCAGGCTGGTCTCTGGTCTGCGCTCCAACCACTGGTCATGTCATTCCTCCCCCAGGTTAAGTCAGCCGCCCTTACCTGTCTTCTAAACCCAATTCTCAAAGAACAACCAGAAGAAAAAGAAAACAACAATGAAATCCAGTCGAATCAGGGAGAACCTGTTTGATGTAAGGCATCCCGAGAGGGGTGCCAAAGCTATGTTCTGGACACCTGGCAAAGGAGCCATCCTGTCCAGCTTGGGGAAGTAGGTGGCATTCGAATTGGAGCTTGAGGGTGAATAGGGTTCCCATGGGTAGAAGTGGGAATGTGGTTTAGATTCGCAGAAGTCCACGGTTGCATGGAACCTAAGAGGGCCTGAGCCCCGTGTAAAATGACAGGAGCTGCGCTTAAGGCAGTTTTATCTAACAGGCGAGTTTAGGGCTGAATCCAGTCTTAGGAAGAATATCACCATAGTTATGTGGCTAATTATTATGATTTTTTATTTTGGATTTGAGGGGATAAACTCTCCAGGAACAGTTCTGATGAGCCTTCTTGACCCATATATTCCCCCACGAGTATCTGCCTAGCTTTTGCCAGGGATCGCCTTCCTTTTCAGTTAGTTGTATTACTTGCCTTCTTTCAGCCATGATCTCCGGACTCCTGCCACCCTGAGATCGGGTCCTGCTGGTGCAGGATGCATATAAGATGCATCCTGGCTGGACTAAATGTGACTTCACTTTTCACGGTCTTATCACTACTTGTGTGGGCTCATACTTCTCTTCTCTTGTCCGAAATGCCAGTCTGAGTTCCTGACCCCTGATTCATTCTGCACTTTGGCAGCAGTGTGCGTTGTCATTCCTGAAAGTCTGCCAGCACATTTAACCACCCACCTTGACTCCCTCTTGAGTTTTGCAGCCTCCTTAGTTACTGTCTGCTACCTAGCATACCCACTCTTTGCTCCCCTGCCCTCAATTAGCGTATACCCTGGCTCGGGTCTGTCTGCATAGTGTGTCCATGGTCCTCTTCTAATCTGAGGCTTATGGGCTTGACCATGGACTTGTGCATCTTGTGTATCTCTTCTGGAGCCTGAGCGGCTCCTGGCCCCTGCCTTGACCCTTCCAGATTGGCTTCTTGCCCGATCCTACCCTCTGTGTAGCTCTCCATTGCCTAGTACTGAATTTGGACTTTGACCATCTAAGCTTCAGTTCCTGAGATTGGATTTTCGTAGGATCTTCATTGGAGACTGGAGACTCCCAGTCCATGGCTGTGTCCAAAAAACAACTTCAGACTTCATCTTCATGGCCATCTGAAGCCTTTTATGATGCCCAGGGTGGTGTGTAGAGGTCCTCTGGGGCTGGACTCTGTGAATTATGAATTACATACAACATGCCCTTAAACTCCCTGCAGCCCAAGCAGAGAATAGAGCAGATTCTTCTGTGATTGAAAAGCTCAGCAATGATGATTTCATTGGAGAGCTGTCCTGCTCAGAAATGTGTTACAGAAGTTTCTGGACCATCTAGCACTTTCCTGACATTCTTTTTCTCCTCTGCATCTCTGCCAAGCTCTAGAACATAGGCAGAAAGTGTTTTATACATTGGGTTTCGAAGGGGTCTGAATGGGAAACCAGTGGAGAGTACTGTATGATATAACCTTTAATGAGGAAAAAGACCTAGGTGGAATCCTGGTTTCCATCCATTTTTTTTAACTGCAGAAATTTATAGGAGTATCTTTCTGAGTCTTAATCATCTCATCTGTAACCTTTAGAATGGTGGGAATAGCACTTCTCTCACAGATCTGATGCAAGGTTTAACTGAGATCAGATGTCTGCAAATGTCTCCTAAATCTAGTGCCATGGGAATACCTTACTGATTCCACCCACAATATCTAAATCCTGCATCTGAAAGATGATCAGGGTTCATCTTAGAATCTTATATTTACAGGTGAGGAAACTCAGCGGACTCAAAGGCCTTGCTCAGGGTCACCCATGCTTTTGAACTTTTATTGGGGTTTTCCTTTTCATTTATCAAGATGCATCTTTTACCGATGCACACATAGCCTGACACCAATGTCGGCAATCCAAGTGGGTGGACTTGAGAGGACTTTTTGTCTTAGTAATTAATAAGTGGCAGTTTCCAAGAATGTAGAACCAGGGACTTCCCTGGTGGTGCAGTGGTTAAGAATCTGCCTGCCAGTGCAGGGGACACGGGTTCGAGCCCTGGTCCGGGAAGATCCCACGAGCCGCGGAGCAAGTAAGCCCGCGAGCCACAACTATTGAGCGCGCGTGCCACACTACTGAAGCCCGCGCGCCTAGAGCCCATGCTCCGCAACAAGAGAAGCCACCGCAGTGAGAAGCCCACACACCACAACGAAGAGTAGCCCCCGCTAGCTGCAACTAGAGAAAGCCCGCACGCAGCAACGAAGACCCAACGCAGCCAAAAGTAAAATAAATTTATTAAAAAAAAAAAAAAGAAAGTAGAACCAAATAAGGGGCTCTGTGAAGGATGCAGTCATTTAAAGGAGCTATTTGTTGAGTGCCTACAATGATGACTAAGGCAAGTGAAATGTCCTCATCACTGGAACAGCTCAGTTCCAGTGGAACTGGAATGTGGAAATCAATCTGGGCTATCCTTTCCCACCAAGTGACTGACAAGGCGAAGGCCACCACGCTAGGTTCAGAGAGGACATTTATGGGGTGTTGGGGGAAATGAAGGATGGGACACCAAGCCCTCAGGAACCACTGATGAAAGCAAGCCCCACTCATCCCTTTTAGTGGGTATAAATATGTAGAAAAACTCACACATCATAAAAAAAAAAGTACAAGTAGAATAAAAAAAAACTCATGGGGAAAATATTAATCTGAGAACAATTGTATCCGAGAAAGAATTCCAGTATGCCTCCGCAGCTAGCTGGCAAACAGCACAAGTTCTGCATTTTATTAGAGTCCTAACTGCGTAGAACACTGACCTTATTTGAGAAGCATTTCATAAACACTGACGCACAGCGCAGCAGTATTTGAGGCCATGAAGAGATACAGGGCCTCCTTTGGGACGCCAGCTGCCCCTCCTGGGCTAGTCCAGCTGTAACCAGACCACTGGCCATTGTTTCCCTGTGGTGCTCATTCACTCATTCTTCTCTCTTAGGTTTAACAAAGCAGGTAGGAGATTTCCCAGGGGAAAATGAGGGAGGGGGGGCTTTGGACGGAAATTGGCTCTTTGGGCAGGTTTGCCTAGGCTTGGGGAAGGTGATAGGGAAGACTCAGCTTTGAGGGGAAGGGTCTGAGAACTTTCATTTGGCCCAGTTTCTTTTTGGAGATCTCGTCTTGTGCCTGGAGATGTGTGCTGTGCATGGGTGTAGGAGGGTGGCTCCTGGGTGGCCTTCACCTGATACTCCGGAAGGGAGGACCTGGGGCTTGCAGTAGCCCTAAGAAATGCATGCACTACATCTCCTCCTGCTAGAAGTTGGCACTTTTCTTTCCATCTGCTGCCAGCTTACAAGTCCTGAATTTCTGCCATGGAACTCAGTTCTGTCCCTCCCTCTCTCATTTCCTTCCATAGCCGAGAGGGTTTCAGGCTTTTGAAGTATCTCTGGAGATCATCTGGTCTACCCACTTCCCACTGCTCTCAACCCACCTGGACAGAGACGTGTCTTAGAGCTGTGATCGGTGGGGCCCTGAGCTTTGTGGCGTGAGCTGCCCTCATGAGAAGTTTGTCCTGCTTTCATTTCATCCTTGATCACAGCATTTGGGCCTCGATAACAATCACACAGAGCCGTAGGAGGCCTCTGCCAATCGGGGAAACTAGGGAGATGGACGAGGGACCAAATCTAGTACAAACAATAAGGAATAATGTGGAACCAAAGGAGAGGCACCAAATGGGTGACTTGGGATTTCAGAGCCTATCTTGAGGGCTCCAAGCACCAAGGTAGCTTGATTACGGTCTAGAAAGGGAAAATCCCAGATCAAAAAGACAGCTGGGAAACAGGACTAGAGCAGAAATCCAGAATGGGAAGGCCAGTCGCTTCACGAGAGTTTTTAACGACTCTAGTGCCCCCCTCCTTCTAATTACTTCATACCACAAGATGGTAACCAATCTGCTCTGTTTACTCTGTTTAGGCGTACCTTTTAATACTTTCTGAAAACATTTCCCACAAGCTTCTTCCTGCCATGTGCCCTCTTTGTGTGTTCTAGAAATTTTGCAAAGACCTAAATCTCCTCTGGGTTCTTTCCCGACTGGAGCTGCATGCTGATTCGAGCCATATTCAGCCAGGAAGCTCTCTTTTCGTCTTTAAAACAAGAAACATCTCCTTCTGAGAAGACTGCACTACAGTTTTCTTTGTGTTGCTAACGAACAAAGAGCCCCCATTGCAAAACAGCATTTCATGAGCAGAGTGGGGCTGAGGGCACCTCTTGCCAAATGTGACTGTGTGTAGTTGTGTGGGCGTGTGGCGGGGAAGACGGCTTTGTCAAGAGGAGGGCCGAGGGAGGCAGCTCTGGGGAATTTTTAGCAACTGCAGCATGGTGTAGTAGAAAGAAAGAATGTTTGCCTGGGAATTTGGAGACCTGGCTGTACCTCTGACATACCGTGTGACCTTGGACAAGTCACTTGACCTCTCTGGGCCTCAGGTTCCTCGTCTTATAAGGGGATGAAGGGAATAGACTGGACGATCTCCAAGGATCATGTTAGCCCTACGCATCTTTACTTCTAGGGGCTGGGATTTGGGGTTTAGAACTGGAGCCAATATCCAACCAACCCAAGGGACTTTATAGAGGCAGTAGAGAGGCCAGGACAGCTGCTTCAGGGAGTGGCTGGTCCTTGATTAAGGCTCAAATAATTAGCTCAGTTCCACAGTAAGCCTTCTGAAATTAAGAAAGAAAAAGATGTTTAGTTTCAAAAATAGCATGTGTCTTAAGACTGATTGGATTTGGGCTATGTAGACTTTCTGCAAAGACAGAATTTCCCTTCCTCTATAGCAGAGCAGTTTACAGTATTGATGCTGGAATTAGTGTGATCTGGGCTTGAATGCCATCACTAGCTAAGCAATCCTGGGCATGTTCTTTAACAATCACCTGCTTCCTTGGGCTGCTGGAGGATCAAATGAGGTGATACATGTCAAGCTTAGAGGATAGTGCCTGGCATTAAATATCCACTCAAAAAGCCATTATTCTGATTACCTATTACTGATTAACAAACCACCCCAGAACTTGGTGTTGTAAAGCAATGGGCATTTTATTATGCTCCATGATTCTTTGGGTCAGGGTTTAAGACATGGTTCAGTAGGGTGGCTTGTGTCTGCTCCCTGATGTATGAGGCATCATCTAGAGAATGGGAATGACTGGGAAAGACTTGAATGGGTGGCTGCTAGAATCATCTGTAGGCTGTTCACTCATATGTCTGGCACCCAGGTGGTTTGACTCGAAGGCTGGGCTCCAGTGGGGGTGTTGACCAGAGTGCCCACATGTGACCTCTCTATGTGGCTTGAGCTTCCTTGAAGCATGGCAGCCTTAGAGTGACCTAACATCTTACATGGAGGCTCAGAGCTCTAAGAATGGTTGTGTCAGTACACAACTCAGAAGTTGCCTGGCTTTTTATGAACTGGTCTTAGAAGTAACGCATTCCTTCTGCTGTATTCTATTGCTCTAAGCAACACAAGGTAGCCCAGGTTAAAGTGTAAGGAACCACTTCTCAAAGGAAGAAGTCCCAAAGAATTTGTGGCCATGTTTAAAAAACTCTACAGCCATGTAATTATCATCGTTATTTTCTATACTGTGTAACTAATCTCCTAACTAGATTAAAAGCTTCTTGAGGGCAGGAGCTATGTTTCTCTATGGGCTTTGTACAATGCTTGTGAAAATCAAACTAAGTCAACACTTTTAAAAAAATCAAATTGAATTAGGTAGGCAGGAGGTTTGCTGGAAAGTCCCCTGAGCCTTAAAGCCAGAGAGATTTGGATTGAAAAAATCTGTATTCAGAGTGTGCCCTTTGGCAAGTTACTTGTCTTTCTAGACTCAGTTTCCTCATCTAAAAAAAACGGAGACAGTAATACCTATTTCAAGGATTGTTGTTAGAATTAGCAAAATGCCCAACACATAGTTGATGCTCATGAACATTGTGAGGCATCCTGGAGCCACGGCAAGCACACAGATGCTCAAGCTGACAGATCTGGTTTCAGATCCCATCGCTTACTGTCATGTGTCGACAGACCAGTCCTTTCATTGTTTGGAGTCTTAGGAGCCTCGTCTATAAAATGGGTGTAGTATAATAGTAAGTACCTTTTAGGGTTATTGTGAGGTTAAGTAATGTGTCATCTAAAGCTACTAGCTCAGTCCCTGACTCTTAGTAGGGACTTAATACGTAGTACCTGTATACTGAGTAACCACAGTTAACAATTGTAGTTCTCTTGTTTGTATATTGATTCATCCATGAATTTATGCATTGAACAATTAAATATTTAATTGTAATTATATATTTAATTACACAGTAGCCTCATTTTTCAAGTCCCTGCATACTAGGATCTGTAGATGCCTAGATCTGGGAAGAAAGCCTCACAGGATAGAGAACTGGCCCTTTGTCAAGGAGCCAGCTTGGGAGAGTGCTCTGTTTGAACACATCTGCAATTGAACTGTAATGGCCCCTGTTCGCTTTTGACCCCAGAGCGCCCTCGGCTTCCTTGATTTCTTTTTTCTTCCTTACTGCTGTGTAACTACAGGCAAACATGCTAACTCTTACCTATGTCTGTTTTTGTTTTTGCTTTTTTTGAAAAGTGTTGTTTTCCTGGCTCAAAGTTGGCAAAGCTCTACCAGCCTTGTCTGTGTGGTGCCAGGCCAGGACACCAGGTCTCGTTTTTCCAGGTAGTTTCTGGTACCTGAGCTCTGTTAGGAGCTTCTCCTTTTCTTCCCTAAGATCTCCTAAAATCCTTTAAAAAAAAAAATCTAGATAATCTGATAAAATAAATTGACCGTGTTCTTAGAAAAATGCACAAACTCACAATATTTTGAGAATGATTTTGAGGCCATTCATGGCCACTTTTCCAATGGCAACTTTCTTCTGAATGACCCTATCTGTTTCATTGATTTTGATTACAGAGGCTTCCGGGTTTTTGCTGAGTTCTACTTGACGTTCATAGTGTACCTGTGAGACTGTCTTAAGTCTTCTTGCTTTACTTGCATAAGTCCCTCCATTCCCTCCATCATAGTAGACGTGTTGTGTTGTGGCTGCCCAGGATTCAGTCTTGCTTCCTAGAGGAATATTGTCTTTTGCACTCACAGGATACAGTCTGGTGGACTTGTAATCAGGGACCTTGCCTTCTCCTAGTCAAGGGATGAGCTCATGACCCAAGTCAGGTCTGTCTGGTGCTCCCTCCCTGGAACTGGAATCTGAACCAGAGGGACAAAGAGACTGGACATGATGGCTTGCCAGATCATCTAAGCACTCGTGCAGGGACGAGACGTGCCTGCTTTCCTTTTTCCCAGACCTGTTTTTAAGATTCCCATTGAATCCAGAAGACCCTGATCGCCTTCTAGTGAATTCCCTTTTGCTCAAGTTCACAAACTTACGACCAAATAACTGTAACTGAGAAAGCCACAGATAGCAAACTTCTGGGAGAAAGTGGCATAATGAGAAAGATTATGCCTGGCATTTGGAGAAAGGCAGACCCTGGTCTGAATCACAGTTTTACCATTCACCAGCTGGGTGCCCTTAGGCAGGTTCACTTTGCTCTTAGGATGTCAGCATCATTGTAAAATAATGATAATGAGTCCTGAAATCCTGATTCTGAAACTTGGTTGCACGTTGGAATCACCTGGGGAGATTTAAAAATTACTGATGCCTGGGTCCCATCCCCGGTTATTCTGATTTAATGATTTTGAGGTGCTTCCCAGATGTTGTGATTTTGTAAAGCTCCCAGGTATTTCTGATGTGCAGCAGTGGGTGAGAAAACTGATCTCAAGAAAAGTTCCCAATTGTAGAGAATATTAAATAAGTTATACAAAACACTTAGCATTATGTAGGAATTGATAAAAGTCGCTCTCCTTTCCCTTCCCCTCTTAAGGTGAACTAGAATTGCTTGCTTTTGCTTCTAGCACAGTTTTCTTTGTTTGGAGTAGTCATAGCAATGCATGACAACCACGGTGTAATATAACCCAGATTATTTTTACCATTTGAGGTGAAGGCCGATTGTAAATGTAGCTGGAATTATAGAATATACAAAAATGTGATTACTTTTACATCCATAAAATAGCAAGGGCGAGTTCAACAATGCTTTGTGAGAACATTCTATGGAGTAACTGCTTTAATGGATAGACAGAATTGATTTATAATTACTATGACAACAGCAAAATGGAGTGATGTCTTCCCGAGGGACCTGGACCAGGACCCAAGAGGATTCTCTCCCAGGTCTGCCCTGCAACCTGCTGAGTGACCTTGCCTCAAGCAGCTTCTCTCTCAAGTTCTCAGTTTCCCCAGATCCTACTTTCCAGTTGGTGCAGCTTCAGCAGTATCTTTTAAGGAAATATGTTGACATGACAGTTGTTAAGACAATGATGAAAAAGTTCTATAGGAAGCAGAGTGAAAGCAGGGCTTTGAGACTCTTAGAGGAGATAATTATCTGTATATCTCCTTGTTCTCCCAACTGCCATCCCTCTTTC
>NW_006772699.1:2103160-2107580 GCF_000442215.2 Lipotes vexillifer | reverse complement strand
TTTCCCTGTACCCCGTAGCCTTTCCTGTATCTTGCCATGTAGGAACCTATCCACACCTCTGTCTTAATAAAGTCTTTTCTACAAAGGAGATGCAAAGGGAAACTTCCGTCTACACAGGGTTTTTCTACCTCAGTACTATTGACATTTTCAACGGGATGTTTTATTGTCGTTGTGGGCTGTCCTACTCATTTTACGATATTTAGCAGCATCCCTGACCCCTACCCACTAGATTCCAGTAGCACCCTTCCCTAGTCTGACAACCAGAAAAACATCTCCAGACATCGCCAGATGTCCCCTGGGGGACAGAATCACCTCTGGTTGAGAACCACTGTCCTACCTAATCTCAATGAAGTGCGTTTCAATTAATAAAGCAGCATCAATATGTATGCACAATGGTTAACCTCTGTAGTACCCTCAGGGATTTTCTCAGACGTCCATGAGCCTTATATCCATTGTCACAGATGGGGGTTCTGAGTTACAGAGAAGTTAACTGCAATAATAATAATAATAATAACCACGGCTGCCATTTATCGAGTGTTTATTATGTGTTATATGCATAGCTAAGTGCTTGATATATTATTACATTGTCTCAATTAATACTTACATGGAGATAATTTGCAAACCAGTGACCAGTGGGCCAAAACCAACCCTCCAAAGTGTTGTGCTTGGCTCACATGGTATTGACTCACATATTGGTGTTTTTTTGTTTTTTGCTTTTTTTAGTGTCAATTTCTTGCCAACATTTTAAGATTCGTCAATTCATATAAAAATCCATTTCTGGCTTCTTTTTTAAAAAATTGGAAATTTTGGCAACAGGGGTTCAGCTTGGCTCTATGGCAGTGGTTGACTAGTGTTTAGATGAGGCATGTCTCCATTTCACTGCAGTCCCCACCACTCCCTGTTGTGACTCCAACCCTGAGACTGTGTGTCAGCCGCCATTTGGCATCATGTTATTTTTCTTTTGCTCAGCCCAACTTCCCTCATTGATATCAGCTGCCAGGCTCCTCTAGGCTGTCGCATTTGGGACTCTTTCCTTAGACTACTCCACACTGTGTGGCATATATTACCGTTCTCATTTTAAAGGTGGGAAAACTGAGGCTCAACCAGAGGAAAGCTCTTGTCCAAATTCATACAACAAATAAGCAGAAAAGCTGAGAGCGGAATCTAAGCCTTCCTATCTCGCCAGCAGTGCCCTGCCTGGAATCACAAAGTAGCCACCGGTAGAGTCTCCCTGCATCCTGGGATGCTCCAGCCAGATCTTCTGCATCTTGGGGTTTCCTTGGAGAACCAAATCTCAGTGTCCTTTTGATCACCAGGAAACCCACATGTCACTGGGACGGGAAGAGTGTCCTCTGAGTGTAGCTCTCAAGCTGCGTTTTTCCTGCGCCTGTGCCACTCTTTGGTCTGTGTCCAAAAGCTGCTCACACACTCCCACGTAGCTGTGGGACCAGCTGGTGTGTGTGCTTCTGCCTGAGACGAGGCTGCTTGCCTGTGGGGAGGATGTGATTGCTTTAGGAAATTAAGTGGGAGTGATTAATTAGGAAATGTACTGAGGACTCTGGAAAGAAATAGCAGAAAAGGGAAAAAAAATTGGAACCCTAAATACAGAAAGCTTCTAGCCACGTGGCTAAGGAGACTGCATTCAGTGGAACTGAAAACATTTGATCGTGGTTTGTTTGTTTGTTTGTTTGTTTGTCTTTGCTGCTGTTGCTTTGATATACAAGGATGCTGGGAAGAACCATAACATCAGCTGACCCAACCTCTCCTTTCACCAAATGGCAAATGAAGGCTCAGAGAGACTACCAGGAGAAGCTGACAGCTTAGAAAGAACAGCAGGCCTTGGGACTCAGAAAGACCTGCGTTTGAATTGCTGATGCGTTCTTGCAGGATGTGTAAACCCGCACAAGTCTCTGTGAAATCAAGGTAGCATTGACTATTGCCAAGGGCTGTAGCAAGGCACCAGTGAACAAAAGCAGGCACAATGACTGCTAATCAGTACTGTGTGCCAGGCACCGTTCTAGCGCGTGGCCTGTGTTCTTACTTTTTTTTTTTTTGCGGTACGCGGGCCTCTCACTGTTGTGGCCTCTCCCATTGCGGAGCACAGGCTCCGGATGCGCAGGCTCAGCGGCCATGGCTCACGGGCCCAGCCGCTCCACGGCATGTGGGATCTTCCCGGACCCGGGCACGAACCCGTGTCCCCTGCATCGGCAGGCGGACTCTCAACCACTGCGCCACCAGGGAAGCCCTCTTACTTTTTTACAAGAGTCCTGTGTAGTCGGTACTATTATTAGCTCATGGTATAGGTGAAGAACAAAGGCACTGAGAGGATACATTATTTATTTGATGTCCCAAAGCTAGTAAGTGGTAGAGCCAAGTTTCCAGTGTAGTCCGAGTCAGGAATCCACGTTCTCAACCATTAAGCACTCTGCCTCTTATGCATATGATGTAATGTATAGATACCATTATATAACCAGTAAATAATATAGGACATTTATGTGTGATATAACTTATATAATAAATAAATTATATGCTAAAGTAATTACTGTATGAATAATTTATATATAAAATGCATTCTGTTAGGTTGAACCCTATGGAATTGTCATTTTTGTTGGTAGGAAAGGTTGAAAGTAGTAATCTCATGGAGTTCATCCTAATATGTGCTATACCAGTCACAGAAATTTCTGCTTCTCTCACCTTCCTCAGCAAGTTCCTAACTCTGAACCTCAGTCTCCTCCTCCACAAAATGGGGCTAACCTCCCTCACAAGTGGTGCTGCTATACCGTGTCAGTCAGACAATGTGTGTGGAAAGCACCTAGCATAGTGTTCAATAAGTAAGATCCATTGTTATTACCTGATTACAGCCGTGGCTCCCCACACACCTGTAGGGTCCTGCTCTTTAGTACTCTTTCTTCCACCCCCAGTGGCTTGGCTTTTAGCTTGAGGGTCTTCATATGCAATAAGACTTTCAGGTTATAGGAGGGCCCAGGAGCTGTATTTTTATTCCACAGGACTTTGATATTTTCAGTATGCTTCAGTCAAATACAAAGCTTCCTGTCAGGCCAGGCCGAACGCTGTTGCCTTCCACGCACATCAGAATTAAGGGGCTGCCACACTGAAATACCACCCTGCCCGGCCTCATAGCTCATTCCTTCTGTGTTGGCTCTCAGGTCCTCATGGGACAGCCCCCCTTGCTGTTCTTCCTGAATTTTTGGCTTGTCAGTCAACCTTCTCTTTGGAAACTCTACCCAACTCCAGTCCAATACAATGAAAGTTCCTTCTGACCTCCTAAGGTTCTAGGTCTTTGCAGGAGAGCTGTGGTGATGGCCCTGCTCTCTCCCGAAACCCCTTGCCAAAATGAGCTTGGAGGGATTGGTGGCCCAAACAGAGAAGAAACAAGGCTGAATTCCTCATCTTTAATCCTGGCAGTGCCTCTGGATGGGTATCAGCAGTCCTTCCAGTCAGTCTGGAAGATCATTAGGAGACTAAGTCTGCCCTCATCCTGGAGGGAGCCCCTTCTGTTTCCCCAGGGATCTTGGGGATTAGAGGAAGTACATGAGGGGATGGGGTTGTTTGGGTCTGTGCACTAATACTGGAGCTTCATAGTAATAATAAAAGCTGACTTTGATTGAGACCTCACGTTGCGTCAGGCACTGTGCAAAGTGTTTCTTATTGTTTCATTTAATTCTTACAAGAATAGGATTAGGTCTGAATTGAGGCACAGAGGATAGTTTGCCATGTTGACACATGTGCCAGTGGTAGAGCCATAATTCAGGCCAGTCTGACCCATAGCTTTGATTTCTTAACCACCCCGCTCTATAGCTTAGAGTCTTCTTACTTGTGAGTTTCCACCAAGTGGGCTCCCCTGATTCTAAAGCAGCAGGTTTCACTGATTCCTAGACGTGGAAAAATATTGCAGAAAGATGGTGCTGATGGTCCCTGAATTAAAGCTCTGAGATACTTGTGGTCTCAGTTGCTGCCTGGGTCTCCTTTGTGGAGCTGGACTTCCTTGTGCCAGTTCCAAATTCCATCAAAGGAAGAGTTGTACAGGTTCAAGGGAGTAGCACAATACTATTACCAGGAGAGCCCATTCATTCATTCACTCATTCATTCAACAAAGCTGTGCTGAGTGCACCCACGTGCGCCTGTGCTGTTCCGGTGAACAAACCATTTCTTATCTCGCCAGTTTTCTCTTACAAAAAACAACCTACGGGCTTCCCTGGTGGCGCAGTGCTTGAGAGTCCGCCTGCCGATGCAGGAGACGCGGGTTCGTGCCCCGTTTCGGGAGGATCCCGCATGCCGCGGAGCGGCTGGGCCCGTGAGCCATGGCCGCTGAGCCTGCGCGTCCGGAGCCTGTGCTCCACAAATGGGAGAGGCCACAACAGTGAGAGGCCCGCATAACGCAAGGAAAAAAAAAAAAAAA
>NW_006772699.1:2087200-2102286 GCF_000442215.2 Lipotes vexillifer | reverse complement strand
CCCACAAAAAAAAAAAAAAAAAAAAAAAAAAAAAAAACAACCTACTATGATGGTTATAATCGAAACAATAAAACAAAAACCAAGAACTCAGAAATTAAGTATTGGCAAGGATGTGGAGAAATGAGAATGCAATGTAAAATGGTGCACCCTCTGTGTAAAGCAGTATGGCGATTCCTCAAAAAGTTAAGCACAGAGCTGCCGTATGATCTAGCAATTCCACTTACTTTTGAGGAAGTTTATACTCAAAAAGAAGTGAAAGCAGGGACTCAAACAGGTACTTGTATGTCAGTATTGCAGCATTATTCACAATAGCCAAAAGGTGGAAATAACCCAAGTGTCCATCAACAGATGAGATATGTACATACAGTGGAATGTTATTCAGCCTTAAAAAGGAATGGAGTTCTGATACATGCTACGACCAGGATGAGCCTTGAAAACATTGTGTCAAGCAAAATAAGTCAGACACGAAAGGACAAATATCGTGTGATTCCACTTATGTGAAATGTCCGGAATAGGCAAATTTATAGAGACAGAAAGTAGATTAGAGGTTAGTAAAGGCTAGTGGGAGTGGAGAATAGGGAGTTAGTGCTTAATGGGTACAGAGTGTCTGTTTGGGTTGACGAAAAAAATTGGAAATAATGGTGATGATGGTTGTGCAACACTGTAAATGTACTTCATGCCACTGAACTGTGTACTTAACAATGGTTAAAATGGTAAATTTTATATATATTTTACTGCAATTTAATGAAAATAATCTCGTCACAAGAGAAAGAAAAAGTCTGCTTTGTAAAAGGAGTAACATCTTATAGAAATCCCTTTCTTATTCCCCTCAGCACCCGGGGCATTGTGCCTCGCATAGGGCCTGGCATATAGTAGATGCATATTTCTTTTTTTTGCTGAACCAAACTGGGAACAGACTAATTCCATTTGTAGTCGGAAATGGCAGTGAGGCTGTTGAGTGTAAATTTTACTGCCATGGCAACTGTGGAACACCAAGATGATACATATGAAAATGCAGTGGTATTTTTGGCGGGTGGGGTCAGCTGAAGGTAACATGGCCCATTGCAGGTAAATGTAAGGTTTGAGGGAGCGTGAATTGTTAGTAATTGTTATAAAAATTCAGAATCCCAGCCAGGCTGTGTCCTCTTTGTTCTGGTTGAGAGCATCCAGGCAGCTCTTTGGACCAAAGGGGATAAGAGGATGAAGTTGGTATTGGACTCCAGGAATCTTTGCTAGAAGCTCTCAAGGGACGACAGGAGGCCAGCCATACTTCTCTCCATTCGTTCATGGCACAGTTTGAATCCTCAGGAAGAGCCTTTGTGGGTCTAAGGATCTCCTTGACTGTTAGCAGAGTCACAGCTGGTATCTGGGGGAAGAAGAAAGAAGGCCATAACTTGACATTTAAGGAAATAAACCTGGGAGGAGATAAAAGGGATTCGTCTTCCTGTGTTGTTTCATAGGCTGGAATGCTTCTTTTAGAAGGAAATGGTTTCTAAAAGCTGATGTGAATTGTGTGTTGCGGTCAGTTGTTCTCCCTTGTGTTCAGGCTTAGGTAACCATTTTTGGATTGGGAAGGAAAGTCTTTGCCTCCCCTCCCCTCTAACACCCCTCCCCACCACCAACACACACAGATACACAGACATGCAGTATACAAGCAATCATTATTAGCAAGCGGGGAGCAGTCTTAGAATCCAAGAGCCTGATGTCCTGCAGGGTCCACCATCCTGTCCTCAGCCCACCTATGACTTCCCTCTTCCAGACTCAGAGTTCTGAGCCCTATCCCCATCTGATGTGTTGTGTGACACAGTGGCACCATGAAAGAGTCTAGCCCTCTGACACTGCCACTGGGCGAATCCCATTTGGCAAGGTCTTTGGGCAGCCTCGGGGGGGAAATCTGGGGATGATTTCATGGTAACACAAAGTCCATGGGGTTTGGAATTAGGGCTGAATTGAATCCAGGCTTTGATACTTGATAGTCGTATAACTTTGATAAGTCACTAAACTTCAGTTTCCTCATCTGCAAAATGGGCACAGTGATACCTATGACCCAGGGTTCGTGTGTACAGCACCTGTACATGAGAAGCACCTGCACACCACCTGCAAGTAGGCAGCTGCCCACTCCTTGGCAGTTATTGCTATTATGAGGAAACCTACAGCCATTTTGTGTCATTTGGATCTGGCACTAGAGCGTACAGTTGCTGCTCTGCTTGACAAATGCCAGGCAGCCATAATGTAGCAGAGGTCACGACAGCACCCAGCTGTGTGCCATAATACAAAGAGCTAATGTTTAGAGGTCAGTCGCTGTATTTAAAGCACCAAGCTGCTTTATACACATTATCATGTTCCATTCTCACCCCAACTCTGTAATGTTGGTACTATTATTATACCCATTTTTAGAAGAGAAAACTCAGTTTACTGAGGTTAAGTGACTCACCCAAGACCACTCAACCAGTAAGTACTTGAACCCAGACATCTGACTCCAGAGCCCAAGTGCATAACCAACACACAAGTTGCTGGGGCACGAAAGCCTTCCTTGGGGTCACTTTGGAGGGTGAGCCAGGGAGATGCTGGTCTCAAGGTCTGCCATGTGTTCTGACCGCTCAGTCTCAGAAGCCCTTGTCCTATCTTGGACATCTCCCCATTTGCCCATTGAATGGAGTCCCCGTTCTTTGTTGCTCTTCCAAGCTTGCCAAACTCAGTCCCCATCAATCATGCATTAATTAGTTCATTTTTTCATTTATTCCGTCAGCATTCATTTTGCTGACCAGCTCCTTTGTATCATGACTGCTAGTGCTGGAGATCCTTTATTGAGTACTTACTAGGCCCCAGGCACCGTCCTGGTGACTTTCACACGTTGTCCGATGTCATCTTCATACAACTCTATATGGTAGACCTTGTTACCACTTGCTGCCCATTACTGCTTCACAGTTGATGAAACAAAGGCCCTAAGGAGGTTAAAGCGGTTGCTTAAGGTTCCCAGATTACGTCAGAGCCAGGATTCAAATCCTTCAAGGCCCTCATCAACTCTAGACCCAAAAAGATGTCTTTCCTTTTCCTACTCCTATAGCATTAATTAGTCTTCCAGTTGAACAGGCATCAGAATCACCTGGAGGGCTTGTTAAAACACAGATTGACGGGCCTCGCCCCCAGAGCTTCTGATTCAGTAGGTTGGGATGAAGCCCAAGAATGTGTATTTCTAACAAGTCCCCAGGTGATGCTGATGCCCCTAGCTGGGGGACCCCACTTTGGGAACCACTGCTGTAGTCCAGATTCTTTCAGGACAGGGATCCTGTCTTTGTTTTTCCTCTAGCATTACACAGTGCCTGGCACAAAGTCGCTGCTTGGTATGTATTTGTTATTTTGAATTGTTCAATCGCACTTTCATTTTTCCTTTTATACCATGTTGTGTTTTTATTTCTAAATGTGCAAATTCTTAGGCTTTGCCATTTAGGATTTAAACGCCCAGGGATCAGGAATTTCACCTTACACTTTTTAGCACCTTTCGCAGAACCTTGCACACACCGGGTGTTTGGTAAATGTTGGCTGGTTAGTTGGTAATTCAGAGACCAACCTCATTAAGACCCAAATTGCAAGCCAATTGAACTCTGGGAGTATAACTCTTGAAACAATCTCTAGATCCCTAGAAGAGGGCCTAGTATATTGTTGGTGCTTAGTAATGTTTGTTGAATGAATATCACCAGTCTCTGTGGCTTTGTGGCCAATAGCCTGAGGGTCTGCCTGCTACCTTGAGCTCAGTTCCAGCTTGGGAGCTCAGCCTCAAAGCATAGGTTGGTGGATGGAATTTTCCAGGGCTTTCAGTTCACCTACAGCAATGATTCTTAACCCTAGCTGCACACTGGAATCTGGGGTGCTTTAAAATAATATGTATGCCTGATACCTACCCCTAGAGATTCTGATTTCATTGCTCTGAAGCGTGGCCTGGGAAGCAAGACTTGTAACCCTCCCCCAGGTGATTCTAATATGCAGCCAACGTTGGGAACGCTGACCTAGAGCACTTGGCTGCATGGTTTTCTCTGGGGCATTACAGAGGGCTATGCATGTACCTGCTTGTGGGTGCACATGTGTGTAGAGAAGGGTGAGGCAGGACATTCCTTATTGAGTGGTGCAGAGTGGGCACCTCTGACTCTAGGATGAGGGTGCAGGGAGTGGAAATCAAGCCTTGGATAAAAGCTTGGCCAGGCCAGGAGGGTCCTTGAGAGCATCGAGCATGCCTGCTTCCTTTTCCTGGGGCCGCCTTTGGCTGACTGCTGGTTGCCATGTTCCTTGGCCAAGGGGGCTCTATTTCAAGGCTGAGGGCAGGAGGTGGTGGGCTGAATGCAGGTGGTGTGGCTATTGGAAGGCCCTTTTGTTCGCTCGGTTCAGAAGGGGCCGTCCTCCCAGGGGCTGAGGTGGGGGGCTTAGCGTTTGGCATCGTGCGCATCGGTGCTGAGTTTATTCTTGGGTTTCTTGGTGGAAATGCACACGGCTACTTGAGCCCCACGTGCTGGCTGAGAGCAATGGGAAAGGTCATGCCTGGGCCCCAACCCCAGCAGGTTGCTTGACTCAGCACAATCCTGGTGTAATTAGGCATGACAAGAAGGAAAAGGGGAAAGGGCTGGGGCTTATTGGCGTGCACTCAGCCCGGGTCCCCAGGGACCAGGGGATTCAGAAGGGCCAGCTGTTCTCAATTTTATTGGAGCCAGGGTTTGGCTCACCTACAGCCATCTCCATCAGTTTGTCCCTGAGCCACTGGGGTACGCTTCAGTAGCCCGGCAGGATCAAGTCTCCCGGAATGATGGTTGGGTGAGTAATTCTCATTCCCTCCCCTTCCTTTTTCTCTCCTCACGTGGTCTCAGAAGCTGTGTGGAGGAGCCGCCATCACATCACTACATTCAAATCACCCGCTGTTGTTTGAGAGGTAGTTTTGGGTAATGCACTGCGCTGGGCGCCGGAGCTTTTACACTAGGTCGGAAAGCATTTAGTCGTTACGGAGTCTGGAAGCAAATCCAATGACCTCCTTGGGCCAGGGAGATTATATAAATGGGTAAGTTGGGCTGCCTTTGAAGCCACAGGGAGTGATGGGGGCCAATAGGGGCCGTAAGTGAACTGGGGAACTCATGCCCAGCCAAAAGCCATTTTAAATTTATATTTTTTAACATCTTTATTGGAGTATAATTGCTTTACAGTGGTGTGTTAGTTTCTGCTTTATAACAAAGTGAGTCAGCTATACATATATCCCCATATCTCTTCCCTCTTGTGTCTCCCTCCCTCCCATCCTCCCTATCCCGCCCCTCTAGGTGGTCCCATAGCACCGAGCTGATCTCCCTGTGCTATGCGGCTGCTCCCCACTAGCTATCTGTTTTACATTTGGTAGTGTATATACGTCCATGCCACTCTCTCACTTCGTCCCAGCTTACCCTTCCCCCTCCCCATGTCCTCAAGTCCATTCTCTACGTCTGCATCAAAAGGGCGTTTTTAAAAAAACTCTCACTGCCAAGCAAACAGAACAGGGTCTGTACAATGGGACTTAGTGGTGGGCAGCCAGTGTCACCCCTTCTTCCAGCCACTTAAGGTGTGAGCACTCAGCTAAAGGGCCACAGGCTCCCTCATGTCTGTGTGAGTGTCTGGAAACCCAAAGCCCAGGATGGACTCAGGATTCTGGAGATGTTCTCTTCTGGAGCTGGCTTCATCTGCAGAGGCTGCTTAAGGAGCCCATGCTGACTGAGCATCTGGGGAAGCCTGCAGAATGCAACTGGCCAAGTCGGGAACTGACCTGGGCCAGTGGGTTAGTGTGGAGGCTTCTGAAGAGGCTGCAGATGGGACCAGGGAAGAAACTGCGGTGACTCTGCCCTCCAAGTGTGACTGGAAGGCTCATCTGTCCTTTCAGGAACAGGAGGAGGCAGGCACAGAGTGGGGCCCTGATCGCTCTTGTCTGTGCTTCCTCCAGCTTAGACAGCGAATGTTGACTTGGAGAGCTTGGTGGGCTTCTGCCCTGCTCCCACCCAGTTTCCTTCTGGTTTCCCTCTGTCCTCACCTGCCTGCTTTCACCAGCACTGTGCTCATTTGCCCACCACCAGACTCAGACCCAGATCCCCCAGGGGGTGGCCCTGGAAGCTTTGCCTGTGGTCTCAGCTTCCCGAGCTCTACCCCATGTGCCATAAAATCTATGGAAAGGTTGCTGTAGATCGAAAGGCCTGTATCAGGCTCAGAGATCGTTCTTACAAGAGACTGACGAAGAAACACAGACTTGAGCTCATGGAATTAGAGTGGCAAATCCTTTTCTCTGGGGTCTGAAGCCTTCCATAGCTTCCAAGCCTTTCTCGCTTCTTATGTAGTGCTGTTTTTAGCTTCCTTATCCAGATATATGGGACTCTCCCATTGTTTTCTTCTTATTTGTCCATCCGTGTGCTTGTGTTTTCCACGGAGAGTGGGTTTCAGTGAGACGGTTCCTGCAAAGTCTCTTGCCTCCTTCTTAGAATAGTTTACCCCCTTGAAGCACCTCACGTACCGACACCGTGGCCCCAAGCCACGTCACAGTGAACAAACCACAGACTGAAATTGCAGCCATTCAGGAGAGAGGAGTCTTTAATTTGGGCTTAAAATAGCCCATAGCCCGAGAGTCTGAGGGATCAGAAAGCAAGGTGTCATAGCAGGAATGAGTGTTGGGTACCCGCCCCAGGATGACCGAGCAGGGGCTGTGGGCTGGGAGAAAGACAGGCATAGAGGTTGGGAGTCTGGGCTGGAGGCCCCTGCAGCTCATTTGACGTTGTCTCCTTGGGTGTCTTTCATAATGGAAGAGTGAACGATGTGGCAGTAAAAATACATGGGACCTGCCTACTCTGTCTGGAACGGAGTATTTGCTCCCCCTCTTTCTCACAACTCTGTGCAGGCATCGTTATAATACTAGCTATAATCAGGACAACCATGTTGCTGAACTCTTGGGTCACTGTGCACATTATGTGTTCCAGGGGTGCCATTCTAACTGTATAGTCTTGAACAACTCCCCCTGGCGTTGTGTAAGACACGGAACTGGTAATAATAAGAGCAAAGCGATATTGAGCACCTCTGGGCTAGACATTGTTCTAGCCTCTTGACATGAATAAACTTGCTTAATTCTCAACCCAACCCAAGAAGGAGGACACTGTGATTAGCTCCATTCTACAGACAAGGAAGTGGAGGCACAGACAGTTTAAGTTACTTCTCCAGAGTCGTGTTGCTAGGTCAGCATACCAAGTGCAGAGTAAGTGTCAGTATGATCCCAGTGCCCACACTTAACCATTATGCATCACCTTCCATGTTAATGTTTTGTGGTTTTTATTCTTGTTATTGTGATTACTGTCTGTCTGAGTTTGGGCTGCTATAACAAAATACCACAGGCTGGGTGGCTTAAACAGCATTGATTTCTCATAGTTGTGGAGGCTAGAAATCCAAGATCAAAGTGCCAGCGTGGTGAGGGCTCTCTTCCTGGCTTGCAGATGGACACCTTCTCTCTGTGTCCTCCCATAGTGGAGAGAGTGCTCTGGTGTCTCTTCCTTTTCTTCTTTTTGTTTTTGGCTGTGTAGGGTCTTCGTTGCTGTGCCCGAGCTTTCTCTAGTTGTGGCGAGGGGGGACCACTCTTCATAGCAGTGCGTGGGTTTTCATTGCAGTGGCTTCTCTTGTTGCGGAGCACAGACTGTAGGTGCACGGGCTTCAGTAGTCGTGGCTCACGGGCTTAGTTGCTCCGTGGCACGTGGGATCTTCCCAGCCAAGGGATCGAACCCACATCCCCTGCATTGGCAGGCGGTTTCTTAACCACTGTGCCACCAGGGAAGTCCCTCTTCCTCTTCTTCTAAGGGCACTAATCCCTTCATGGGGCTCCACCTGTGTGACCTCATCTAAACCTATTTACCTCCCAAATGCCCCACCTCCAAATACCATCACACTGGGGCCTAGGGCTTCAACGTATGAAATTGTTTTTGAGGGGCACAAACATTCAGTCATAGCACTGCCATTTCCTTGTTTTCGACCCTACTGGACTATATAAGTTCCTAGATCACAGGTCAGCAAACATTTTCTGTAAAGAACCACATAGTAAATATTTAGACTCTGGGGACCATACAGTCCCAGCTGCAACTATACTCAACTGCCCGTATAGTGCGAGAACAGCCATAGACCATCTATAAACAGATGAGCAGGCTGTGTTCCAGGAAAACTATATTTATGGGTTCTGAAATTTGAATTTCATATAATTTTTATGTCATGAAATATTATTCTTCTTTTGATTTTTTTCAACTATTTAAAAATATAAAAGCCATTCTTAGCACATGGGCCATAACAAAAACAGGTTGAAGGCTCCATTTGGCCTGTGGGACATCTGTCTTAGAGGGCAGGGACGTGGAGGGTTACGGATTGATTTTAGTCTGTGCCTCCCCAGGATCTCGCTCAGTCCTGACTCTGTCTCCATCTGCAAATAATGACTGAATGAATTACTCCATGGTAAGCTCTCCCAGGTACGCTCGATGACTCAGGGATACCGCTGATTTTCAGAGCATGAGTAAAAAGTTTCTGAAAGCAAAGGGTGGAAATGCAGTCATTGTCACAATGGCCAAGAAGAGGGCAGGAGCCTCCCTTCATGGATGTTTGTAGGAGGGTGAAGAGAGAATTTTTTTTTCTACATAAAGTGGAGGGATTTATTCTTCGCAAAGAGACCTAAATAGCATGAT
This sequence comes from Lipotes vexillifer, assembly GCF_000442215.2. Taxonomy (NCBI): domain Eukaryota; kingdom Metazoa; phylum Chordata; class Mammalia; order Artiodactyla; family Lipotidae; genus Lipotes; species Lipotes vexillifer. The sequence continues at coordinate 2,093,584 of NW_006772699.1, read as the reverse complement.
TTGTAATAGGAAACAGATTTTCCCCGAAGATAAATGGAATGTCCCCACCTCCCAAACTGAGAAGAGGATTGTTTCCTCTTTACAAAGGAAACAAATTGGATTCTCAAAGGAATAATCAGAGAAGTTTTTTTAAATTGTCATAATAATAAGCAAGATATGGTTTCATGAATGATGAAAGGGAGGTTCGCCTTCCTTGGGCCTGGATGTGCAGTACTGGTTGGAGGATCAGATCGGCCCTTCTCAATCCCTGCCTAATTCCTACCCCTTGGCATTTTATCAGCACCAGATGGGGGTGAGTGGCTCCTGCCCGCATGGGCGTTGGTGGGCCCATCCGGGGCCCAGTGTCTCACTGTAAAGACATTCCCTTCCTTTCCAGCTCCGCTTCAGCATGCTACTAAAGTAGGTCCTCACTCCGCAGTCAAGCTTCCAATGGCTGCAGTTCATTCTGGCCCATGGGAGATGGCATTACGGATGGGAGACTTCCCTGAGCAAAGGCATGGTGCTTGGAATGAGCCTGGTGGGTGAGGGGGACCTGCCTGAATGGATTGGCTATTTGGGCTACACTTCCAGGCAGCCAGCTACGAGGCTGAGGCCTCTCATCTTGGTGGAGGTGGAGAACCTTGATGGATTGAGGGACCATGTGCCATGTATCTGGATGAAAGTCAATTCAGCTTTGTGTTTGGCCAAATGCTGCTGGGTATGGATGCCGAGAGTTGGTATACATCTAAGATTGGCTGAGAGACGGGGGGAAACTGCATCCATTTGATCTGAAAGCCTTAACTCCTCAGTTCTTTGCTGGGTTCTGGAGTCGTGGACAGGACTCCCATCCAGCCCTTGCTCTCTAGTTGCTTGTAATAAAGTAGACAGATTCCGTTCCTTCAATTCCCTGAGAGATACAGGAACAAGGAGCATGGAGCCCCAACAATCCAGCTCTGTCCTCCAGTCTTGTTACCCTGTAGATAATACTTAGAAGACGTTAACTGAGGGCAAGTGACTTAACCTCTCAGGACCTGTTTCCTGTGAAATGGGGTTAAAGATAGTATCTACCTCATAGGATTGCTGTGAGGACTCAAAGGAAAGGAGTAGTGCCTGATACATGGTGAGATCTCAGTGCATGGTAAAACTGTATTATTGTTGTTGTTATTTCCTAGCAAGAATAATTTCCTACATTTGTACAGCTCTTTTTTAATTTATAAAGTCCTCTCTCTTACAGTACCTCATTTCATTGTCTCAAAAGCCCTCTGAGGCTCGGCAAGTGCTATTAACCCATTTTGCAGATGAGAAGAGTGGCTTGCCCAGACTACCCAATTTGGAACTACATTATGGAACCAGGTTGTGAGCCCCAGTGCTGCAGCTTCTGGTCTGGTTGTCATCAACGACTGTGTGTCATTCTGCCTTCTCGCAGGCGTCTGGGGCCGTGTCAGCCCTGTGGGTGGTGCCCAGGTATGCAACAAGTGTTCTCTGCTCTTAAGGAGCTGAGAGTCTAGTTGAAATTTGAAGAGCCCCGTCTAGGAAGTAGAGAGTCCACATACAAGTGGAAGCCCCTTTTGCTGTCTCCAGCAAGAGAGGTTAGGCCAGAAATCCACTAGCCAGGAGTCTTATACGGCACCATCAGATGACACCCAGAATTTTCTTGTGCTGAACCTGCAAAGACCTGTCTCTGATTTCCTACGTGTCACTCAGCAAATTCCCTCCATGTGTGAAATGAGCAAGGGAGCCAACTCTCTGGTGGATCGCGTTAGGTCCAGGTTGCATCACAATCCCCCTCACCCCCGCCACCACTCCTGCTTCACAACAGAACTTAACATTATTCTATGATTACTTCGCGTCATCCTTCCCAAATGTGCATCAAATTAAGGAGTTATTAGGGCATGGCAGGACATGTTTATGGGGAAGAGTTTCCTTTAAAGTCACAGCTCGGCCTGAACTCACTTTATTAGTGTTTATACAAAGTATGTAGTCTGTTCCAATGCAATCCATGTTTATATTCGTGGAGCAATCATTGCATTCCTTGGGCTGCTCCTTCCTGTTTCCTTAAAGCGATTACTGAACCTATGTTAAAAGTGAATCGTGTGTGTATTCTGTAGCTGGTCAGGCTTGGAGACGTGAATCGTTCAGAGAATGACACTTAACCACGACGCGTCCTGCAAATAACATAGAGTTTGGTCAGTGGCCCAAGTGGACTAGAAGCGGGGGGGCTCCTTCAGAACAACAACACGGTGGGCAACCCGGCCCCCTTGGGAGCACTTCCTTTGTCTCCCACCTCTGTCATGGGTATTTTGTGGCTCTAGCGAGTATGAACCTTATGTTGATTTGCTCAGGATAGTCCCAGCTTTTTCCTGTTTTCTTGATATTATTGTTAATGGCATCCCCTTTGATTCACAGAAGCATTCAAGTTTGTATGATAAACTATATGGTCACTCTGGCTCTAACTGGTGTCCACATTCACTGCTATAAATGAAATATGGACATCCACTTTGGATCTCAGGATGCTTTACGGAAGGATGATGTGTCTGGGTAGACTATGAAAATCAGGGGAAGACCAGGTGCCTCTTCTAGGTTAGTTAAGCACCAAGGTCCCACCCGCCCTTTCTCCATCTTACCTGCGCTCACATTTTACGTGAATAATCATCATCAAATTGATGGTAATGGTTACTTATTGAGTACTTACTATGTCACCAGCCCTGTGGTAGAATCACTTTATCATCTCATTTAACCCCCACAGCATCCTAGGAGCGGGGTACTACTGGTATTATATCCATTTTACAGATAAGGCAGCAGAAGCTTAGGGGTGGGTTAAGTAGCTTTGCCTGAAATCGCACTGCTCTCTGGTAAGATTTGAGCCGGGACTGTTTGATTCCAGGGCCTGCTTTCTTAAGCAATAGGCTCTGGAGCAGGGATCTCAAACTCACATGCCGGTAGGGAACAGGCAGGTGATGTAGGTGAGGGAAGCAGATGAATGGGACTGATGAATACCAGAGCAAAACGGGCTGTTGCCTCTTAGCTCCAGTTTCCAGTGGCCGTGAAGGCCCAGGGTTGTCACATCACCTGATTTGGGGGAGATAAACCAGAATTGCAGATTTGTATGTGAGGTGCTCCCAAATTGGCAGTTGAGTTACCAATGTTAAAGGCATGCTGAGGACCAGACTAAACAACTCTGTGGGCCAGAATTGGCCCGTGGGCTATCCATTTGCAACTCCTACTCTACTGTCTCCAGCAAAGAGCTGGATATGCTCCAGGTGTGCCTCTTCCTGCTGGAGGATGAAACTGAACAGAGCAAGACAGGGGTCTCCTGCTTCAAGGAGAGGAAGACTGGAGCCCCCTTCCCACGGACCCTCACTTCCACCACATCCTCCACTGCATACGAGCATCCAGGCTGCCCCTCTGTCTGGCCCATTCTCCTCCCTGCAGGTAGCTGTCTGCACGGCGCTGGCTGCAAACTTCTGCAGGTGTAAAATTATATATGCAAGAGTGTTGCCAAGCCAGACGTTTAGCCCAGGGAGGCTTAGTTCCCAAACAACTGAGGTAGTGTGAAGCTAGCTTTTTAAATCGAATTCAGTCCTTTCTCTCCCGACTGCCTGTCTGTGTTTTTAAACTTGTATGTGGTTATGATGAGAATGAAGTATAAAAGCCGCAGAATAATTGAATGATACCTCCTGTTGCGCTAGTCGGGAGAGGAAAGGCAGGAGGTAAGAGCTCTGTGATGGCTGATCCGCGGGGACACACTGCTGTCTGTGGCCTGGTGGGATGGTAATTTGGCAGTTCTTGAACACATGCTGTTTTCTCTCTTCCATCGGGGAAGATGCATGGATGACATTAGGTCCCTTGGGGCTGGGAGAGGGAGCAAAGAAAGACACCCATTAGGACAGGCAGTCTGAGCAGCTCCTAAGAACTGTCCTTGGACTCATCAAGGAATGTTTTCCTTTGGCCAGATTTCCAGGGTCTTGGATGGCTTTAGTTCTGCTGGTCACTTTAGCTATGGGGAGAGTCTTATTTCAACTGGACCACTTTTTTCAGTGTTTCTTTTTTTCCAGAGGGAAAAGGGGGTGTATTAGTAATACAGATTTACTGTGGAAAACATTGACAGTACTAACGAGCAAAATGTGAAAATGTTTAAAAAACAAAACAAAACTCTTCACCCCAGGATCCAAAGAAAACTAGTGTACATTTCTCTGAGCTTCTCCAAGGGGCCTCATTTCACTCGAGGTGTCTGGGGCGGAAGTGGGGCGGAGTAGAGTCTGTGGTCTCGGCTCCCACGGAGCTTTGTGTTCCTTTGGGAGAGGAGGCAAACACACAGGAAACAGGCAGCAACATACGAGGTGGAAGGAAATGTGACGAAAGACCAGAATGAATTGTGCAGAGGCTAAACGATGCAGAAGTTCAGGACAGGGACAGATCAGCGGAGGATGGAGAGGCTGGGAGCCCTGCAGAGAGCAGGGGTGGCAGACTTCGCCAAGCCTGGAATGAGGGTGTATCGGTTTCCTGGAGCTGCTGTAACAAAATGCCACAGACCGGGTGGCTCCAAACGACAGAAATATTTTCTGTCACAGTCGTGCAGGCGAAAGTCTGAAATTGAGGAATTGGTAGGGCTATGCTTGCTCTGAAGTCTGTAGGGAGAGTCCTTCCTTGTCTTTTCCCAGCTTTGGGTGGTGGCTGGCAATCCTTGGTGGTCCTTGGCTTGCAGCTGCATCACTCCAGTCTCTGCCTCTGTCATCACATGTCTTCTCTGTGTGTCTCTGTCTCTTCATCTTCTAAGGACTCCAGTCGTATTGGACTAGGGCCCACCCTAATGGCCTCTTATAACCTGATTACATCAGCAAAGACCCTATTTCCAAATAAAATCATTCATAAGTACCGGGAGTTAGGACTTCAACGTTATCTTTTGGGGGAACACAGTTCAACCCATAACAGAACAGTAGGATTTGGATGAGGGGAGAATGTTGAGGGCTTTCGAGGCCAGCAAATAGCAGGGACATAGGTGTTGATGGAGTGCCTAGTACAGTTCCTGATCTGATGAGTGCTCAGTAAATGTCTGTGGAGTGAAAGAAGTAAGAATTAACAAACTTGTGGTTGCCAGCGTTGAAAGTGGGGCGGGGCTGGGGGGTGTGGGAGGGGGAGGGATAAATTGGGAGATTGGAATTGACATATACACACCACTACATACAAGATAGATAACTAATGAGGACCTACTGTGTAGCACAGACAACTCTACTCAATACTCTGTAATGGCCTATATGGCGAAGGAATCTAAAAAAGAGTGGATATACGTATATGTATAACTGATTCATTTTGCCGTACAGCAGAAACTAACACAACATTGTAAATCAACTATACTCCAATAAAAGTTAAAAAAACAAAAATAAAAACAAAGGAAAAGAATTAAACGAGGCAGGCTGAAAACAGCGATGAGACCCACCAGCTGCTGTGCTCTTGCACTGGGAGAGAAGTTGGCATTTGGGGGAGATTAATCTGGTTGTAGGGAGCAGGTTTGATGTCAGGGAAGGAGGCTGAGGGTTGTTAGGTCATTTCGCTGCTTGACACCCTCCCCCGCCACCACCACTGTGGTTCTGATTGCTGAAGACCTGAAGCCTGCCGCGTGACTGCTCCACAGTCTGGGTGCCACCTGCCTCTATATCCCATTTGGGGCCATTCCAATCCAGTCACCTGGACCTCCTTTCTGTTGCTTAGGCCCTTCAAGTGCTTTCTCTGTTCAGAAAGTCTTTGTGTTTCTGTTCCTCCACTTGGAAATTTCTGCCTTCACCCCGTCCCCTCATCTGGCTCCTCCTTTTTGTTTGAGTCTTGGACCAAATCTCTCCCCCTAACAGAGGCCCCTCCTGGCCACCTTCGCTAGCGCTCCTGCTTCTTCCCACCCCCATCTTTCTTCTCGTCACCTCACCCTGGCATGATTTCCTGGTTATTTCCTTGTAGCCTGTAGTTCTGCCGTCTATTTGTGGTTGCCTGTGTCCCACTGTATTAGTTTTCGCTGACTGCTCCACAGTCTTACCACAAACTTGGCAGCTTTAAACAACTCCCATTTATTACCCCACAGTTAGCTGGGGGCCTCTGCTTCAGGGTCTCACAAAGCTGCAATTCAGCTGTTGCTTGGGGCTGTCGTCTCATCTGAAGGCTCAGCTGGGGATGGACCCAATTCCAAACTCTTGAGGTTGTTGGCAGAAGTCAGCCCCTGGCAGCCCGTTGGAACTGTGGGCTTCAGGCTCTGGCGGATTGTCATCAGGTTCTCCTTGGCTGTTGTGGAGGCTGCCCTCAGTTCCTTGCCTGACTGGCCTCCCTCACATGCTGCTCACTTCATCACAGGTGGCAAGGGAAAGTGTCCCCTAGCAAGGCAGGCACTCCAGTCATATGTAATGTAACCACAGCAGTGAC
>NW_006772699.1:2069980-2087190 GCF_000442215.2 Lipotes vexillifer | reverse complement strand
ATTACGCCAGCAGGAAGCAAGCCATCAGGCCCTGCCCACGCTCAAGGAGAGGGGAAAGGTGCTGACACTAGGGAGCAGGGATCTGGAGGCTGCCCTAGAAGTTGTCTGCCACACTCTCCAAGAGAATAAGAGTGACAGCAGGGGCCATGGCGTGAATCACAGAGTTCCTGAAAGGAATCTTCCGGGTGTTGTGCAATACCCTAGCCACGAGCACCGTGCCAGGTTCAGAGTAGGTGTTTAATAAAGGCATGCTGTAGGAAGAAAGGAAGGATGCAAGGGAAGGAGAGAGAGAGGGGGAGGAAGTAACGAAGGAAGGAGGGAAAGAAGGAGTGTCCCACTTTCCCCTGCAACATGCCAAAAGTAACAGCTAAACAAATCTGCTCGTGGTTATCCTGAGGCAATGCCTCTGGGTTTTTATACATGCTGTTTCTTTTATTGAAATCCTCTTTTCTCCCTCCCACATATTCCCATGCCAACCAACCTGGCTATGGCCAAGTCATTCTTGAGGTCTCAATTAAAATGTTACTTTTCAGAGAAGCCTCTACTGACCCTGAAAACCGGAGAACTCAGTACTCCTTCCTCTATACTCTCCCATAAGCTTTTTTTTTGCGGTACGCGGGCCTCTCACTGTTGTGGCCTCTCCCATTGCGGAGCACAGGCTCCGGACGCGCAGGCTCAGCGGCCACGGCTCACGGGCTCAGCTGCTCCGCGGCATGTGGGATCTTCCCGGACCGGGGCACGAACCCGTGTCCCCTGCATCGGCAGGTGGACTCTCAACCACTGTGCCACCAGGGAAGCCCAGCTTTTTCTTTTTTTAATCGGAGTATAATTGCTTTACAATGTTGTGTTAGTCTCTGCTGTACAATGAAGTGAATCAGCTGTACATATACATATATCCCCTCCCTCTTGGGCCTCCTTCCCATCATCCCCCCCCCCCCCCACCCCCCCCCCGGCTTTCCTCCCCCCCGATCCCGCCCATCTAGGTCATCACAGAGCACCCAAGCTGAGCTCCCTGTGCTATACCACAGGTTCCCACTAGCTATCTATCTTACACATGGATAGTGTATTTATGTCAAACCTAATCTCTCAATTCATCCCACCCTCCCCTATCCGCCCTGTGTTTGTCTGGCACAGTCTAGAGCAGGAGGCTGTACACTGTAGCCTCCAGGCAAATCCAACCTTCATCCTGTTTTGTAAATAAAGTTTTATTGGAGCATGGCCACACCCATTAGATTGTGTATTGTCTGTGGCCGATTTCATGCTAGGAAGCAAAGTCAAACGTTACAATAGAAAATATGGCCAGCAGAATCTAACTTGTTTATTATCTGGCCCTTTAAAGAAAATGTTTGTGAGCCCCTAGTGTAGGATGCTTACCACAGTCTGTGGTATTTGACGCTTTATTTATTTCTTCCCCACTAAACTCTTGAGCTCCTTAAGGACACAGACGATGCCAGTTTACCCCTGGTTCCGAGCATTTAGTCCAGGACCTCAGACTTAATGGTCAAGATTATGTTTGTTGAATGAATGAATGAGTGAATGGTGAATCTGTCAGAAATAGAAAACAGGTGGAAAAACTCAAATTAGGGTTATTTGAGGAGGGCCGATTTACAAGGGGCTATTTCAGAGGTGTGGGTGTGGCTCAGGGAACCAGGACTCAATCCCGTCAGGACTAGAGGCGATGGAGCGACCGTCGCCTAAACCAGAAGAGAGGAGAGGAGCCCAAGTGTTCTGGGGCAGGAAGCCGTCCGCCATGAGGGGGAGCCGGGACCTTGGGTGGCCACACTGGCTAACCTGGGTGACCTCTCAGGGTGGCAACCAGGAGAGTGAGTGCCTTTCCTCCCTCTTCCCCCTTCCTCCCAGCTCCTGCCCAGCTCAAAGAGAACAGGGCCCAGGAGCCAGCCTTGCAATGTGGTCCATTCAGGTCAGCCTCCCAGCAGTGGAGAAAGGTGAATAACTGCAACTGAGGCCACAGCCCCCTTGCCAACTTCTTCTGGTTTGGTTGGAACCGCTTCTTTCCTGGTGATAAACAAGGGGTTAGTCTAGGCAAGAGACATCTGAATTTGGGCCCCTCCTACCCTTTCCCGAGCGGGATTCCCCAAATCGGGCGACGCGATCTTGATGTGAGTGCATCACACCCTCTGAAGGCTTGTTCAGGAGCTTGCTGCTCCCCCCCACCCAGACCCGCCACTTCTCTGTGACCCCTGCGCGGCCCCTGCTGTCACCCCCTCCCCCTCACTTCCTTCCCATCCGTTCCAGGGGGTCTTCTCTCTGAGTTCCTGCTGTGACGTCTCTCTCAGATCTCTGACTGCCCACTCCCCACCGACTGTAGACCACATCTCTTAACATTTAATTTTGCATGTTCTTACGTCGTTCTCTAAGTATCTCATAAATCTTAGTCCGTCTCCTCAGCTAGACTGCAAGCTCTCTGACAGCAAGAACCAAGCCATAATTTTTCAGCCCACTTGGCCTGGGCCCCCAAATCTGAGAACTGGAGATCTCAAAATGGTCAGGACTTTATGGGTCGTGAATCCAGCCTCCTACCTCTCGCAAGGGCCCCCTAAGCATCATGCTCAACATGAGTCAACTACTAATCTCCGCTGCATTAGGGACTGCTCCCTGCATTAGGGACTACTGTGTTGTAGGGCAGCCCTTACAAGTCCACCATATGTTGAGACCTTATCTTCTTTCCTGAAACCCAGAAGGCGGCGCTCTGTATACACTGGTCATACAGAGGGCAGGTGGTCTTAAAGTCTGATCTGAAGTGATGGTGTATTCTCTAACTCTGTATGTTTCACCGTCACAGATAAACATCTTTTGTGAAGCCAGTGCTAATCTATCCTCTGCATCCTCTCCCTACCAGTTGTTGGCTGTGGGTGAAAATTAACCACTCCAAATGCTGTTTAGAAAGCATTTCCTCACATACTTTACCTCTTGAGCCTCATAGCAATCCCGTAGATCTGGTATTTTGGGTCATACATTGTAAAAGTTTCATCAACAATACCAACAACTGGGGCTCCATACAGTTAAGTGACTTTCTCAAAGTCACGTAGCTAAGAAGTAAGCAAGTGGAGACTCAAATCCACATCTTCTGAGTTTATAGTTGAAGCTCTTTTCTCCAACCCCGTGCTGCCTCACTGTGGGTTGTTTTTTTGCTCCTTGCCCTTCCTGAATGTGCCACGGCAAAAAAATTTTTGCAAGGATGCCACATAATGAATCAAAAGAAGGATGAATATACACGTGCCAAGATAAGGACAGTGGTCTGCCCTAGAACATTTTTGTTTCATTTTTTCCAATGTTGTTCTGAATTGCACTTCCTTCCCACCCCACCAAAGGTGTCAAACAGATGTGGAAATACCGCAGAGCTCCAAGTCACAGCATTGGTGTATGATTCACTGATTGTGACGGGGAAAAATAATGCAGGAGTTTACCATGGTGATGCCTGTTTATGAAAGCGATGTGGTAGATGATGAGGAACGTGGTAGAAACCAGACATGGGCAAAAACAGCAAGAAAGCACTTTCCCCTGGAGTTTGCAAAGGGGCTCAGCGCTTGTACGGGCCCAGATCTCGCAGGGGAGATGGGATAAAAAATGCACCAACTTGGCTGGAGTGGGGAGCAGCAAAGCCACTGGGAGTATCCCTTCACTTTCTTTAAGACATATGATGGTACATTCTATTCTGTTCTGTTCTATTAATTCATTCATTTTTCTGGCAGTCATTGGTTACCCTGATATAGTAGAATATGCTTAGACCCTAGCTGGAGATGGGCAGCATGATATGATGGCTGGGCAGGACTGGGCAGGAAGTTTTATGGAACAGGCCTGAAGGTGGCATATATTACTCGTGCTCATGTAATAATGATGAAACTCAGTCACATGGTTGCATCTCCCTGCGAGGGAAGCTGGGAAATGTGGTCTATCTCTGTGCACTGGACAGAAGGAAAATGGTGCAGTGGACAACTTGCCAGTCTCTGCTCCAGTGTTCAATGCATGGCAACCACATTTTGTGAATACTAATATAATACCCTGGTGATTCCCATGGCATCCTAAGCTCCTCAGGTGCCCCCCTCTCTCTGGTCCCCTCACATGATCTTACCATTGGGGATTTCAGGTCTTCTGACCTCACATGGCAGCTCAGGGCTCCAATGCAAGTGCTCTGAGAAGCAGCCAGGCAGTCACTTATTGCCTTTTCTAATCTAGCCTCAGAAGTTCTGCAGCATCACTTCTGCCAGAATCCTTTTTGTCCAAGCAGTCACAAAGGCCTGCTCAGGCTCAATGGAAAGGGGCAGAGACTCCACCTCTTGAGGACGGGTGTGTCAAAGAAACTGTTTGTAGACATGTCTTATTGATGAAACGGCCCCACTTCCCCACCCTACCCCCGATCTAGGTGCTGTAATGGCTTCCCCGTCTAACATCACCCCGGATGGGATCATTCGTGCCTGCAGATGGTTCAGGACTCATACTGAGCTAAAGCAGACTGATTTCTTCAAAGGACAGAGCTGAAGGCTGAGAAACCTGGCTAAGGAGCCTGGCCTGGGATGATGGGGCTGGGGAAGGGACGGACACGTGAGGTGGTGCATCCTCTTCTCAGTGTCAGTTTCCTTAGTTCCCATTTTCAGCCAAGCAGGTTGGCAATCCAGGCTCTGTCCTCACCAAACCAAGGTCTGCAAGCAGGAGAGGGTTATTATGTAAAGCATGGAAGCTCAGAGAACTTAAGTCAGTTACTTAAGTTCACACAGCTAGGAGTGGGGAGCAGGACAGAGATTTGAACCCTGACCTGTGTCACCCAAAACCCATATGCTCCCTGGCCTCCCTGGCAGTGTGTGCGTTGGGCAGTGGTGGCAGTGGGGTTTGGGGCAGACAGACAACAGAGCTCTCTCCCTACCCTCTCTCTGTAGCCAGATACCAGGGAAATAGGTGTCCTAGACACACTGCACGGGAGAGGCAGCAGAAGGGGACCACTCTTGGTGCTGTGACTCAACTAATTATAGTAACGGTAGCTGCCATGATTATTTAACGAGTGCCTGATAAGCACTGTGTATGTGTCATCATCTCATTTAACCCTCTTAAAAACTCTTGAGGTCAGGATTGTCACCGTCAGTTAGAGGGTGTTGGAGAAACTGAGCCTTGGAGATGAAGAGAACTGCCCATAAGTCACTCAGTAAGTGGCAGGGCAGGCATTCAAACTCATGGCTGCTTCCCTCTGAAGCTCAGCCTCCCAAATACTGACTCTGTGCCTGAGACAACCCCACAGCCCCCACCCGAATCCATGCCTCCAAGTCCTCGGCATTTCAGCGGCACACTTTGTGCCCCTTCATAAATAAATATTAATTGAAAATATCCGTGCCGCAGCCGCTAACACAAGCTGCCGAGTTACCACGCTGTGTCCTGGTGATTAAACCCTTGGTTTCATTGTCATATTCTCAGTTGTCACGGTCCCCAAACATCCATCCCAGTTGAGATGGGGGGTAAGAAGGAACTCGGGGTGATGATGAGCACACACAGATTCCTGTCTGTGTGCTGGTGTCCACTCCTTGCATGAACAGCTTTCATTATTTCCCTGTGTGACTCTTGCTCTCCTTTACCAGCCCTCAGCTTAGTCTGAGAAGTCTAAATGCTGCCTCTCTCCATCACAAGCTTGTTAAGAAACAACTTTGGTAAGGTAGATAGCTAGTGGGAAGCAGCCGCACAGCACAGGGAGATGAGCTTGGTGCTTTGTGACCACCTAGAGGGGTGGGATAGGGAGGGTGGGAGGGAGGGAGACGCAAGAGGGAAGAGATATGGGAACATATGTATATGTATAACTGATTCACTTTGTTATAAAGCAGAAAGATGTTAAAAAAAAAAAAGAAAGAAACAACTTTGATTGTTACTGTATTTTTTTAAATTTGGGGGGAGTTTGGGATTTACATATTCACACTACTGGATTTATTAATTTATTTATTTAACATCTTTATTGGAGTATAATTGCTTTACAATGGTGTGTTAGTTTCTGCTTTATGACAAAGTGAATCAGCTATACGTATATATATATCGCCTACTGTATTTAAAATAGATAACCAACAAGGACCTACTGTATAGCACAAGGAACTCTGCTCAATATTCTGTAATAACCTAAATGATTGTTACTTTAGATAGAGGAAAACTGGATGACGAAGGGAGGTGGTTCCCCAGGGAGGGGGCTCCAGGACTCACTTGATTTTTATTTCAGTATGACTTTTGAAATCAGGAGAGTAATCCCTCCTCCAATTTGATTTTTCTTTATACAGAGTGCTAGAATCTGAAAATTGTTTCCCTTTTCATTTTATGCAACTTGAGAACTCACAGGTCTTTCTGAGGCATAATAACAGGATGGCAACTTTAGGACCTGAGTAGGAGAACCAAAGAGGTAGTGAACGTATGGATGGGGATCCATCATTGGGAAAATGGCCTTTTAGTACCTAAATGTTCTGGCAGGAAGCAAAGCTAAACTCCAACTTGGCCAAAACCTTGAAAAGTTTCTGATCAAGGAGACATGGTAAATAGGAATTAATTGTTCAGCCTCCATTATTAAAAACTGTAACATATTATTCATGGTCCTTTTTTAAAAAGATTTTTTTTTGTATCCCGTCTTCGTAGATAGCTTTAGTGAACACGGTATTTACACGATTGTTCACAAGTTCTCTCTTGACTTTGGTTTTCTCTAATCTTGGTTTTCTACCATCCAAGGTGCCTCCTTCTCCGGGACACCAACGCCACCATAATGCTTTGAGCTCTTCCGTGGCAAATTCTTCTCTTTGGGGCCATTTTCAGGAGCTTCAGCCTACAAATTGGGGCAGGAGTAACCCATGAAGCTGTCTTTACCTGTTGTACGAGATTACTCTTGCCAGGCACATGGTCTGCTGTGTTGGGCTATGGAGTTAAATGAGATATGGTCTTTGCCCTCAGAGAGTTTGCAGATTAGCTGGAAAATAGACAGGTGGGTACCAAAGTCGGTCAAGATTCCTTTGGTTTCAGGTGATAGAAAATTCAACTCAAACTGATTTAAGACAAAATATAAGGGAGATGGGATAGATTGGCTCACATAATCTCAAAATACAGAGGTTTCTGGCATCAGGCATGGGTGGATCCAGCTACTCCTAGCATAGCACCAGAACCAGTCTCTTTTCATCTCCTGACTCTGGAAATTCTCTCTTCATGGTAGCTAGATAGCTTCTGGCAACTCCAGTGGAGCGAAAGCTGTTGGGAATTTGAGTCATGTGTGTACTCCTGAAACAATTACTGTGGTCATAGGGAGTGACGATGCTTATAAGCCTGGCCTAGATCAGGTGCCCATCTCCAGAGTTGGGGAGAGGGGTCAGCCCCACTTGTATGATACAATCCAAGAGCTGGGGGAGGGGGGCTTCCAAAGAAAAATTTGTTATCTGAAGAAGGGGCAAGAGAAGCCAGGCAGCTAAACATACCAGGGCTCTACTGTGTACATAATGGCTAGCTTATTCCATACAGTGTCCTTCGGGTTGGTTGGGCATGCTCTAGGGAATATCATTAATCATTGGAATTGCCTTCTCCTTAACAAGCAACGTCCCTCCAGCTTAAGGCAGTCTGGGTTAAATAGACCATAAGTGTAACCTGCAAAAATCTGACCCAAATTTGTTCTCCATTGCAGTGACCTGGATAGAAATAACATCACCAGGATCACCAAGACCGATTTCGCTGGACTCAAGAACCTCCGAGTCTTGTAAGTAACGCGTGGCTCTCCAATGCATTTTCACTCTCAGCTCTTCAGCCTTGTGAAAATGTCCCACTGCCCTGACATCACACCCCCAAGCACTGGGCAACAAGAATTCGCCCTTCTGCAGCAGAAAGCCCTTCATTAGTACATCCAGGTTGCCTTCCCCAGCTGTCTCATTCTGTGTCTCCGTGCTGTAGGCTGGGCTAGACCAATGGAAGAAGTCAGTTCCAGTGACAGGGAACACAGAAGGTTATACACAAATAAATCAACATGCCCAGCTTCTAGGATGACAGCAGGGTCAGGTCGGCTAACCATGCTTCCCTTCCATAGAGATGATAATTTCTCCCCCAGCCTGTGAATTAAAAGAGCAATCAGGACAAAAGTTATTTATCTTGTTGCTTAATGGAGAGGAGGGGAGGAAGGAGGGAGAGAGTCAGACAGGGTCAGAGCCCTTGCTGAACACTTGCAGCTGTGCAGACAGGTAGCAAAATTTGAGAGGGGCACTGGTGCAGCAGGGGAGCAAGAAATAATCAGGTTTCACTGCTAAATATTGAACACTTTCATCCATCCCTAAATCTGAGTGATAAGAAGCTGCCCAAATTCTTGTCCACTTATGAGTCTCAGACATTCAGAGGTACAAGAGAGGAGGAATTGGACCCTCTTTCCTTCTTTACTCAGAAGGTGATTTTGACCCATAAATGTGGCTCCAGACCTGGAGTGCAGCCTGGGGAATCCGGCCACCGCCTTGGTGTTTGTCGTGTCCTGGAATCTTAGCTGGCAGCTTTTTACTAGAAGTAGCAGCTAAAGTCTTGGTATCTAAAGCCACCTCCTTCTTTTTACTCATAGCCTGTTATAATACAGTGAGTTGTATTCTGGGGACTGGAAATATTAGGTTCTGGTCCTGACTTAGAATTATCTGCCCATGTGACCTCGTACCCTATTGTACTCCTTTGGGCCTTACTTTTCTCATCTGTAAAATAGGGAATGAGTAGTATATTCGTTTTCTAGGGCTACTGTAACTTTGTACCAGAGACTGGGGGGCTTACACAACAGAAATTTATCGTCTCAGTTTCCAAAGCCCAGAATCAAGGTGTTGGCAGGTTTGGTTCCTTTTGAGGACTCTGAGGGAAGGATGTGGTCCAGGCCTCTCTTCTAGCTTCTGGTAGCCTCAGGGGTTCCTTGGCTTTACGATAGCTGTCTCTGGGTCTCTCTGCATTGTCTTCCTTCTACACATGTCTGTCTCTGTGTCCAAATTTTCCCTTTTTATAAGGACACCAGTCCTATTGGATTAGGATCCATCCTAATGGCCTCATTTGAACTTGATCACTTAGTAAAGACCCTGTCTCCAAATAAAGTCACTCTTTGTTATATTGGGAGTTAGGCCTTCAATATATGAATTTTGGGGGGCATGCAGTTTGACCCATGACAAGTATTTAGAAGTCCTTCTAACCCTAATAGTTACACATATAATGCTTTATGATTTTGACACTTTCATGAACAATGTGTTTATTCTCACTGAAACCTGTGGAACATTACTTGTGTCCCATTGTTCTCCTGATTGAGAAGTAGATGGTCACGATGATAACTGATGCATATATGGTACCTTCCACAGACCAAGCTCTGTTACATAGTTATTAACCCTTATCTGCCCAGAGGAAACAGGCACAGATAGGTTAAGTGGTCCCAACTCGACATAGCAGGGAACTGAAGGAGGAGGACTCAGAAGCCAGAATGTGTGCTTTCTAACCTCCATGCAGTGCCTCTGTTCATTTGTGTTATAGGAAGTTTAGAAAACCAGGAAGGTGAGAGTCTAGGAATTTGGTAAGTACAGCGTGATGTGCAAGTGGCTGACCGGAGTTTCCCTGAGCAACAGGGTATGGCACTGCTAGGATCTGAGTGCTGGGCCTCCAGCTAGCAGATGCTCTCCCCTCGATGTGGTCTCTGGTCTTTGGCCAGTGCACGCCCCCCTCCCACCATCCCTGGAGGGAAGACCCTACCCTCTGCCAGGTCTTTCTTTTGCCCCAAGCAGTCATGCGTCTGTCAAATGACTGGCAGCTCCCACAAGTGTGTGTGGATCAGAATGGAGATTGGCATAAAGGTGGGGGATTTTCATGGCTCAGTTTTAGGGTGATTTTTATTAAGGAGTTACAGGCAGTAAACTCCTGATTCCAGGGCACTTACCAACTTAAAGAACAAACACTTAACTTCTCTATTTTTTTCCCATTTTTTCCCCCCAGAATCTGTGAGAAATGTCCTTTCATACAAGTCAGAAATTTCACCTGATGCTTCATTTTTCTAACAAAGTCAGAAACAACCCTTTGATTTTCTTACCATTACATCAGAAAGACTAATAAAAATTCCAATTTCCATATCTGCTGTCTGCAAATAGAAAGTTTAAAATAATCACAAAAGATCATAGTAATATCCTCTGGATGGTCTACAACATTCCTTTGACTACAGTTTATCTTTTCAGTTAATTGGTACATCCTTCTTATTTTGATAAGCAGTGCTGCAACCCTCCCCCTCCCCTCACTTCATAGACTCTATTAATATACTGTGTTTCATTATCTTCCTTAGCAACTCAAAGACAATCCCATTCAAGTGGCCCTTTATTAGTGTGAAAGAATCTGCTACGTGGGGTAGCTGAAATGCTTTCTAACTGACACCAATAAAGTATCCAGACGTTTAAACCATATTTTCCCTCAGTCTATTCTTTTTAGCTGAGTAACCTAGACAACTGTCTTTCTGAAAAGCTTTCATCACACCTCGGCGTATTCCCCGTATCTGTTTCTTATTTACAGTTTATAGTGAAACCAGAAGAGACTCAGTCGTCTTGAATAATTTGAGCCTGCCACCCATTTCCATGCAGAACTGTTAATACGGTGCAGGTGAATGGGCGAAAGCAAATAAAATGGAGATTGGGGAACTTCGGCTTCATCCAGAGGTTTTCCCCAAATAAAGTACATTCAGGGGGAAGATATAAGAATTGCTTATAACAATTCTTTCTTCCAAGGGGCAGGAATAGGAAAAGGTCTCTTCTGGTGGTATCAATTATATTCCCTTTCTTAGTAGTCTGTTGCAAGAACTCTTGCAAGTATGCCCACAATGTGGGAACCAGCTTTATCCCAAATGGGGTTAATTAAAGAGTTAAACTCCACCCCAGCCATCATCACATGGGGGCGATTTCCGATTCTGATCCAGTGTTAAAAGTAAAAAAATAACAATGCCGAAAGAACTGAAAATGAGCACGGTCTGTGTCCCTCTAACTCAGAACAGATTCAAGCCATAGTCAGCCCTTCTGGGTGTCCAGCCCCTCCTGGATCCCCGGGTCTCCTGCATCTGCTCAGTAAAATGAGAGTGATAGCGATGGTTTGAGCACAAACTCCTGAATTGCATCGCAGCCTAAAAGTCTGGATGGGAAGTTCACAGCTCATTCATTCAGTGATCCATTTATTCATCAAGTGTTGGTTATTTCTTGAGCCTTTAAAGACCGGGTACTAGGCTGGATTCTGATCGGTCTAGGAAGTAGATCCAGAAGAGACCCTAGCTACCTTACCAGTCAGGATCCCAGCAGGACAAATGAGGAGAGCTTAAATAAAGATTTATTTGCAGAGGTGTGGGTGAGATTAAGAGAAACCAGGAAGAGTTAGTTGGCGCGGTTCCCTGGGGCTAGCAACAACGGTGGCTAGTCCCCTCTGAGCCTCAAGGACCAGCAGGAGGGAGTGGTTACCTGAGCCCAGCAAAGGAAGGACTGCCTGTTAGCGCCTGGGGTCTTAGGTAGAGGAATGCAGTCCACCTGCAGTGACTTGGCAGGGAGGGAGGGAGCTGGGAATAAATCCCCCACCTCATTCCCTCTTCTCCCACCCTCTCATCTCCTGCTGGTTGGCTGAACCCAACAGGAAACCAGAGTCAAGGAAGCTTCCTGATGAAGCCGGTAAAAGTTAGCCTCCCAGGGCTTGAGCAAAGAGGAGGAGGGGCAGGTATCAACCATCCCTTCTACTCCCCTTTCTGAAAGAAGCTGGTAGTGTTAGATTAATTAGGACAGAACTAAGAGATTCCTCATGGGAGGTTGGAGTTAGATAGACTCCTTCAGAAACGCTGAGGGAATGTGACACTAAGCCATCCTATAGTGTTGCCCCTTGTAACAATTGGCAAGTAATGACAGCAAGCTCTATGATGGATTGATTGATAGTAAAAACCCAGATGAACAAACCCCCAGTCACAAATACTGAACTGGTTCCCTGTTTAGCAAGATGTGCTGGTGTGAGTCTACTAGCATTCCAAGGCCCTCCTTGCCATATGGCGGGATGGAAAAGGAAGAAAAGGGGAGGAAAAGAACATTTATTAAGCCTCTGATTGTACTCCAGATCCTGGGCTAGATGATTTATATACTTTATTCCACTTTTATTCTTACAAGGACTTATGAAATGTTTTATTTGTGTCATTTTACGGATGAGGAAACCGAGCCTCTGAGAGGTTGGCCAGATAGTTCAAAAGCACACCATCAGCTAGTAAGAAATCAGGAAAGGGATTCTCAACCAAATTTGATAAGCACACCAGATTGGGAGTTAGGTCCACCCTCACTAGCTGTGTGACTTCTTACAAATAATTTCTCCTTGGGCAAGTCTCTTAACCTCTGTTCCTGGGAGCCCATGTATGTTAAGTGAGGAGCCTATATGAGACCAGCCTACAGGGGACAGAAGGAACATAAATGTGTGAATCAGAGTGGATGAGGACTCTGGCCTCATCCAAAGTTGTTGATATTTGGAAATATGAGAGCTGATTTTGGAGTTTCTTCTGTGGGGTGTGTATGTGTGTGTAATATCCCGATTATTTTAAATGTTTGCAACAAATTCACAAAAATATAAAGTGTATCTTTGAGCCCATACAAAATATCCCCATCGCTCTGATAGTCGGAAACTTCATGTGTCCTGGACTATAGCCTTTTCCTCGATGTAAAATCAGTATGTGCTATGGTGCAACGTCCTCTTTAGTGTTTTATTCATTCACTAAGTCTATGAAGTGGCTGCTGTGCTGGGCACCTGTGTTAGGGCTGG
The DNA here is from genome assembly GCF_000442215.2 of Lipotes vexillifer. Classification (NCBI taxonomy): domain Eukaryota; kingdom Metazoa; phylum Chordata; class Mammalia; order Artiodactyla; family Lipotidae; genus Lipotes; species Lipotes vexillifer. The sequence goes on along the minus strand of NW_006772699.1, from coordinate 2,074,425 downwards.
GACTGTGATGATGAACAGAAGACCTTATCCCCTTGGTCCTTAGGCACTGTGAGGAAGATGGACTTGAAAATAAACACAAGGGCCTGAGTGTTAAGCCTAAGAAGTGCAGGGGGTTATGAAATATCTCAGAGGTGGAGGGCTGGCATGCAAGGAGTTATTCTGAAGTGAAGGCCAAGCTTCCTCAAGGCTACTCTTCCTTCTGCTTTTCCGTCAGGTGCCTCAGGGCGCCTGTCCTCCTGCCTGATCCAGAGGAACCCACAGCCCTTCTAAACTCCACCTACCAAAGAAACATCCTTCAATCACAACTGCATCCCGGCTAAGTCCCATTCAGCCACCAGGGTCAGCCCTGGATGGAAACTATGCAGCCTCACTTCTCTTTCCTACTGTTCAGTTAATCCATTTTAAGCTGCCATTTTTTTTTTTTTTTTTTTCCCAACTTAGGGAAACAGATGTTTCATTGTCTTCTCAATTCTTAGGATATGCCACATGCATGAATCAAACTTTTAATCATCTGCTTGGAGGACTTTGGAGGTCAGCAGAGCCTGTGGCTGGGAGGACTTAGCTTTTGTGACCATCACCTTCATGTTGGGAGCGGCCGGGCTCTGGGCTTGTGGCGTTTCCGGCACAGGCAGGCACCCAGCAATAGCTTCACCTTTCTACGAGGTGACCCAGAGACAGAGTGAGCAGAGAAGGCCCTTTTCAATGAAGTATTTTTGAATCCTTGGAGGAGGGAGCTCCGAGGGAAGAGATGCTGAATATACGTGTGGTTTTTATAAGAAGCAGCTTTTACCTCTTCTTTTTCTGTGCAACATCCTGCAGTGCTTGGGAGGGTATTTGCTGAGAACATTCTTAAAATAGAGGCTTGGAAACCAATCTGTCAGGTAGAAGTATGCAGGCGGTGAAACGCTGGTTACCGTGACACCAAGCTGGGATGTGAATTATCTTGTCCCCCCAGACTGATCCTGGCTGAGGGGGCCCATCCGAGGGTCGAGGGAGAGGCTGAGTGACCATGCCTGCATGGCCTGCAGCCTAGTACGAGGATCCTTGAGGCCCGCTTGTCCTTGACCATTGCCGCCTTTGTGGTTCCAGGCATCTGGAAGACAACCAGGTCAGCGTCATCGAGAGAGGCGCCTTCCAGGATCTGAAGCAGCTGGAGCGATTGTAAGTACAGCACAACCTCCTTTCTTGAAAAGCCTTATTTGTTTGTAAATTGGCTTCTTCGTTGTGGCCTTGCTAAGAAAAGAAGAGGGCTCCAGTGTTTAATAAAACGTTTGCTATTATATTTAAAGCACATTAGTTGCCTGAAACCCATTTAAACTTTTTTTCTTTAAAAGATGCTAGAATTGGCATCTGGGCCTGTTTTTCTGCTTCCCAGCCTTCAGCTCTGTCTTGGTAGCTGTACGTGGGGCTTGTTCCTGCCCAAGCCTCAGGCTTCCCTTCTGTGGGGGACGAAGGACCTCAGTTAGCTATATCCCTGTCACGGAAACTAGCATCAGGAGCTCCCTACTCCTATACCTGGGTAGCAGGCTCCCTCCTCAGGCCTTCTCCTCGGGGCCCCCTCTGCCCCATTCTCACGGGAGCAGAAGGGCAGGCGGGTAGGCGAGGCCTTCGGTGTGTGCCTGTATCTCCTCTGAGTGAGCGTCAGCCTGTGTCAGGAAGCCCACATATTTTCATGAGAGAATGCATTGCCAGTGGTTTAAAAATAGGCCACTGTTCTGACTCTGACAGAGGGAGAGAGCAAAAGGGGTGGGGATGGGAGATGGATGGAGCCTCCACTCGTTTTGTTGATTAATGCTTTTGCAGAAAACTCTCGGGTCACTGTGATGAGGGAGACTGCTCAGATAGTTAAGTGGGCAGCTTCCCCTTCCCTCGGTTAATCACATCTGGCAGCTCATAACATCTGGATATTTGCTTTCTGCCCTTTGAGAGGGGATTGTCCCCAGGAGCACTTAGTCATTCTGGTGGGCGGCTCTTTCCATGCTTCCTTCTGTATCCTGGTTGACCTGATAGTTCAGCCTCCTTCTCCTGCATTTCGGGGGACGGGCCTGCAACAGCTCTCTGCTCCTCCAGCTTCAGGATCTTCCCATCTTCACCTGTCCTGTTTCCAAATCTCATCTACAGAGATAGGCTTGGGTAAGGTACAGGACTTTCCACCAACTTGTGAGCTTTGTAATCCGCCATCTTTTCCCTTGGAGTCATTCCATCTGGGGCAACCTGAGAAGGGGAAGGGATATTACCCAGCAAAAGCCTTTACTCCCCACTCTGTGTTGTGAACTGTCTCATTCATTGCTCTCCCTCTGGGTCAAAGGTCAGCATACGTTCTCTTGTTGGTTTGAAGATATGACTTTAATTTCTTACAAGGGAAAACAGAGATAAAAATAATGAATGTTGCCTCTGTCTCTACTTTTAAGTTTCTTAAAATGTTAACTCTTCTCCTTATTTAGACCCAGGAAACATAATAATAAAAGTACTTGTTGAACCTGCTTCCTTTGTATGAAATACTCAACATTTACGTGGAAGAAAAAATACAAAATCCTTTGTGAGAAGGCCACTTCTTGCGTAGTCTTCTGATTAGAAGTATAAATAAATTCCCAATTCATTAATCTCATGGCTGTTGGGAAAGAGCTAATTGAGTACCTTGGACATGCTGGGAACTATGCCAGTATATTATATGCTATCTGTTATTTTATCCCCACAAAATTCCTGTGAGGTGTGATTACCCTCATTTTGCAGATGAAGAAACAGAGGCTGGGGGAGATGAAGCCAAAGAATTGTCAGTGGGGGGAGCCAAGATTCAAAGCCACATCTGTCTGACATCAAAGCCCACGTCCTTTCATATTTCTCTGCTGCAAGCATTTGATGAAATGTGATCTTTAGCAATGGCCCTGCAAATAGCCTCTCACATACCCATTGAACTCCAGGGAATATCAGTGGAATAGTCTAGCAAAAGGCTCTTTTCTTTGGCTTGGTCAACATGGCTGAAATACCTTGTACGTCTGAGGGACTGAGAGGATTACAGTTGTAGGGTAAACCTGGCTGTTTCTCTGCTTTGGTGTATTAAGAGGGTAATGCTAGCTGCTGTACTAGATAAACCCTCAAATCTCATAGCTTAACAGGGTGGAAGTTTACTTCTTATTCATATAAAACCCAGTAAGGCCATTCCTGGTGGCTGGGCCTCTCTCCTCCAAGGGGAGACTTCGGGACATGGGGTCCTTCCATTCCCTGGCTCTGCCGTCTTTAAGTCGTGGCTTCCAAGGTACCAGTGTTTGTCGGCCTCAAGCTAGTGGACGGGAAAACAGCAGGAAGGATTGTACATGGGAGGTTTTCATGGGAAAGACCTGGAAGGACTACATGTTACTTCTACTGTTACATACCTTGGGCTGGAACTCAGTCATGTGGCCACAGTAAGCTGCAGGGGAGGCTAGGAAAGTAGTCGAGCTGTATGCCCTGGAAGTAGAGGAAACAGGCTTAGTGAACAGCTAGCCAGTTTCTGACTTATATTGCAAGTGAGCTGAGAAGTCCTTGGTCAGGAAGAAGAATGGAAGTATAGGTGGTTGGACTAGTACGTACAGCTGGACAGGCTCTCTCATTTAAGGCCTTTCAGTGTCGGTGTGTGTGATGTGATCCTGACTAGTGTTTATCTGGTTTTGGTTATCCAGTCTGCCCGCAGACAGAGGACTACAGAGTGGGAAATTACAATGTATTTGCTATTAACAACGGAAGAGGTAGAGGGCTGATTGTGCCATCATCCCTGGCTCTCACTACTGGCTTACTTTACCTGTGTCTCTGTATTTGGTAGTAAATTAATCTTTATTGATCATACTCTGAAAGAGGCTGGAAATTGTATCATTTCTGTAATGTTTATTTTCGTTTGGAATGGTCATTACGGGTGTAATCTCTTGAGGCTTACAGGGAAAAGGGAGAGAATCCTGTCCTTCAGGTCTCTACTCAGGAATTCTCTATTCCTCCGTGAAAGGACCTGTGCTCCAGGCTGAGTTAGGTGCCCCTTTCCTCATGACAACACATTGTGGTCCATATCATAGCACTTATGCCATATTTTAATTCCCTATTTGCCTGATTGTCTCTCCGCAGAACTATGAGTATTTGGAGATGAGGAATTATGTTCCATTTAACTGTTAATCTCTAAGGTTTGCACAAAGCATGATAGTAAGCACTTGTAGAATATTTATCAAATACTTAGGTTTTTGTTCTATACCAGTGGTTCTGAACTGGGACCAGTTTTCCCCGCCAGAGGACCCTTGGCAATGTCTGGAGACATTTTTGGTTGTCAGAACTGTAGGATGTTAATAGCATGTATTGAGTAGAAGTCAGGAATGTGGCTAAACATCCTACAATGTACAGAATAGCTCGCACAACAAAGAATTACCCAGTCCAAAATGTCAGTAGTGTTGAGGTTGAGAAACTCTGCTCTTTCCCCGTTATGT
>NW_006772699.1:2061914-2069940 GCF_000442215.2 Lipotes vexillifer | reverse complement strand
TCTTTCCCTGTTATGTGTCAGATGCCATCTTAGTCATGACATAGGCCATCTCATTTAATCCATATAACATTATGAGGTTAGAATGATCATGTCCCTGATGTGACAAAATATAAGTTTCAAAGCACTGGCTAAATATGCCTACTCTAAACCTAATTTAGCTCGAGCTCGCTTCTGATTTCCAGGAAGTGAACAGGATAGAGGATAATAGAGGATAACAGGAACAGGATAAATAAAACCAGCAGGAAACAAGTGAATCCTGTAGCTGAGACATTCTGCAAGATAACTGCCCTGGTCTCTTTAAAAAGTCAGTGTTACGAAGGAGGTGGGACTTGACTGTTCTATATTGAAAGAAGCTTAGGATAGAAACAGTAGCACAAAACTTGGAAAGGTCAATGGAGTTTGTGTTTGAAGATCTTTGAATTATGCAGAAAGTGATAATAGTGCTAATGTTTATTGCCTTATTAAATCAAAGATTCATTTTGTAATCTGTAAGATAGCTTTTGAAAAGAATAGTTAAAAAAAATATAACCTAATGGAGAAATGACATAGAATGATACCAAAAAATGTGATTAATTCAAATAAGGGAACATAGAATAAAATGAGACAAAGAAAACAAATAGTAAGATGATATATTTAAATAAAAATATATCATAATTATTTTGTATGAAAATGATTAATTCTTTAATTAAAAGACAGATTGCCAGGGTAGATTAAAAAATAAATAATAATTATATGATTCTTTCAAAAGATGGACATTAAGCATAAGGAGAGAGAAAAGCTGAAAGTAAAAGGATAGAAAATGATACCATGAAAACACTAACCAATACAAGGTTGGTGTGGCTGTATTAACACAGATAAAAGACTTCAAAACAAGAAACATTAATGGAGATAAAGAGGGATATTTCATAATGATAAAGGAGTAAATATACCAGGAAGGTACAGCAAATCTATGTTTGTATGTACTATTATGTATAGTGTGCGTGTATGTGTTATGTATGGTATATATGAAAAACATTCTGAAAATACAGAAAACAAATATTGAACAGAACTAAATGGATAAATAGACAAGTTCATACTCGTTTAAGATATGGTTCTTGTAGTTGATGAACAAGCGGACAAAATGGTTAGTAACAATATAGAATATTTTAATGACAGTGTTTGCAAACCTGACCTAAGTGAAACAAAGAGAACAATGCAACCAACAAGTGTAGAATAAACATTCTTTTCAAGTGCATACAGAACTTTTATCAAATACTGATCTAGAAATCAGGTCTCAACAAATATCAAAAGATTAAAATCATAAGGAGTATTTTCTCTGACCATAGTAGAAATACAGAAATCAACAAAAAACAGTAAGTGGAAATTTTCAAAATATTTGGAAATTGAATGATATTCTTCTAAATAACCTTTGAACCAAAGAACATTTCACTGTTGAAATTGGAAGATATATTTTTCAGAATGTTAATAAACACACACTATATCACAAAGTGTGGATTGTGGTCAAAGCCATGCCCACAGGAAAATGTATAGCCTTTAAGCATGTTATTTGATTTATGTAGAGTATATATTTAAAATGAAGTAAGGCTAAAATCTTTATTAAAATACCCATCATAAGAAGCTAGAGAAAGAATAACAAAGTAGAAGAGAGAAAATCAATAATACCAGAAGTATGTGAAATAGAAAAACTCTAAAAAACCCAACTTTCATTCTTGAAAAAATTATAAAAACCAGCAGGACTTATTAGTAAACAAAAAAGAAAGAAGACTAAATTACTGACATAAAAGAAAATGGGGGACCTAACTATGGATTTTACAAAGATTAAAATGATAGTAAGAGCAGATTTTGAAGAACTTTATTTCAATGATTTTAGAGATTAAGTGAAATTAAAAACTGGAACAAGAAGGAGTAGAAAGTAGTATAGTCCTAAATCTAATTAAATCTTTAATTAAAATATTTCACTAAGAACTTTCTAAGCTCAGATGGCTTCGCCAGTAAATTGCACCAAAGTTTTAAGAAATAAATAGTATCAATTTACCATAAACTCATTCTATTAAAAAAATGACTTTTGTCATTTGGGTAGCATAACCTTTATAGCAAAACCCAACAAGGCATTTCAAGAGAAAATAATCAACATATTCATGAATATTTATATGAATTTCCTAACAAAATATTTCCTAACAAAATGAATTTGGCAGTACCTGAAAAGGCTGTATTACAACCAAGTTTGGCTTATTCCAGGAAGGCAGGGTTGGTTAAACATTTGAAAATCCCCCCTCTCAAATAAAAACATGCTGAACAACTAGGATAGCAAAACCAAAGACACACAGCATCTACAATAAAGCTAGTTGACAGAGTATCCCAGTAAACGCCTGCCTCCCACTTGTACATGGATGGGGGTGAAGGGGGCACAGCTGATGGTTATAAGACTGTTGCATTGTCTCATCCACGTGGAAGAAAGCAGAGGGAAGTCCTTGAGAACAGGAGATTGATAAAATTACCAACACGTACTCACTGGAAATCACAGGTCAAACTGAGAAAAGCCGCCAAATCAGAAGGGAGTTTGATTAGATCCAGTTCATGGTGAGAACAAAGGAATCATGATGTGATAATGACTGATAGTACTTAGAGTATTCTGGGTCCTATAAATTCTTCAAACTACCAAAAACAAGGCTCTTTTCCAAAGAAAGGCCTAGCGTTGATAAGCAAATCTGGGGACTAGTCAGCCAGAACAGGTACAGTAGTAGAAATGAAAAGAAACCTTCTTGATGAAAGTGCTAGAAATCACCAGAAGAGGCAGATCTTAGAAAATACAAGGCCATGTTTTTCATTAGTTTAACAACAACAGCAACAAACAACCCCAAGAATGAGCTCTCTAGACTCTTAAAGCTAAAAAAGCTATCACTTCCCACCCATACCTCATAAGACTAAAAGAAATTTCTTTCATTTAAGAAATAAACAACCAGGACTTCCCTGGGGGCGCAGTGGTTAAGAATCCGCCTGCCAATGCAGGGGACACTGGTTCGAACCCTGGTCTAGGAAGATCCCACATGCCGCAGAGCAACAAAGCCCTTGCGCCACAACTACTGAAGCCTGCGCACCTAGAGCCCGTGCTCCGCAACAGGAGAGGCCACCGCAATGAGAAACCCGCGCACTGCAAAGAAGAGTGGCCCCTGCTCGCTGCAGCTAGAGACAGCCCATGCGCAGCAATGAGGACCCAATACAGCCAAAAATAAATACAATAAATAAATTTATAAAAAAAAAAAAAAAGAAAAGAAATAAGCAACCAAGAGGATTATGATTGAAGCTCATACAAAAAATTTTTATAAGAAAAATGAAGAATAAGAAACATAATAATCTCCATAGAAACAATGAAAACATGTAAGAAAGAGGTACCCACAAAACAGGTGAAAACTATAATGATGGTTCAAAACTAGCTACACAAATTTAAGACTTTATAAACTCTAAAAGAACAACATAAATCTGAATTTTAAAAACTCAGAAATTAGATGATTAGAGAAGAGTAGGATTTGAAAGGAAGGGCAGAGAACTCAAGAAACAGTTTAGAAATAAAAGAATTCATTTCAAAGTAAGTACTGCCAGTATTGAAGGAGAGCAAACTTGGAAGAATGACACTATCCAATTTCAAGACTTACTATAAAGCTACAGTAATCAAGATAGCATGGTACTTGTGAAATATTAGACATATAAATTAATGGAACAGAATACAGAGCCTAGAAATAGACCCATCTGAAAGTACTCCGCTGATTTTTTTGTTTTTTCTTTTCTTTTTTGCGGTACGCGGGCCTCTCACTGTTGTGGCCTCTCCCGTCGCGGAGCACAGGCTCCGGATGCGCAGGCTCAGCGGCCATGGCTCACGGGCCCAGCTGCTTTCCGTGGCATGCGGGATCTTCCCGGACCGGGGCACGAACCCGCGTCCCCTGCATCGGCAGGCGGGCTCTCAACCACTGCACCACCAGGGAAGCCCTCAGCTGATTTTTTGACAAAGGAGCAAAGACAGCTTAATGGAGAAAGAATAGTCTTTTCAGCAAATGGTGCTGGGACAATTGGATGTTTATATACAGAACACTGAACCTACACAAACCTTACATCTTATGCAACATTTAATTCAAAATGGATCATAGACCTAAATGTAAAATGTAAAACTGTGAAACATCTAGAAGAAGACAAGAGAAAAAAATCTACATGACTTGGGTTTGAGGATGAGTTTTTTGATACAAAAAGCATGATCCATGTTAAAAAAAAAAGATCAATTGAACTCTTTTTTTTTTGAACTGTTTTAAAATTAAAAACTTCTGCTCTGCAAAGGGCACTGTTAGGAAAATGAAGAGACAAGTCACAGATGGGGAGAAAATTTTTGCAAAGCATGTATCTGGTAAAGGACTTGTATACAGAATATACAAAGAACTTTCAAAACACAGCATTCAGAAAACAAACATTCCTACCCACAAAAAAGAAAGAATTGAGCAAAAGATTTGAAGAGGCACAACACCAAAGAAGATATACAGTTGGCAAATAAGCATATAAGGAGATCCTGAACATCATTTTTCATTAGGGTAATGCAAATTAGACAACAATAAAGTACCACTGCACATCTACTAGAATGGCCACAGTACTAAAAACTGACAATACTAATTGCTGCTCAGGAGGTAGAGTAACTGGAACTCTCATTTATTACTGATGGTAATGCAAAATGGTACAGCCACTTTGGAGGACAGTTTAGCAGTTTCTTACAAAGCTAAACATAATTGTATCTTATAATCCAGATCAGTGGTTGCTAGGGGTTTAGCGAAGAGGAGGGGATGGAGGGTCAAATAGGTGAAGCATGGGAGAGGGGGTCGCTGAGAATGGTGAAACTATACTGTGTGATATTGAAATGGTGATGCACAACATATGCATTGATCAAACCCATAAAATTTGACAGCGCAATGAGTGAACCTTAATGCATGTAAATTAAAAATATCATTTAGAAAATTGGAGGATCCCACAATGGAACGCAGACTGTGATGAATGTGTGAATCAACCTCACTGAAGGGGATGGGGAAAAAGGTGCTGACCAAAGTAGACTTGAAATGACTAGAGTCTATGAGACTAAAGTCAAAAGGAATAGCACACAAGAACTGGACTCTGGCTGACAGAGTTGTTTCCCACAGAGGTATGTTCTGAAATCACTACACATGTATGTTGGAATTCAACAGTGGAAAGACAAGCAATGTCGTTACAGACTAGCAATGGGGAAAGCTATAATGACCCATGTGGTAATGGATTAGAGTTAGAGACACCAGTATGAACAAATGTTTAACCTAATATAGATACTTTCACTTAATACAGGTGGACATATACATAGAAATATTTACTGATAGGTGAATATACATAGATTTTTATACAAGCAAATATTTCCTTGCTCTGTTAGCGAGAGGGCCTAGAAGCAACCCAGATTTTGGCTTCTAATCAGTTCTCCAATAAAAAGAAACTAAGGTGTCTTAGAAAAATGGGTTGATTCTAGGATGAGGGCATGAGATAAATTGTGCCAGAAAGGAAGTGCTCAAAACAACAACAACACGACAATTATGGGGAAATGTCAAAAGGACATAGGAGCCAACTGAAAGAGCTCCTAATGGCCAAAGCTGAAAGAATTTGAGCAGCAAAATAAATGAGTATCAGATTACAACCAAAGTATAAAATAAATATCCATGAGTTCATACTAATATAAATAAATGATTGAATAAATAAATAAATAAATGGGGAGAGGAGAAATCACTCATCCAGAAGAATTCTAAGGAATATATGTAGATTTTCTGCCCTCAAGAAGGTAGAGCATAACTCTTCACTCCTTATGTGTGGGCTTTGCATAGTGACTGCCTTCAAAAGAGTATGAGAAAGGGAGGGTGGGGAATAGTAACTTTATAGTGGAGAAATATGACACACACTCCCTCAGCCAGGTGATCAAGGTCTATATCAAAAGTGGTAAGTCATGTCAAAAGTATGTATCTTGGATATGATGTAATGAACATAGCAGTTCCCATCTGTGATCTTCATCTCGAAAACCCATCACCCCAGTCTAATGAGGAAAACATCAGACAAATCTCAATCAAGGGCTGTTTCTAAAAAACATGTGAATAGTCCTCAGTACTATCAGGGTCATCAAAAGCAAGACAAGTCAGAAACGGTCACGACCAAAAAGAGCATAAGGAGACGTGACGACTAAATGTAATGAGGCATCCTGGCTGGTATCCTGAAACAGTAAAAAGTCACAGGTAAAAATTAAGGTACTCTTAATAAAGTATTAAGTTTCATTAATAACAGTGTATCAATATTAGTTCATTATGGCAAATGTACTATATTAATGTAAGATGTCAAGAATAGGGGTAATTGGGCGTGAGGTATCTGAGATCACTCTGTACTATCTTCCCAACTTTTATGTAAATCTAAATTAATATAAAACATTGGTTTTTAAAAAGTGGACTATGCCAAACTGCTTGAATTACAGATTCATGAGCAAAGTAAATGCTGTTGGTTTACAACAAAAACGCATTCATGCATACTCACCTAGATGGAACTCAAGAGCAGATAAATGTAATGGATAATGCTTTAAGAGAAATGGATTATAGAGATGTGGATGGTCCTAGAGACTGTCATACAGCGTGAACTAAGTCAGAAAGAGAAAAACAAACATCATGTATTAACGCATATTTGTGGAATCTAGAAAAATGGTACAGATGAACTGGTTTGCAAGGCAGAAACAGAGACACAGATGTAGAGAACAAATGTGTGGACACCAAGGGGGGAAAGCTGGGGGTTGGGGGTGGGATGAACTGGGAGACTGGGATTGGCATATATACATATATATGCTAATATGTATAAAATAGATAACTAATGAGAACCGGTTGTATAGCACAGGGAGCTCCACTTCGCTGTACAGTAGAAACTGTAACACAACGTTGTAAAACAACTGTACCCCAATTAAAGAAAAAGAGAGAAATGGAAAATGGAAAGGAGTATTTTTAGTATTTTTTAAAGTCAGTAAGAAACTAATAGGGAGGTAAAAAGGATTTAAGAGAAAGTGGTAGATAGGGAAGTCAGTCAAAGAAGTTCTAATACACTTATAATATGAATCTCTGAGGAAGAAAACTAAAGCAGCTGGAACAAAATTAATAGTAATGAAAATCTTTTGAAATAAAAGACGATTTGAAGGTGCATACTGAAAGGACAACTGAATGTCTGGAAAAATAGACCAGGTTCAAAACTAAATATTCTAATAAAAGCATTTTGTATTTGAAAGAGAAAAAAAAAATCCTTAAGCGTTCAATGGATTAGACACTTACGATGGAAAAGAAAATCAGATTGCTAGCATATTTTTGACACCAAAGCCAGAATACAACTGAATAATTTTTTAAGGAAATAAACTGTGAAGCAGAGATTTTATAAAATGTGAACCAGAGCCCTACATATATTCAAAAATAATGACTACAGAAAAACTATTATGAGCATTCAGGAACTCAGACATCATGGTTTTCATGGATCCCTTCTTAAGGAATCTCCCAGAGAACACGTTTCATACAACTGGAGAGGTATTGGCATTAAGGACAGATATGATCTGCACTTCCCTGACACCTGGAAGTTAGGTGGAGTCTTGTGACGGAATCTTGGACTTCCATGGAATGAGACTGAGAGTGCTGTGTTCTCCATGGTCCTCCATCCTTGCTTTCTTTTCCTATGGTGGCTAAATTGACAGGACTCTAAGAACTTAAAGGATGTAGAGACACAAAGTGAAAGGATTCTAAGCCCCTGCTGACATGCATGTGGCTCTGACATGAACAAGAAATAAATTTCTATTATTTCAAAAATCACAATGTATTTCATCCCATTAACAGAATAGATGAGAAAAGTCATTTCATCTCCATAGATGTAGAAAAAAATATCTAATGAAATTCAACACTAATTCATGATTTTAAAGTATTTAAAATGCTAAGAATAAAATGGAACTTTTTTTTTTTTTTTTTTTTTT
>NW_006772699.1:2049323-2061787 GCF_000442215.2 Lipotes vexillifer | reverse complement strand
ACTGTTGTGGCCTCTCTCGTTGCGGAGCACAGGCTCCGGACGCGCAGGCTCAGCGGCCATGGCTCACGGGCCCAGCCGCTCCGCGGCACGTGGGATCCTCCCGGACCGGGGCACGAACCCGTGTCTCCTGCATCGACAGGCGGACTCCCAACCACTGCGCCACGAGGGAAGCCCAAAATGGAACTTTTTTACAAAAAAACCTAAATCAAATAACATTGTTAATGGTGAAATATTTAAAACATTCCTCTTGAGAGACACCTGTCATCATGACTCCCATTCAACATTGTATTGGAAATCCTCGTCCTGGCCATGATTTAAAAAAAAAAAGTAGCAGAAGAAGAAGGAAAGATGGAAGAAAAGAGAAAGAACAGGTATAAGGATTAGAGTAGAAGAAATATTAATGTCATTATTTGCAGATAACATGATTAAATACATGGAAAATGCAAAATAATCTACAGATGAACTCTCAGGATTCTTAAGTGAACTCCTCAGGTCACTGGACTCAATGTACCAAAAAAAATCGGTGTAACTTCTATATACTAACAACAAATGATTAGGAAATTTTAAAAAATGATGTGTGTTAACAGCATCGAAAAACATCGACTGCCCAGGAATAAATCTAATGGAAGATGTGCGAGGCCTTAACACAGAAAACAACAAACTGGAAAAATGAAAGATGACTCAAATATATAGAGCAATACATTATATTCATGGATTGGAAAAAATATCTCAGGGATGTCAGTTCTCTCCCAATTGATATACAGATTCAGGGCAGTCCTAATGCTAACAGGTTGTTGTGGAAATTGTGAAAATGATTCTGAAGTTTGTATGGAAATGCAGTTGGCCAAGAAGAGTCAAGACAGATTGAAGACCCAGGTAACAGAAGGACACTTGATTTGTAACAAAGATGGCACTGTGAAGCAGCTTGAAATGGGTCATCTGTCTAATAAATTGTGATAGAATAATTGGATATGGAAAATGAATTATCTTGCCCCCGGCTCATACCATTCACATAATCAGTTACAGATGAATTGTAGATTTACACATGAAAGATGAAGTAATAACACTTGTAGAATATAACATAGGATATCTTCATGGCTTTGCGGTAGTTGGTATTTCTTAATCAGGATACAGGGCTTCCCTGGTGGCACAGTGGTTAAGAATCTGCCTGCCAAGGCAGGGGACACGGGTTCAAGCCCTGGTTGGGGAAGATCCCACATGCCGTGGACCAACTAAGCCCGTGTGCCACAACTACTAAAGCCCGCGCGCCTAGAGTCTGTGCTCCGCAACAAGAGAAGCCACCGCGATGAGAAACCCGTGCACTGCAACAAAGAGTAGCCCCCGCTCGCCGCAACTATTGAAAGCCCGCGTGCAACAAGGCAGACCCAATGCAGACAAAAATAAATGATAAATAAATTTAAAAAAAATCAGTATACAGAAGGCATTAACTTTACAGGAAAAAAAAAATAGGTGACTTGGACTACATTAAAATAAATAACTTTCATTCATCCAAATACATCACTAATTGAGTGAAAAAGCATGCCAGAGTGGTCAAAGATATTGGCAGTGCATGTAACTGACAAAGAACTTATATTGAGAATATGTAAAGAACTTCTGCAAATCAATAAGAAAAAGAAAAATGACCCAGTAGAAAAATGGTTAAGCGTTTCCAACAGGTACTTCAAAAAAAAAGAGGATGTCCAAACAGCCAGTGGTCATATGAAAAGATGCTCAGTGTGTCATCAGTCTTCAGAGAAACGTAGAATAAAACCACAGTGACATACACTGCACACTCATCAGAAAAGCATAAGAACACTTACACGTGTTTATGATGATGTGAAACAAACTACATTCATCATATACTGCTGTGGGACTCATTGATACAGTTACTCCAGAAAACTCTTCAGCAGTGTCAGCTAGAGCAGAGCATACACAATACCCTGTGACCCAGCAATCCCACTCCTGGATTTACATCCCACAAAAGACATAAACAATAATGTTCATAGAAGCACAATTTGTAATAGCCCCAAACTGGAAACGAACCAAATGCTCACCAACGTGAGAAAAAAATCAACTGTGGCATATTCACACCATGGAGAATGGAAACAACACATAAAAACTACTGCTACAATGTGACACCGTGAGAAATCTCAGAAACAGAATGAGCAACAAAAAGCAAGACATAAAAGAGTAGAAATTACTTGATTCCATTTATATAATCTTCAAGACAGGCAAAAGCAATCTATGGTATTAAAAGTCAGGATAGTATTTATCTTTGGAAGATTGTAAACAGAAGGGGACTTAGGTTTCTGAGGTGTATCATCCTCTGTTTCTAGGTCTGGGTAGAGGTTTTGTGGATCTGTTCACTGGGTGAAAATGCTTCAAGCCATACAATTTTGATTTGTGCATATTTTTGTATATGCGTTACACTAAAAAAAATTATTTATTTAAAAAAGAGATTTTAGAGACAGATGTGTGAGAACCAACTTCACTACATGGCTCTTAATTGAAGCCTGGTTTGAAGAAATGAATGTGTAAAATAAATTCTGGGGAGAAATGGAGAAATCTGAAAGTGGACTGGGGATCAGATGTTGTTAGGGAACTATTAATTTTGCTAAGTATGGTAATGGTGCTCTGGTTAAAGAAGAGAATCTCCTTAATTTTGGGGAGGGATGCATGCTGAAGTATTTAGGGATCCGGTGTCCTGATGTTGATAATTTACTTTCAAATGGTTCAGTAAGGAAAACAAACAAACAAAACCAAATAGAGCAAAATGAAAACAATTGTTGAATTTAAATGGTGCTCATATGAACGTTCAAAATACATTTTTCCTTTTCTGTATTTTTGAACGTTTTATTGATAAAGAAAATTTTTAATGCATTTTAAAAAATGATCATATCCTTTTCACAGAGGAAAAGAAACCGAAGCTCAGAAAGTTAAAGTAACTTGTCATGCTGAGGTTTGAATCCAGGACTATTGTGAATTTAGGAGTTAGGAAAAGAAACTACGACCGTCACAAACTGGAAGGAGACTGAGATATTGTATTATTCAATTTCCTCATTTTGCAGACAAGAAAACAGGCTAGAGAACGATTTAACTTCCATGAAATGTTAATGCAGCATATGCAGTGTTTGAAGTGTTGAGCTGCCTTGGCATTGGCTTGGTTTTTCCAAAGAGCAGAACACAATGGTGTCCTTAGCTCTAACCTAGAGTTCACATTTACTATCTAATTAGATATGAAGTAAATAATTAGATTATATGGATATGTTTAAATGTATATGTATAGCAAATATGTATGTGTGTGTGTGGGGGGGTGGTATTTAAATTACTGCAAGAGTTATTTTGTTCCTGGTAGATAGAGCCTTGCTTGTCCCACCATCACCAACATGTGTTATGTCCCTTAAGCTTATCATTTACAGGCCATATACCCTCCAACAGCCCATGAATGTGGCTTTTTCTTCATTCGGCCTCATTTATATCAACATCAAAGCCTGAGCATTGTTATTAACTCAGGGTTTTCTTTGTGAAATTTATCGCCTACGGTGTCAACACTTAATTTACTCTAAGTCCTTGAAAAAAAAAGAACCCCAGTGTCTGTGAGGGTATAAGCTGCCCAAACCAGAAAGACCACTGTTGACAGATTTTTGATTGGTTTACGTTATTATTCCTTACTCAAAACAAAACAAAAAACTCTTCTGTCTTGGAATATTTTCTCCATTGGTTCCTTAAGAATTACAAGGAAGACTGAAGGGAAACTATAAAACTAAGGAAGTTTTATAGGGGACTTCCCTGGTGGCACAGCGGTTAAGAATCCGCCTGCCAGTGCAGGGGACATGGGTTCGAGCCCTGGTCCGGGAAGATCCCACATGCCGTGGAGCAGCTAAGCCGGTGCACCACAGCTACTAAGCCTGTGCTCTAGAGCCCATGCTCTGCAGCAAGAGAAGCCACTGCAATGAGAAGCCCGCATAACAACGAAGAGTAGCCCCAGCTCTCAGCAACTAGAGAAAGCCCGCACGCAGCCAAAAATAAAATTAATTAATTAATTGATTAATTTTTAAAAATTACTATTAAACCCCCCCCCCCCAAATTAAGGAAGTATTAGGGGAAAAAAAGGCTGGAGAAGATTTTCAAGGCCATCAGAAGGCCCAGGCAGGACTGTCAGCCTGCAGTTGTCAGCCAGTCCTGCTTGATTCCCTCCACCAAGCTCACTTTTCTCTGGTTGCATTAAAAGGTCTAAGGCAGAAGAGGTTGTTGGAAGACTTAGGCCTTAACACTTCAAACTGCCATATAGTGGAAGATGGGGCTAGCTCCGTGGAGAACAAAACTCAGGAATATAGGGTTGTTGGTGGCGGAAATTTAAGTAGCTACATAGGAAGAAAGTATAGCAGAGCAGTAAGGAAGCTGAGCTCTGGCCTGCTGGCTCACATTTATACACTGTTTGACACTGGACAAATTAATGAACCTCTTTGAGCCTCAGATGCCTCATTTATAAAACATCTGTGTATTTGCCTCATAGAGCTGTTGAAGAAAACTAAATAGCATGCACGCAAAGAATTTAGGATAGTATCGGGTTTGTCATAAGTGCTCATAAGCATTTCACTTCAGTCTCTTAAGCAGGACTGGGAAAAAATGACTGTTTATGTGGTCCTGGGGAATCTCTAAGACAGAGATTTTCGTGCTTCCTTTCAGCAACTTCTTCCCCCACCCACCCCGCTGCAGCCCACCCACCTCCAGAGGGGGCCTGCCCTCAAGGAGCTTACAGTCCACTAGCAAGGCAAGTGTGTAAACTTGTATCTTTTCAACATGGCGAATGTTGAAGTTTCAAGAGTACAGAGGAAGTGACTGCCTCTCCTGGGGAGCTCAGGGAAAGCTTTACCAAGGAGGCATCATTTGAACCGAGTCCTGAGGATCAAATAAGAGTATAAATCATGACCACCAGTTTCGCAAAGAATGATGCATCTGGGGTCATTCAGGATGGGTAATCTGCTCTCTGCATTTTCCACAGGCCTTTTGATCTGCTAATTTAGTTAGAGTGAATCTGTGGTGGACGCTTAACCTAATGATTACAAGATGAAGAGCATGGACCCTAGAGTTAGGATAGACCTGGATTTGAACCTGTAACCATCTTCTCATTTCACTTACCAGCTATGAGGCCTTGGGAAAGTTTCTTAATGGCTCCGAGTACCATCTGTTAAATAGAGAGAATCATTGTTGAGTAGAGTTGCCTTTTAAACAAAGGCTTGTTTCTGAAGTTGGCGTGAAAGATAAAAATGGAAAATATTCAAACTTATTGACAGTTATCTCTCTCATAAACAAGACGCATAGGGACCATTTTGTACCGAGAAGTACCATTGACCTCTGGAATCCCCACCAACGAAAATGCTGAACATGAGCAGCCCATGAGGACTGAGAAGTTGTGGGGAGAGCAGGTTCACATCTCTCATCCAAGGTCATCTGGAGGCACAGGTTCATTGAGAAGAATGGCTGGTAGGACCCTCTGCCTCGCATATTTTTCACCTTATTCTTCTTTAATTTTTGCTGAGTGCCTGCACTTTGGTTCACTCACAGGTTAAATGCATACACGGCGTGACTCAGTTAACCCACTTCACCAGAGTGTCATCAGATTATCTATGTGAAGTGTTTCACAGTGATTGGCATGGTTATCACAGTATCTTCAGCCATCTCCTGGACCATGCTTCTCGTTCTCTTCGTCATCATCATAA
This sequence comes from Lipotes vexillifer, assembly GCF_000442215.2. NCBI lineage: Eukaryota > Metazoa > Chordata > Mammalia > Artiodactyla > Lipotidae > Lipotes > Lipotes vexillifer. The sequence goes on along the minus strand of NW_006772699.1, from coordinate 2,056,064 downwards.
GCCAAGAGTGACCAATTAGGAAAGAGAGCAATTTCTTTGATCAAGTGAACGAAATGACTGCATTTTCACTCATTGGCTCTTTTCCATCCTGAGGTCATATGCCCCAAGCCAAAAACATACCAAATCTCCTTCCTGTCCTTGTTCTGTCATCAAAAGTTGTTGAAGCATGTTTTTTCATCTGAAAAACGAGCTTAATAGTATTTTCTGTCTGATAGGAGTGAGAGCTTGTCAGAAAGTGTGTATCTGCGAAAGCACTCTAAAAAGGCAAACAGTCAAAACAATGCAAATTATCATCTTTTTTTCTATAATACTGTCCTTGTGGGGGTACAGCCGCGTCACCAGTCTCGAATTGTGCCCAGTTCTTCCCCTGAATGCCTTGAAAATCAAAAGAACCACCAATACTTTAGTTTCGTTTGTTGTATTCTCTTTCTTTACATCCATATTGTTTGGCTAGAATTTTTTTTAAAAATCTGAAGGATCAATTTTCTCATTTTGAAGTGTAACAAGGAGAATTGCTCTAAGCCTGGGAATATGTTAGCCAAGTTTTGAATCTCAAAATGCTAATGTCTCCCTCTGTCTTCCTCTCTTGTGTGTGTGTGTGTGTGTGTGTGTGTGTGTGTGTGTGTGTGTGTGGCTTTTCCAAGATGTGGAGGTTTTGAATAAAAATGGTAATTGACCTTTAACGAGAGAGCTGAGAGAATGGCTTCTGTATATTATATGACTGTGAGCTGGCTTTTAAATGTTTGATTAAGTTATTAGAATGTTTTTGCTTTGGCATAGTGTACTGTAAATTTACAATTGCTGGCCAAGCAGTTAGTCAGTGGAGAAGGATAAATTGTTTTGAGAGGTACTTCAAAACCTGGATTTTATTCTCTTGGAAAGACAGGGTTTTAAATAAATCATGTAACACAAGTGAGAACTTCCATAATTAAGGTTCTAACCAGGAAGATCCTAAGAGCTTTCGAGTGGTAACATGAGGAGTGACATTCCAGGATGCTTTCCTTTTCTTTTCTTTTTAAATTTATGTTTTGAGTGTGCTAGTTTACTTTCAGTGGCCCAGAGACCAAACAGCACAAAACAGGCACACATTAAATATAGGTTGTTAAAGAATTTATCTGTGAGATGTGAGTGCTGTAAGGAGATTGATACCCTAAACAAATATATTTAAAATAAAAAAATTGTCCCGGGACACCTTTGCTTTACGGTGCTTCAAATGGTTAGAGGTCCCTGTTGGCTGCACCCATGTCATTACTTAGAGGGTTTCTGTTTGGCAGTCCTTACTCCCTGTCACCCAGTAGTTTCACTCCCTGACAGCTTTTTCGTTTTCAGAGCATGTTCTCCCGGTCCTGTCGTTTAGGAAATCTCTCTTAAATGGCCACTCCCCTCTCCTGGGGGCTCTCCCTGCCTCTTGGCCTCAGACCCTCTCCCCGAGATTCTTCCAGCTGTTTCCTCAAAGCCCCACCGCCTCCTCTCAGCACGGCTAGGCTCTTCTCCCAGGAGCACCTAAATAAATAAAGTGTGATTAAATGTATGGGATTGGTTCTTGTACTGCTGTATTTATTTGATCTATGTACACATCAGAGAACTTTCTACTGTACGGCGTACAAATATACCATTTATACTTGATTAAGTAGGGCAATTGTGGTCATTTCTGGGAAAGTATACCGTCAGATTCTTCGTTGGGAACCTGGGCATGTACTATGACATTGTTTCTATGGGATCAAATGAGACAACGTTGGGAATGCAGCCCTTTGTAGAAGACTGTAGAGTGCTACCCAAGTTGTATTTTTGCTAAAATGACAATTTTCGATTTTTGTTGGAGATTAGTGACTAGGAGCACAGGCTGTGTCCTCAGGCTACCTCGCTGGGAATCGCGGGGTTCTCCACTGGCCAGCTGTGCAGCCTTATGCAAGTGCCTGAATCTCTCATCTGTAAAAGAGGGTAATAGAGTTACCTACCTGCATTATTGAGAGGATTAAACGAAATAATGCATGTCTTGTGTCTGGCAAAGCATCTGACACAAAACAAAGTAAGTGCTTAATACATATGAACTGTTAATTACATCATCATCATTATGATCAGATTGAAGTGACGTAATTTAGTTATAGAATCCTTTTAAGAATGGAAGCAAGTGTAAACACGAGGATGGATGGTTTCAGCTCTTCCCTCATTCACAGGTGCTCACGTATATACATGCGTCCCATGTGTGCTGATGCCCATCCAGAGACAGCCACCCCCATCACCTATGCCTGACACTCCAACTCCCCGGTGGTCTCCATGCCTCCCATTTACCTGTGACCTTGTAGACCTGCTATTGCCCGGGTCCCACCCTTTCCTAAGCTGGTCCTCACTTCCTACAGGGTGGAGGCTGTAGTGACAGGACTAAGGATGCAGAGCCCAGGGCTGTGAGGAGTTCAGATAAAGTCCCTGCCACTCCTCCAGTCTTAGTATCCAGCTCATGTTAAAATGCCCCTTCCAGCCTCCACTTTGTATGACACCAGAGAGAATTTAGGCTTGGATCTTAGCAAAAAATGAAGATGAATCTTGCTCGAAGCTTTGAGTATCCCAAGACCCACCATCACCACCTCTTCTATAGGTTGTGAGAAAGTGAGGAAAGGGACTGAGGACAATGACTGGCCTTAACCTCGCCTGTAGAATAATGAATAGTACTGATGTTTATTAAACACCTACTCAGGCAGACACAGCTCTTGGGGCTTTACAGATACTGTCTGCATCTTCTGAGCTAGCCTGCAGGGCAGGGGTTATTATCAGCATTTTACAGATGAGGACACAGAATCTCAAGGAAGGTGAATCACTTGCCTTCCGTCCCACAGAGCAGGGACTGGTGCATATCTAGGTGGCTGATTGTCCCCCGCACAGCCCACCATTCAGCTTCTCTCTCTAGTCCTCCCCCCATCCCCCAAGAGCTCTGGGGTTTGCCTAGCTCTGTACCTCTGGAGCTCCCGTTGCCCAGCTAAAAGGTTAGCAGGTGCGGGTGGGGCTTCCACATGCACATCGCTGTACCGGGGGTTGGCAGGGACTGGAAGCGGGGATGCAGAGCACTGAGGGACATGGGCGGGGGCTGCCTCTACCTGTGGCTTCTCTCTTCTCCCCTTGTCTTCATCCCCACTGCCACTGAACTCACCCATGCCATCAGCATCTCTTGCTTGAAGGACCACAGACCTCTGGTCTTACCTGTCTATCTCCACTCAGGCCCCAAGGAAAGTGTTCACAGTGGATCAAGCTCAAGTGAGCTTCTCAAATACAGACGGTGCTTAAAATCCTCCCTTGGCTTCCTTTGACTCTTAAAATCAACTTCGGTTCCCCATCGCGACCCGCAGGGCTGTGGGGTCTGGCCCCCCTCCCCCTCTCCCCTCCTCACCTAGTAACCACCGTTCACCTTTCAGCTCCCAGCAACAAGGTCACTTACTCAGGGAAGCCTTCTGTGCCCCTCCAGGTTGTTAAATTCCTCTCCTACACATTCTTACAGGGTTCTGACCCTTTGCTCATGTCTGTCCGTATTTGTGACTTTGTTAGTGATGCTGGGTTGGTGTTGTCTCCCTCATTAGACTATTCATCCCCGAGATGGAAAGCGCGTGTTCGCACTCAGCTCAGCATCGCTGGCACCTGACATCGTGCCTGGGCAGAGCCTGTGCTGGGTAACACTGGTTTGTGAGTGAGCGGTGTGACTTTTGTGCTTTGGAAACCCGGGTAGGATGTTGATAGGGGTGCGGCCAGACTGAGGCTCCTGTGGTTACCGCAGCCGTTTCCCTTCCACCTCCAGCTGGATAAGCTCTGCTGGGCTCTCCTCCAACACCCCCCACACAGTGGGAGTGACAAACATCTAGAACTTCCTTTATTTACCTGTTACAGTCTTTCCCATGTGAGTCCATACACTTATCCCAGTGAGGAGCCCGCTTGTGAAGCACCTCTTCTAGAACTGCCTTCACCTCTCCCCTGGCAGTGATGGAAAACCCAGCACGTAGTAGGTATTCTGGGAACATTTGTTGAGCGCTCAGCAGCATGTTACTTTGAATATTCATTCTTCTTAGCAGCAATTTTTAAAATTGAGATTCGATTTATGTGAAATAAAATATATGCATTCTGAGTGTTATGTTACCTGTTAGAGTTAATTGTGCATTTCATTTAAAAAAATAGAGCCATGTGAAGTAATTATAGTACATCAGTAAGCTGGACAATTTCCTATCATAGTAGTTTTTTATATACTATCTAATTTCTGTAGTGATATCCCATTATGCGTCTTGCATTCATACATTTCCTTAATTTTTTTTTTTTTTTTTTTTTTTTTTTTTTTTTTTTTTTTTTTTTTTTTTTTTTTTTTTTTTTTTTTTTTTTTTTTTTTTTTTGGCCTTGCCGTGCAGCACGCAAGATCTTAGTTCCCCGACCAGGGATTGAACCCATGCCCCCTACAGTGGAAGCGCGGAGTCCTGACCACTGGACCACCAGGGAATCCCCGTACATTTCCCTATTTAATGTTTACTGTAACCCTACGGAGTAATTATTATTATCCTCCCATTTTACCAGGGAGAAAACTGGGGTCCAGAGAGATTAAGTGATTTAACCAAAGTCTCAGTGCTATAAGAAGTAGAGGCAAGATTAGAAAGCAGCTCTCATTGGCTCCAAAGTGGATATCTTGCCACTGTCTGCTCCTGTGCATCTTCTTAAATCCTTAGTAACAGCAGGATGCCCACTTGTTCTGTGTACCTGGTAAACAGGCTCTGGAGGTAGCGCCAAAGGTGGAGGACCCATCTCTTAGCCTTCCCTGTTCTCCACAGCCTCCCCCTTCCCTCCTAAATATCTCTGCAGATGGCCTGGGAGACACATACGCAGGCATTGCTACAGAAACGAATCTCTGAGTCAGCCCTGGAAAAAAAGAAATCTCTTTGTTGGTTTTATTTTTCTTGGTTGATTTATTTGACAAGGACCCGTTCTGTACATCATTTTGGAATTTCAAAATCTTTTTTTATCTCCAAAGGTCTCTCTCAAAAAGCTGAAGAAGAAATAAAAGAGAGGCTATGTATGCTACTCCCTGTGCAATGCTTTCTAAACCCTGAACTCTGCCTTTTTACTTTAGTTTCTGACCCTGAGATCACACAAGTTGCAGAATAGGGGTTGAGCAGAGCTAAATCCCATCAGGTAGGAGTACGATTTGCACTAATCCCTAAAGACACGTCTTCATCAGGTTGTTTGACTTGGCAGGACACCTACGTTGCTAAACCCCGCAGAGGAAGAGCACAGGAATTATTCACTCTCCGATGGGGCTTCTCTGCTGAGATTAGGTGTTACAACCAGCCAGTGAAAGGAAATGTTCCCAGCTCTGGCTGGCTGCAGATTCAATTACTGTTGGGTTCTTTACCTGGAGGTCCAAGAGGTCCCACTCCGAGGCCTTCAGCAGAGATTCCAGGCCAGGGTTCCTGGGGTCACCGTGTCGGCAGCAAGTCCATTTACCAGGAGCATCCCTCATCCTGGCACATGGCATGTTAGATGCAGTGAAAACAGGCACCAGGCTTCCCTGGGAACTTTCTCCACTTTCACATGTGTTTCAGCTATGGGAAAAGCACAGGCGGAAAAAAAAAAAAAAACCTCAGGCTGAATTTACAGTTGCCTTTAATAACCCATGCGTCTAAATTTATTAGGTCACCATGCCCCTTTGAACTGCGGTATGGAATTTTCCATGCACAGTCCTGTTTCTCCGGGGAGAAAGAGACCTTTCCATGCAGGTTTGTTGGTGTCTTTGTTGAGTGAACACCCATGCCTTGGCCGTTTGGGTTAAGAACCAGCTTTGATTAAGAGTAGGCTGGGGGATTTCACCATGGCCCTTGATGCTTATAGATTGCTGAAGCACTGACATCCACCCATGTGGATTGCCATGCATATACCAGCTCTACATGAGAGGCCTGAATCTGAAGACATTCTTCCTCCTAAAGACACTTAAAGCAAAGTTCTGCATCACTGTTTGCAAGCTCCACTTTCCTGAGTGCTTTCTCGTTTTGCTAAGAATAACTTATGGCATAACTTTGTCAGTTTCCTTAGACGCTTCTAATTGAACCAAGAAGTTTCAGGGCCGAGATGTTTTCTTCAGTAGCTTCCATGTCTCAGGGCCTAGGAATCAGAGAAATAATTTGATTCTGGAATATTTTCTTTTTCAACACAATCCTGATAAGTTTGGTTAAATGGCACCTGAAATCAATTCAAATCAGCAAATTGATATTGAGCACTTACTGTGTGCAGGAGTCCTTGCTAGGAATGGTGGGAAATAAGAGTTCAAGACACAGTGGAGTCTCTTGGTTTCTGAGTGATTATTTTCCTTCCATGAGTGCCAAGGTGTGACAGTCATAACATTTTAATTTTCATGGATTTTTTGTGATGTATATTAGATAAATAGCTCTTTGAATGCATGGCCTTATGGGTATTTTTGCTTAGAATGAGAACGAAGCAGGCAGTTAAGTAAAATTAAAAAGGTGAGTTAACTTACAGAAATATATTAATTAAATAATAATAGAGATCATACCTAGAAATGATAACAAGGTGGTATGTGGATGATTAGAATCTCAAAAGCCAGTATCCTAGATGGACTTAAACACACATCCCTAAGGAAGCAAGTCAGTTTATTATTCAGGGAGGTAAGCCAAGGGCCTTTGAGTGTTTGACAGTACCTGGTCATTAGCTTGCCGGCTCACTGCGCAGCTGAGCCATGATGGACTTTTTTTTTTTTTTTTT
>NW_006772699.1:2019489-2049289 GCF_000442215.2 Lipotes vexillifer | reverse complement strand
TGCGGAGCACAGGCTCTGGACACGCAGGCTCAGCGGCCATGGCTCACGGGCCCAGCCGCTCCGTGGCATGTGAGATCTTCCCGGACCGGGGCACGAACCCGCGCCCCCTGCATCGGCAGGCAGACTCTCATCCACTGCACCACCAGGGAAGCCCCATGATGGACTTTTAATGAAACAGCTCTCACACACGTCCTTGTGCACTTCCCACTGTCCATACAACGGTAACATTGAGATGGAAACCACTCCCTGCAACCTTAACAAATCTGGATGTGGAGGAGTTTGGGTGGGAAAAAATAAGCTCCCTGTTAGACTTTGCACATCCCACTCTGCATTGGCGTTGAGAGGGGGATGGATGCTGGGGGCCTGGCAAAAGGCAGACACAGCACCAAGAGCTGATGGCTAGTTGTCAGAGGAGGGAGGGACAGAGGGAAAAGGATGTCTTGAGGCATGGGGGCTGCTGTTCTGATGGGCTACTGACAGCCCATCCCCTGCCACAGAAGCAGCAAAGAAACCCAACCCACGTGCCCTCTGAGGAGCTTTAAAAAAAAACCGTTCAGATATGTAAGACTGTTGAATGCAGGGAATAGACTAACATCGTCTTGGCATCTCTGCAGTGACTAATGTGTGGGCTCCCTGTTTTTTGTTTTTTTTGTTTTTTTTGCAGCACGCAGGCCCCTCACTGCTGTGGCCTCTCCCGTTGCGGAGCACAGGCTCCGGACGTGCAGGCTCAGCGGCCACGGCTCATGGGCCCAGCCGCTCCGCGGCATGTGGGATCTTCCCGGACCGGGGCACGAACCCGCGTCCCCTGCATCGGCAGGCGGACTCTCAACCACTGCGCCACCAGGGAAGCCCAGCTCCCTGATTTTGTTCTGAGCTAAGTGGTCTTTATGTTGCAGTTCTGGCAGCACCGAACAGTGATATACTGTGTCCACGATTCCTCCACTTTAATGACAGCCTATTGAATGGGAAGAAGTGGTGCGTAAACAAAGCAGCCGAGCAGGAGGGGAAGCACTTGTGTTCTGAGCCACGTGTGCTCAGTCAGTCATGCGATTTTCTTCAGTCGTTGAGAGCCGGGATTGTGAACCCTGATAGTCCGTAGGTTCACTTTACACTTGCAGTTCCAAAGAGCTCCCGTTTGATTTCACCAGGAAATCACAGAAGTATCTTTGCCTGATAGACAAAGTGAGTTCTTGTGTCCTGATCCCTTGCAGTGGCTGGGGTGGGGCTGCCTGGGTTTGGGATATCAGGAGTCGGCACAAGACATCACACTCTAAGGAAAAGCCTGAGGGCATTTCTTGGGCAAAGTCCTTTGTCCCAGGAAACCAGATCTGTTCATTAATAGAAAGACTGGGAGCAGGAAGTAGAGGCCTGGTGCAGGGTTCAGACGCCAGAGGGGCTGGTATAGAAGGAAGCAGCTGTGGGTGACGGGATTGGGTTGGATGTGCAGGGTGAGCGCTCTTCCTCATTGTTGGCACTGCTTTGTGCTTTGGGGGAAAAGGCTGGTCTGAAGAAACAGTTTAGAGAGTGAGCATGTGCCATGACCATATTTCTCTCACCAAACCCATGTTTTATTGTTATAATTGACTATTGTTGAAATTGAAAGTGGCAGGGCCTACATAGTCATGGTACAAAATTATCAAGGATTAAAAGTCAGTAAAACGTGTGTCACTGCTTTACCTGATTCCTGGTTCCCCTTCCCACATGTAGCCATTGTCTTGTTTCTTTTATATGCTTCCAGACATTATCCTTATACAAATTTATAAAAGTGTGTGTGTGTGTGTGTGTGTGTGTGTGTGTGTGTGAAAGAGAGAGAGAGAGAGAGATCTCATACACCAGTCAGGGCTTTATCCATAGATGGAGAAGATAATTCTTTCATTTGGTGTGGTTGAAGGAAGCCAGAAGGTCCCATAGCCAAAAAATCATCCCCAAGCCTGCCATAGATCCAAGATCCTTTTTTAACCATTTGAAAGTTATTCTTTAGATTTAAAAAAAAAATGATTAAGATTATTTTTAGCACAGTTCTAGGTTCAAAGCAAAATTGAGGGGCAAGTATAGAGATTTTCCCGTATGCTCTCTGCCCCCATGTATGCGTAGCCTCCCCCATTATCAACATCCCTATAAAGCCGTGTGGGCTCCCAAGGACAGGGCCAGGGCTGAATGAGAAAACCATGAGGCAACAGGAGCCAAGGACTAGAGTGATGCCAAGTCTGAGGAGGGGAGCCAGAAGACTACGGGAGCCCTAGGGTCCAGGACAGGAGCCCGGGCTCATTCCGATTGGCTGCCTGGTGTGCGAGCGAGCAGACGGTGGTCCAAGAGGAAGGCACGGAGCAGAGATCACAGCCTCCGTGCTTGACTCTGCGTCTGTCTCAGTGCTCACAGAGATAGCGGGTCTCTGCAACTAGAGACTTCTTGACAACTTGAGGTCTCAAAAGGCTAGAGAGCAACAGAGGAAGAGCCACTCATTGAATGCTCACCTATAATTGTGTACCTTTGTGACAAATGCCTGTCTTTGTGCTGCTTCTGTGATAAGCTGCTTCTGTGATAAGCTGCTTCTGTGATTCCACATTTGAATCTCCTTGTTGCAGTAGAAGTGTCCCAGAAAGTATCAGCACTTGCTTGTAGCTGAGGCTAAGGTGAAAAGCCCTCCCCCAGGCGGGGTCTGGAATCCATCCCTCCCAAGGTGGGGCAGCCCCTTGATGCATGCCTCAGGCAGCCTACCCTTGTCTCCTCCGGGCAGTACAGATAGCTCCCGGCCATGCAGGATGGACAGACAGCAGGAGAGCAAAGGATGCTCAGTTAAGGCACAGATGAGGTGAGAGGCCCATTCTGCACCCCAACCAGAATCCTAGTTCTGCCACTTACTAATGGTGTGTTAAGTTATATAACGAGTAACTGAAGTTCTCCAAGCCTCAGTTTTTTGGTTTTGGGTTTAAAAAAATTTTTTTGAAGTATAGTTGATTTACAGTGTTGTGTCATTCTCTGCTGTACAGCAAAGTGACTCAGTTATACACATATATACATTATTTTTTAATATTTTATTCCATTATGGTTTATCCCAGGAGATAGGATATAGTTCCCTGTGTTATACAGAAGGACCTTGTTGTTTATCCATTCCACATGTAATAGTTTGCATCTATCAACCTGAGCCTCAGTTTTATCACCTGTAAAATGAGATTAATAATGGTCTGTACCTTATAGGGTTACCCAGGTTTTAATTAGTGAAACCTATAAAGCTTTTAGCACACTGCTGGTAAACACTCCAGAAAGGTTAGGTAGTGTTGCTCTGTTCTTCTGGAACCTTATATTCTGTCTCTGTTGTCAGCTTGTGGTCTGGGCTGGACTGGGTCAGTCCAACCTGTGGTCTTTCTGTTCCTTCTGGCCATAAACCCCTGTTGGGCAGGGCCTGAGGTTGACCTGATTCCTATCTGCCTGTGTCCTCGGGGGAATGTGTCCTACAGTGGCCCTAGTGTGTTTGCTGATCTAATCAGGAGAGGAATTCAGGGCCCATTCCTATGTTTATGTTGGCTCTGGGCCTAGTCTTGTCCATCTTGACGTTCAAGAAGATGGACCTGATCTGGTTCCAGTACTCTGCAGGGTGGAGCCTCCCCAGCACTTGAAGTGATAAATAAATGCATCTGGGGAGGGTGGCTGGGTTGCTGGTAGGTTCATGTTAGCTTTACCAATTCAGTCCTTGGAGAACATCTTGTTATCTAAAGAGTGGCCCACTGCACCATCATTCTGCCTTCTGTCTAGGGCACTGAGGTTTGTTTTTTTTTTTCGTATTTATTTATTTATGTATTTATTTGGTTGCGTCGGGTCTTAGTTGTGGCAGGCAGGCTCCTTATTTGCAGCTCTCTGACTTAATAGTTGCGGCACACGGGCTCCTTAGTTGTGGCAGGTGGCTCCTTAGTTGTGACTCGCTGGCTCCTTAGTTGCAGCATGCAAACTCTTAGTTGCGGCGTGCATGTGGGATCTAGTTCCTGGATCAGGGATTGAACCCAGGCCCCCTGCATTAGGAGCGTGGAGTCTTAACCACTGCGCCACCAGGGAAATCCCTAGGGCACTGAGTTTTTAATGACTGCTGCTGTCATTAATTGGGCACTTACCAGTTATAAGCTCTGTGCTAACCACTTCCATATGCATATTCTTGGGTCAGCCTCAGAACCACTCGATGAGTCAGCTTGATTGTTTTCCCTTTGCCTAGATGAGGACATGGAGACTTGGGGATGTTAAATCACTTGCCTTAAGGTCACAGATCTAGTAAGTGCAGAACCAGAACTTAGGCCATCTGCCTGCAGAGCTCTAAGCGTGCAGACATTAGTGTTCTCACGAGTCACTGGAGATGTGGCTGACAGGCAGAGGTGGGTTCCACAGATCTGGGGCCTGGCCTGAGATGCTGCATTTCTCACAAGCTCCCAGGTGATGGTGATGCTGCTTTGAGTGACATGGCATCAAACCAGGAATCCACACAGCTTGATGTGTTGTCTTGTTTCTTTTGCTGGGCCTAAGGGTTGACCTCATGCACCGTTGCCTGGCAGCCATTGGCTCACCAGTCATGGCCAAGGCGGTGTCATGTGGGGCTCTCAGCTAGTGAGGCGCTAAGCCCTGTGAGGCTTTGCGGGATGTACTTGATGAGGCGGTTGTCCCGCTCTTAGAAGTTAAGCAGGATAGCTCCTCTCCCTTCTGTCTTAAATCCATCCTACTTGACTGAGAGAGAGGGCCCCTCTGCACCCCTGGATGTGTCTATTTTCCTAGTCTCTGCTGGGTTCCTGGGTCTGGGGTCCAAGGGAAGTCACCTGACCTTTATTTTGAACCCAAACCTCTTTCTCTTCCTGTGCTCCCCATCTCTGATCATGGTCTCATTTTAGCCTTTCATTCTCCCCAGGATAAATCCTTTCAGGAGTCTTTGATTCCTTCCTTAGCCCCAGCTTTCCTCTGGTTGTCATGTCCCAAATTGATTCAACCTGTGTAATACTGCTGACATCGGTGCCCTCCAAAACTGAGGGGAAGGGACAAGGCCCTGGTCACCTCTTCATAACATAAGCCATTATTTATTTGATAGCTTATATGTGGAAGTAAATTATTTTTTGGACCGCGCCCTGTGGCTTGTGTGATCTTAGTTCCCTGACCAGGGATTGATCCCACGCCCTCGGCAGTGAAAGTGCAGAGTCCTAACCACTGGACCGCCAGGGAATCCCCGATAGCCGATATGTGAATTATCTACTTCATTAAGCTCTTAACACTGTCCAGTGAAGGTGCTATTATTATTGCTGTTAGTGTGATGATGTGTACAAGCATTAAAAGACTCACTCCAGGTCGCCCAGAAAGTAAGTTTGGCTCTAGGACTGAACTCAGAGAGTCTAACTTAACACTCTCACTCCTAACCCCTTTGCAATACTGCAGTACTGCGACGCTCTCCTTTTTCTCCATCTCCGCTACAGCAAGAGGCATCACTGTCAAACACGTTTGATCGTTTATTCATTCGACAGCTACCTATTAGGCCTCTAGTGTGTTCCAGCACTATGTGAAGTGCTGGTAATACAGTGGAGAGTGAGATAGCCATATTCCCTACTTGTATGGAGGGTCATGTCAGTAATCACACAATTGCTCCTTGTTAGCTGCGTGACTTTTATCAGGTTATTTAACCCACATGGCTCATTTGAACCTCAGTTTTCACAGCTATAAATAGGGATCATTACTGTACCTACCCCATAGGGATGCTGCAAATATCAGATGGGGTCATGTATGCAGCACTTAGCCCTGGCAGATAGTAGATGGAAAATAATCTTACCTGAAATTGCATGTGAATTAAATCCAGGTTCCTCAGCATGCCATTCCAAGACCTTCATTCCAAACACCCATGAATCATTGCTCTTCCCCAGGCATGACACGCTTTTGCTGATTCCATGACCCTATTCGAGTGCTATTTTCTTTTGCTGTTTATAACACCCTACCTCTTCTCCGCCGTCAAACTCCTACCCACTCTTCAAAGCCCAACACAAAAGTTGCCCCTTCCACTAAGCCTTCACCAGTCTCACCTGTAAGAACAGCTTTCTGTTCCACAGTACCCTTGTCCTCTGCACTCCCACGTAGCACTGAATCATGCTGCCTTGTGTTCTAGTTTAGAAGCCTGTCTCCTTTGCTCAGTCATAAGGTTCCTCACTCGTTCAGCAAACACGCCATGAGTGCTCACTCTCTGATAGGCACTGTGCTCCCCATGCGACGTGCGAGGGGGGTAATAGCTGTCATGGGGCCTGCTTTCACAGAGCATTCCATCTAGCACAGCACTGTCCAACAGAAGGTTCTGCAGTCACGGAGGTGTTCCGTCTTTGCGGTGGCCAGCATGGTAGCCATTAGCCACTATTACCGTATGTTAATGCTACTGAGCCCTTAAAATGTCACTAATGGAGCTGAGCGACTGAATTTTTTTTTTTAATTGCAGTATCGTTGGTTTACAGTGTTGTGTTAGTTTCAGGTGTGCAGCACAGTGATTCAGTTTTATATATATATGTGTGTGCATATATATATGCCTATATATATAAATATTCTTTTTCAGAATATATGTATACTTTTTCAGATTCTTTTCCCTTATGGGTTATTATACAATGTTGAGTATAGTCCCTATGCTGTACAGTAGGTCCTTGTTGGTTATCTATTTTATGTATAGTAGTGTGTATCTGTTAATCTCAAACTCCTAGTATAACCTAATTTATCCCTCCCCTCCTTTACCCCTTGGTAACCATAAGTTTGTTTTCTGCGTCTGTGGGTCTGTTTCTGTTTTATAAATAAGTTCATTTGTATCTTTTAAAAAAATTCCTGAATTTTAAATTTTGCTTAATTTTAATTAATTCTAATGTAAATAGCCACATGTGGCTAGTGGACACTGCATTAGACAGTGCAGGTAGTAGAAGAGAGCTGTTAATCAAAATCACCAAAAAATCAATGGAAAACTGCAGTTGTAATAAGTACTGGCATGCAGGAGTACACAGTTGCATAAAGGCGTAGTGGGGGGACCTGACCTAACCTGGTGGTGCTGGTGGTCAGTGAAGGCTTTCCTGACATAGTCCTGATTGAGCAAACTCTGAAGCTACTCAAAAGAGTGTAGGCAGCGTGAAGGGCACACATGCAGATGAGCAAGCTGCATGTGCAAATGGTCTGTGGTAGAAAAGAGCATGGCCTACGGGAAGATCTCTGAGAGTCCAAGAGCAAACACCATTCTTCCCTCTTCCTTGAAATCTCCAAAGCACTTAGCACTATGTTCTGCACATGGTAGGTGCTGAATTAAACTTCCGGTTTGGTTGTGTGATGCCAAGGCCTCGGTTTCTATGCAACCTCACCCATTTCTTCCTCAGAAATGCCCCAGCTGGGACTTCCCTGGTGGCGCAGTGGTTAAGAGTCCGCCTGCCAATGCAGGGGGCATGGGTTCGATCCCTGGTCCGGGAAGACCCCATATGCCATGGAGCAGCTGGGCCCTTGCGCTGTAACCACCGAGCCTGCGCTCCAGATCCCGTGAGCCACAACTACTGAAGGCCGTGCGCCTAGATCCCGTGCTCCGCAACAAAGAGAAGCCACCGCAATGAGAAGCCCGCGCACCACAATGAAGAGTAGCCCCCGAGTAGCCCCCGCTCGCCACAACTAGAGAAAGCCTGTGCACAGCAACGAAGGCCCAATGCAGCCATAAATGAATGAATGAATAAATAAATAAATAAATTTTTAAAGATGTAAATTAAAAAAAAAGAAAAGAAATGCTCCAGCTGGAGAGCCAGCAAACAGGGCTCCCATTCCATCTCTGCTCTGGAGGTCCCAGTCAGTAAGGGCCCTTGTCTTTTCGTCTCAGGGAACCTTCTTTACCATATATATGGCTGGTAACCTCCCATCTCTCAGTATTGTAGGAAATACTCTTGTTGTAGTTTGGAAGAGATGTGGCTGTAGGTATAGAGACTGGAATCCCAGTAGAATCTGTGTATCGTGTCGTTTGTTCTTTCATTCAACAAACACTTGTGAGTACCTACTAAAAGCAGATACTCTGCTAGGTGTCGAGGATGCAGTAAAGAACAAAAGAGATAATGCCCTTGACCTCACGGAGTTTATATTGTGGTGGGGACCCCCAGGTACCCCAGGCTGTAGTAGCCAGGGCCACCAGCTCTTCATGGAACCTGCAGTGTTTGAGGCAATGTGTCATGTTCTCCTGGGTCACTGCACAACTCAAACACGATCCCTAAACCCAGTCTTCCTACACTGCGGTCCCAAATGCCTTGGCCGTGGGGTTGAGCCCTAAGATTGCCAAGCACTTTGGCTGTGGACTACTGGGAATTTCATGTAATTTGTTATATATTCTCCCCAGGAACTCTGCCCTGCATACAAGTGGGGAGTGTGTGAAATCCTCAGTCATCATCTTTTAAGAAGAAGAAACAAATAACTCCTTGTTTACACCCCAGCTTTCGGCCCCCACACCAATTCCTTATTCACACTCTTGGCTCATGAAAGAGCTTAAACAAAGTTTAGTTCCCCAAGGTTGGGGGAAGGGTGGAAAGTCTCATTTTTTTTTAACCTACTTGAGGTCTTGTCCAAATGAGTTGTCACCAAAAAATGAAAGCCAGATGTTTTTTTAGTGAGAAATAAATATGTGGCCAAGCTGCAGATTGAACCTGAGGTCTGCCTGGATGGTTTCCACGTGTGTTGGTAGCTGGACTCCCAGGTATCAGCAGCTCACATTCTTTCTCTTGTCTCAGCCGAGGTGCAGCACACATAGATGGCTAATGAGCAATTAACATCCGAGCTGCGCATCCCGCCACGGAGGTACCCATCGCCTCATAAGTCAGATTCAAACCAGAGCTGTGAGCTGCCGGGGGGCTGCTGAGTTCAGGGTGAAAGGCAGAGACCCATGTCTGGAAAAGGGAAGAAAAGACAAATTCAGACTCAAAGTGCTCCTTCCTCCAGCTTCTCCCCGAGGGATCTGCTTTTGTTGGGAGCCCTTAAATCCTCACAGGGAACATACTCCAGATAACCATCGAGGAATTACAGATGAAATCAGGGCCAGCCACGGAGCAAAGAGCGGCCCTTTGGGGTTTAACTTTACATCGTGTTCTTCCCCAAGTCTGATGCAATGGTGAGCTTTTCAGCCGAAGAAAGTGTTTTCGGTAATTGGCTGAATCTCCGTAGGAAGACCACTGAGCTTGCTACTGCTTCTATCAGAGCATTGCTCATCACTTAGATTTTTCTCACACTTTTCAAGTTCTAGATACAATCAGTTGTGCATTGGCCTTTGAAACATGTCATGCTGGTATTAGAACTTCCTTGGAGGGCAGAAAAAAGGTGAGAGAGGGAAAAAGTGATAGAATGGAGCTCAAAGGGTCAATGGGGCCCAGAGCAGAGATAAACCCTTAGGAAACAGGGAAGCAGCATCAGACTGTAGATTGTGGGCAAGGGAATGAGAGGGTCAGGCAGGCAGGTGATCAGAATTAGGGATGTCCAACCCCAGAGTGGGTGCATGGCACATGGGCAGAGCCAGCCAAAGAGATACCTGGATTCAGGTGAACCACAAACACTCAGGCCAACCAAGGGGCTAGATTACAGGCACAGAGCGAGGGTCTCTAGGGAGAGAGGGGTCTGCCAAAGGCAAGACAGGGCCCCATCTTTGAGGAACCTCTCTGAGGTTTCCTCCTATGTAAATTGAAGGTAATAGTTCATAGCTTATAGAGTTATTTTGAGGATAAAATAGATTAATCATTATAAAGTGTTTAAATGACTGGCACTCGATACATTTGGTTATTATTTCCAGGCAAGGGTTTAGACATGAGGGAACCAGAAAAGACAGTCCTAAAACATGAGTATAAACGTGAGTATATTATAGGAAAGAAGTTTTTCAAACTAGGTTAGCTTGTCCTTTGAAGTATACTATTTATTCATTCACTTTCTCTTTTTTTTCTTATTTAAAAAATTTTTTTAACATCTTCATTGGAGTATAATTGCTTTACAATGGTGTGTTAGTTTCTGCTTTATAACAAAGTGAATCAGTTATACATATACATGTGTTCCCATATCTCTTCCCTCTTGCATCTCCCTCCCTCCCACCCTCCCTATCGCACCCATCTAGGTGGTCACAAACCAACGAGCTCACTTTCATTCAATCGTTCCTTCTTCAATCAAGAAATATTTGAGCCCCTCTGATGTGTAAGGCACCGTTCTAGGCCCAGGGATACAGTGACAACGTAGAGTAGGGGTTGGCAAACTGTGGCCCCATGGGCCAAATCTGGCTCAATGCCTGTTTTTGTAAATAAAGTTTTATTGGAACACAGCCATGCCCATTCGTTTGTGTATTGTTTATGGCTGCTTTCATGCCATAGCGGTAGAATTGAGTAGCTGCGACAGGCAGCATAGAGTCTGCAAAGCCTACAGTAATTATCACCTGGCTCTTTATAGAAAACATTTGCTGAGCCTGATCTAGAGAGACCTTTCAGCGGGTCCTCAACTCTCTTGAAAGAGGCAAGTCAATAGGAAATTGCAATATAATAAAATAATTTCAGGGCATCATGTATGTAGAAAAGAGGATCAGACAGGCTTCTTAGAAGAGATGCCCTCTCAGCTGAGACCTGAAGGCTGAATAGGAGTTAATGAAGTAGAGGAGAAGGGAAAATTGTTCCAGATAGAGGGAACGACATTAGCAAAGGCTCAGAGGTAAGAGAGAGCAGGGTACGTCCAGGAGCCGAACGAAATTCATCATGACTGGAGGGACAAAGGACAGGTGACGCAGAGCTTCACAGGTAGGAGGAAGTTTTGATGGTTTTCTGAGGGCAGTAGAGAGCTATTAAAGAATTTTCATCAGGGAAAGAACATAATTAGCCTTGTATTATAGGGAGATCAGTCCACTTGGAATATGGAGGCTGGATTAAAGAGCTGAGTGGAGGGTGAGGATCAAGACTGGGGTCAAGAAAGGCCAGTGGGGGGCTTCCCTGGTGGCGCAGTGGTTGAGAGTCCGCCTGCCGATGCAGGGGACACGGGTTCGTGCCCTGGTCCGGGAAGATCCCACATGCCGCAGAGCGGCTGGGCCCTGAGTGAGCCATGGCCGCTGAGCCTGCACGTCCGGAGCCTGTGCTCCGCAGCGGGAGAGGCCACAACAGTGAGAGGCCCGCGTACCACACACACAAAAAAAACAAACAAAAGAAAGGCCAGTGGGGAGCCCATTTCAGTAATGCAGGGGCGAGCATGGTAGCCTGAACTGTGGGGTAGCAGTGGAGTTAGGAGAAGAGAGCAGTTTGCAGACGTATTGAAGAGGCAGTGCTAGCAGCACAATAGCGATTGATTGCACATGGTGAGTGTCAAGTGAAAAGGAGGAAAGCATGGAAGAGAGTCACTCCCTGAGAAGGGGACCACATGGGCAAGAGCAAGTTTGGGGTGGAGGGAGATGACAGTGTCCATGTTGGACATGCCTGTGGGACGCCCATGGGGGGATAAGTTTCACAATTCACTTTCTACTCTTCCCTTTTTTGGCCCAAGATTGACTTTATAGCAGACCCTATTCATCCCCATCTGTATGCACCTGATGGTCAGCGCACCCCAGGGGTGTCCAGCCACACCCCTGTGCCTCCCTCTCCTTCCCCAGGTGACACGCTTCTACTGCCCCGGTGCCAGGAAATTAACACTCGCCAGCAGCAACCCTCAACTACTAACCGAATCGGTCTGTGAACACCCAACTCCCTCGCTTTCCTCCCGGGATGATTCTGAGGGTGTGTTTTGCAATGTCCCCCACAGCTGCCCCACAGGACTGAGCTCCAGATGCCCCCGGATGTAGCCTCCTAAATAAACCTCTCATAGTGGAACCTTCATTTCAAAGTCTGCTTCCGGGGAAAGCCAACTAAGACAACTAGGAGACGTTTATTTAACCAAACGTTATTGGACGCCTGTTGTATACCAGGCATTGAGATGAGCCAGAGGCCCTCAGGCCCTGGGTCTCGCCCTCTCTCTTCCTCCTCCTTCTCACCATGGAAACCGTCAACCCGTTTCACCTCCATTCTAGCCTACACATCAATTCCAGAGTCACCGTCAGAACACAGTTCTCAGCACAGCCCTTTCCAGCTTAAAAACCCACAATGGCTTTTCTCATGACCAAAAAGCAAGCTTCAAGCTCCCTGAATGGCCCTTGCGGAGCCCTTGACCAAGCCAGAGCAGCGCTCCCAGCAGACTTGGCTGTGATTCCTCCTCTTCCCTGTGTATACTGGGACCCAGCCTTCCCAGAGCACTGGGATGGGCATACGCCGGGGTGAAGAGCATGGGCTTTGGAGCCAGAAGCCTGGCTCTGCTAGCCAGTGTCAATACCAGTGTGACCTTGGGCGGGTTATTTCACCACGCTGTGCCTTAGTTACTGCATCTGTGAATGGCATAGCAGTGCATACAAAGCCACTGTGAGGATTAGATGACATAATGCATATAAAGCACATAGAACAGTGGCTGGGCACGCCGTCAGGGCTAGAATTATCGGCAGTTTTGGAGAGCACACAGCAGCTGCCTGTGTCGTGCCCTGCTTGGATGATATCCCCCGTTTGGTCCATTTAAGAAACCCCTTCAAGACCCCACTCAAGTATTAACTTCTCAGTGCAGTTTTCCCTTACCAGCAACTCACACCCAACCTAAGAAATAATTGCCCTCCATTTTTCAGTTCCATGGTATTTTACATCTATTTTTTGTACTAGCACTGTATTATGGTTAACTGAACATGTATATGTGTGTGTGTGTATGTGTGTGTGTGTGTGTGTGTGTGTTTTGAGTCTTTTCAGAGCACTCCATGCCATTCATTCCGCTGCTTTAAGACAAGAGCCGAAGATGTTAGCCACTTGGATATCTGAAGGAAGTGTTTTCTAGGAAGAGGAAAGCAAGAAAAGGCTCAAGGGAGGGTGTACCCTGATGTGGCCCAGGCGTAGCAGGGAGGCCATGTGGCTGGAGCAGAGTGAGCACGTGGGAGAGTGGAAGGAGGTCGAGACGGAGGGGTCAAGGGGCGGGGAGGTGGACAGAGCATGTGTGGATGGTGGCCCATCACAAGGACATTCACTTTCGCTCTGAGCCATTGGAGGGTTTGAGCCTCCAATGGGAGCCATTGGAGGGTTTGAGCAAAGGAATGCCTTGATTAATGAGGGTTTTGGAGGGATCGCTCTAGCTGCTAGTGGAGAATAGGGTGTCGGGGAGCTGGGGTAGAACCAGGAGACCGGTTGGGAGACCTACTGCAAATCTGAATGCACTTCCTCCGCCTCTGTATTTGTCAGTTTTCCCTTCTGTCCTAACAACCCTAGTATCTCAGTGGCTTGCCAAAAATAAACATTTATCTTCCTCACTGATGGATCATGGTTTGGCTGGCTTTGGCTGATTGCAGCTGAGCTGAACTGAGCTCAGCAGGGCTTAGATTCGGGCTGTAGATGGGGTTCAGGGTCTTTCCTGTGACTTCTCATTCTCCTTGGCTTAGTGGCTCCCAGAGGCATATTTTTCTCATGGCAGATGGAAGAAGAGATGAGGTCCAGCCAGGTCACAGAAGCACATTTAAAGCCTCTGCTCACATCACACCCACCTACCTTCTGTTGGCCAAATCAATGTACACGGCCAAGCCCGACATTAGCGGGGCAAGGAAGTATACACTGCCCACGTGAATGGGAGATCCTGCGAAGACACATGGCCAAAGCCTGGGGTGGATGATTCTATAGTGCAGCAGGAGAGAAGAAACTAGAAACAATAAACCAATTTACCACATCCTCTCTATTGCAATTACCCTCATCCAGTGTCGCCAAGTGTTGCCTGTCATCTTTCTATTTCTTTCATCCATTCCTAACTCTGGTCCCCTTCGACTCACATACTGCCTCACACAATGGTCTCCTTCATAGAATCTCCCCCCATCAACTCTTGTTTCTCCCTGACAACGCATCCTGCATGCCTCCGCCTGAGTTTTTCTCCTACAATGTTTCTTTCTTCACACTGATCCTGCTTGAGAAACTTCAGTGACCAGCCGTTTAGCAAACAGGGTTCCTCAAGTGCCAGTAATTTCTGTACCTTCTTCATGGTGTTGGTCAATCTGTAGAACACCTGTATTTTTTTTTTTTAACTGGACCATTTTTAAAGTCTTTATTGAATTTGTTACAGTATTGCTTCTGTTTTATGTTTTGATTTTTTGGCGGCAAGGCATGTGGGATGTTAGCTCCCCAACCAGGGATCAAACCTGCACCCCCTGCATTGGAAGGTGAAGTCTTAACCACCGGCCCGCCAGGGACGTCTCCACCTGTATTATTATTATTGAATATTTTCTTTCATTTAACTTTAAGTCAACTTACTTTTTTTTTCTTACCTCGTCTTAAATCATAGTGACCACGAGAAAACTACATTTTTCTAAAAGCGTAAAAATACATGGTGATTAAAATAAACCTGCTTGTGCGTTTACCCTCTGCAGTCACTAGAGGTATGATGATTGCTTTCAGGGACCCACTTGCCTCCTACACAACTTCATCCCACCTGTCTAACCTTCGCTGTCATCTTTGCGTATTTCTGTTGCTGGGGTCATCATGGTCTCTTCCTTGTCTGTGCACCTGTCACGGAAGAGTGTTAACCCTTAGCCTTGGTCAGACTGCCCTCGGAGCCTGGAAGACCCTACCTCTTTCTCTCTGCCTGTCTATCCTTCAAGATTCGTGCCTCTTCTATGAACCCCCTTCCCCCCTAGTTCGCTGGCTCTCACTTCCGGCTTCGCTTACAGTCTAGGCCCATCCCCCAGAGTCCCAGTTCAGGTTTTTCTCATCGTTTCACGTGTACTGATCTCACCAGCTTGGCTCACAAGTGCCCCAAGCCTCGCCTGGCTTGTGCCTGCCCAGTCTCTTTCCATCCAGCCCTCAGGGATTCTTCATCCTTCACTCGGCATATTGAAACAGGTGCTGTTTCTGTGGTGCCCCATCGCAGTCATTGACTGTTTCCTCTCGGCCCTTTCTCTGTCTTTTCATCCCCTGGTTCATTCCTCCTTCTCTTTTGAGATGCTAATCAAATATTGCCTCCTCTGTGAAGCCACAGAGTCTCCTCCCACAACTTGCTGTATGTCCTTCTCTCTCAGCATATGTCACATGTGCCCGTGGTCACCAGTGTACTTATCTCCCTTCCCCACTAGACTAGTCGACTGTAAGCTCCTTCAGGAGTGGATCTGTGTCCCAGAGCATGACATAGAATAGGCACTTAGTAAACGTTGAATTTCACAATCAACTTAAATTTGAATTAAAGTGACTTGAACTTTGCTGTTTCGACGGGACTAGGCATTCTTTGAAGGCAGAGATCTCTTTTTCTTCCCCCATGTTGCTTGCCCCAGGTAGGCAAACAGTAGGTGCTTATTAAGTCTGCAGCAAGATGAGTTTCGTAGGAAACACAGGAGGTGGCTATGGTTGACAATGAAAATTGGTGCCAATTAAGGTAGCTTAGCAATTCTAAGCTCTTTTAGGGCTAAGCTGATTTTGAACACCAAATGCATCATGATTTTGATAACTGAAGGCAAATGGGGCCGGGTTGGAGCCCTTTGCCTTTGCTCATGATTGAAAGGAAAGATGCAATTCATGTTAGGTACCTAGTCCTGTCTATTCTATATCAGCTCTGCATCTGGAGATGGTGTTAAATTCTTTTCAGGCTGGAACTGGTATTGTGTGTGTGCGCGCGTGTGTGTGTGCATGTGTGTGTGTGTGTGTGTGTGTGTGTGTGTGTGTGTGAAAGATAGCAGTCCAGATGCCAACACACCTGGAATCTATTTGTTAGGATCACTGGTTCAGTCCACAGCTTGGACCATTCATTTATTTCTCACTAAGTGAACATCTGGGATTCAGTTTGAGACACCATCAAGTTTGGATGGGATCTCAAAGCCGTGGTTGGGATGAGGGACTGCTCGCCTGAGGTGGGAGTGAGAGAGGTGAGCAGGGGCTCTTAAACTATTCTGCAGACTTCAGTTCAAATGCAATAGCCAGAGGGTTGAGAAACCCTTCCCAGGCTGGAAAAGCATTAAAAAAAAAAAGCGGGGATGGGGTGGGGGGAGGATAACCAAAGGAGATTCAGTCAGATCAAAGCAATAATGCGATCTGAAAAGTGTCCCCTTTCTCCTTTTACCCTGTTCCCTCTCCACCCCATAGTGCTAAAACTGTCCAGGTATCTTCCTTTTCTAGGAAAAAAAAAAAGAAGAAAAAAAAATTTGACTTTGATCAGAAAGGAAATGCTATGAGAAAGTAAAATTCTAATTAGTTATAGATGAGAATTGGTCACAGATAATTACTTGACATTCCTTGGCTCATGCCTGGGAGGGCTTAAAAGATCTTTTTTTTGTTGCTAGATATGTAGACATATATCTAGATAACTAGATAAACATAGAGAGAAGCTCACCGTCATTAACAGATCTTGCAGAGCGCAAGTGTTTAGAACAGAAATGAAAGGGAAATTTGTCATTCACAAGCCAGGAATGTTTGAATCTTTCGCTGTCAGGCCTCTTTTCTGTTTTTTTCTTTCTTTTTTTTTTTTTTTTTTTTTTTTTTTTTTTTTTTTTTTTTTTTTTTTTTTTTTTTTACTTTGAACTTTCTCAAAACAAAAGTTCAGTGGGTTCAAACAGGATCATTTTAAACAGTACCCTTCCAGAAAATTTGTGCTGAGTTGCACCTGCCCTTGGTGACATCTGCCGACCAGAGTATTTCTCCTTCAATTTGCATCTGTCATTTTCCTACCAGTGGGTCGAAGAGGTTGGAGACCCAGATGAAGGGCCTAGAATAATCCAGAGAGAACATGGAGAATCTGTGGTGAGTTGTACTCATGCAATCCTATTTAGAACCAGCTTTGCTGCATTGGTTTGAGGATTTTTAGGGTGGAGGGCAAATCCCATAGCTACCTAAGGTATTTTTCTCTTAATTCCTAGTAGAAATGACTCAACATTAACTCAAGGCTGCTCAAGGCATGCTTAATGTCTTGGAGGAGCATGTTTTTAGAGAACAACACTAACTTCTAAGGAATTCTCAATCCCCCTTCCCTACCCAACACAGCTTTCCCATATTTATTCCCAGGCATCACAGACAAGAGAGAGTTAGCCTTTGGGGGCCTTCTGCCTTTTTTTTTTTAGCATCTTTGTTTTACTAATATAGAAACCTCACTCTGATGCCCCACCTGGCATAGGGCCCCTTACCCTTACTCTGGCTTCACTTGGTTCTGAAACTGCCCCTGCTTGCCCCTCACCCCACTGTACGATTCAGATGGCGTAGGCCTCGGGCTCCTTATTCTCAGGACCCTCTTTCAAGCACTGTGGCAAAAGTGTTTAATTTATGCTATTGTGATTGCAACCCTCCTGTTACCTGGTTGCAACGCTCTGGAAGGTCTCTAACAGGCTACTTAGGTTTTAATAACCAGAAGTGAAGAAGCCAGTACGGGGGTGTTGCGGCAGTTGCGTAGCAACTTTATAGTACCTTAAGTTTTCCACCAATTTGACCATCTTCGTCTCCTTTGCTCCTCAGTAATTCCGTGAAGTAGGTATCACTCACTCATTCATTCAGCCATTCAACCAACCAACTAAACAACTAGCAGATATTTATTGAGCACCTCTTAGTTGCTAGAAACTATTCTAAGCTCTGAGTTGCAGTGAAAAAAAAGAGACAAAGACCCTCTTCTCAGGATAGTTCATCTTAGAATGGCTATTCTAATCGAGATCATTATCCCATTTTCACATGAAGAAACCAAGAAAAAGAGAGAGGTTAAACCCTAAAGGACACACAGCTTATTTAGAGCTGGATTTAGAATCTAAGTATCCTAACCAGCTTCCAGAATAAGAATAGAATAAGGATCTTAGGACTCATCTCATCCAACCAACTGATTCTGTTGATACAGAAAACCAAGCCGCAGAGAAGGGCTGTGGTTCACACAGTCGCACAGCTTTGTGGGGCAGAGCTAGGACCATAGCCCAGTTTCCCAAGTCCCAGCCCCGGGGCCCTGTCCATGAGTGAATGGACCCTGCAGTGGCCTAAGATTCCCTGGATCTGCCATCCTGTCACTGTCACTCTCTCTTAGTCCATTCAGGCTGCTCTAACAAAGCACCACAGACCGGGTAGCTTATTAGCAACAGAGATTTGTTTCTTACAGTTCTGGAGGCTGGAAGTCTGAGATCGTGGTCATGCTCCGGTTCTTCCGGGTTGCAGATTGCCAACATCTTGCTGTGTCCTCACATGGTAGAAGGGGCAAGGGATCTCTCTGGAGCCTCTTTTATAAATGCACTAATCCCATTCATGAAGCCTCTGCCCTCATATCCTAATCAGCTCTCCAAGGCCCCACCTCCTAATGCCATCATCTTGGGGGTTAGGATCTCAGCATATGAATTTGGGCGAGAGGAGGACACCAACATTGAGACCATAGTGACCTCCCTTACTTCCTTAACCAACAGATCTCCTGACTCATTTTCGTAAGTGCTATAAGCCCATTCCCTCAGCTGCCTTGCCCAGTCTTTGCCTTCCACAGGCTGTTAGTACCAGACCTGCCATACACTGTCCCCTAACCTCCGCCTTCCCTGTTCTTACACAGATGACCCGTCTTTGGGCCTGTCAAAGGCCACTGCCATCACTTGTGCACTGGAATCTCCTCCGTCACCTATTCAGGAGCCTCACTCTAAATAAATTTTCCCCTCATCCCCTGCATCACTGATTTACCAGATCAGTCTCATCAGCATAGGAGCATGTTGCAATTTGCCCCATCCTAAAAAATAAAAACAAAACCTTTCTTCACCCCATTTCCCCTGCTAACTATCAACCCATTTTCTGTTCCCCTTTATAGCAAAATCCCTCCCAATTATTATTTTCCCTTGACTTTTGTCCTCCCACTCTTTTTTGAACCACTCCAGTTAATAGTTGATGCCTAACTCTCTACCAAGCTGTTCTTTCTAAGTCACCATGTTGCTCAGTTCAGTGTTGTCCTCATCTTTCTCTACCTCGTGGCTGCATTTGACCAACCGGTCCCTCCCTCCCCTTCTCCCTCCTTGCAACCCCATTTTCACTTGGCTTCCACAATTCCACCTTCTCTTGCTCCTCCTCCTACCACACTCTACCATTTCCTCCTCCCTCTGGTCTCTAGTGGATGGTGCAGCCCAGGACTCAGTCCTAAATCCTCTTGCCTTCTCTTCTTCATTTCTCGTGGTGGCTGTGGTTCCTGTATTTAAATACCATCTACATCTCCATTTTGGTCTTATCCCTGAAGCCCAGATTTGCATATCTAATCGTCTATTGGGTATCTCCACATGGATATTTATGGGCATATCAAATTTAACGTGACCAGTCTGGCCCCTCGCCAAACGTGCTCTGCCCACAGTCTTCCTCCAGCTCAGGTAACAACAGATCCGCACTTTCAGATGCACCCGCCAAAACCTCAGCATCATCCTTCATTCTCCTCTCTCAAGCTTTACCTCCAATCCATCAGCAAATCCTGTCTACTCCACCTTCAGAATATTTTCATCTTCACACCTCTGCAGCTACCACCTTGGTAGCAGGGTAAAGAGAGTTCCCAGAGAAGGAAGGAGCGTGTGCAGAAACCCTGAGGCAGGAGAAGATGCAGGACTGGAGTATCTCTGAAGGGATAAAGGCATGATTCTTGAGTCTGGGGAGTCGCCTGCCCTATTGGCCCCGTTATGAAATAGGGTTGAAGCGATCGCTATGGGGATCTGAATTTTGGCCACTGCCAAGCAGTCTGGCTGTCTGGAATGGATCTGGCCAGCTCTAAGGGATATACATGATTCTGTTAATTGCATCTGCGTTACGTCTGCAATGTACGTTGTGTGTGTGTTCATATGCGTGCATTAAGTATGCATTTTTTCCCACTCCAGAGATCTTTTCCTGGACTCTGAGCCATCAGTGTACTAATGTAGTTCCATGTCCAATCTGCTGGAGGATCCCCAGAAACCCCTGCTCACGACTTTAGGCCTAGAGGAAGCAGTCTTTTTGTTCACAGACCTTTGGGGTTCCTTGTGTTGTTCTAGGCAAACATGGGCTTTATGGGTTGGTCACCATGGAAAAAGATGACCCTCCGAGCCCTTGGCTCCTTCTCTGCAGAGCCGGGACTCCTGCCCTTCTTCCCCCCGCCTTCTTTTCTCCTCCTGAAATCAGGGTCTTCTGGAGACAGGGGTATTTGGGCACATGGCAGCAGCTGGGACAGGGGTCAAAGGCAAGGCAGGCTCAGGCCACCGATGTGCTCTGCTTTGTCCCTAACAGCCGTGTAATTGGAGGAAAATTGGCCCAATGTGAGGTGCTGGAAAGTTCAAAAAGGGTTGTTTCAGGGTCTTTGTGCCTGTTTTCTTTTCATGCTGGAGTGTTGAGTTGGAGCCCAGCAAGATGCTGGGCAAGCCCCAGAGCTCTCTGGAGCTGGACAGTTATCTCGGGACAGAGTCACCTACCAGGGCAGGCAGGGGCTGAGGATTCCTGCCCCCTGGCCTGGGGGCAGTGATTTCCCCGGGGCCCTCAGAGCCTTCTTCAGAAACCAGAGGGGCAGGACCATTAAACAGGCTTTGAACAGTAAGGCCAAGGAAGCACAGGGTCAGTCTCCTAGTCTGCTTTGACTCAGTTTCTCCAGCTATAAAATGAATAAGTACTCTTATTACTGGCCTCCCTCCTAGGATTGTCAGGAGGCCTCCTGGTCAACCAAGCACCAAGGAGTTAAGGAAGCAGAATCGTGAAGCGGTTCAAAGCTCAGGTTTCGGCGTCAAAGAGACGTCCATCCAAACCTTATTTATCAGCTGCGTGACTTTAGACAGGTTTCATAACCTCTCTGAGCCTCAGTTTCCTTGTGTAGCATAATGACATTAGCAGTGTTGCTTTAAGGTTGAGATGAGATAATGCATATAAAGCACCTCCCACAGCAGCTAGCCCACTGTAAGTGCCTTGCTTTGATAGAAAAAAAGGAAGGAAGGAAGAACAAGATCAAAGAGATCATTATTATTGCTTTGATTCTAAAGCGAGTTGGTTATTATGATAGTTCTCGCCAAATATTCAAGTGTCCCTGTAGATTTCCCAGCTTCCTTTGCAGTTAGGTTTGGCCGTGTGACTAGTTCTGGCCAGTAGACTGAGAGTAGATATGATATGAGTCATTGTGAGGTCAAGGAAATTAAGAGCCGGTGTGGCTCCTCCCTCCCTCTCATCCCCAACACACTGACCTTGGGGGCCACATGTTCTCTATGGCAGCGCTCCCCAACCTTGTTGGCACCAGGGACTGGTTTCGTGGAAGACAGTTTTTCCACGGACGTGGGGGGAGGGGGGAGGATGGTTCGGGCGCTAATGTGAACGATGGGGAGCAAAGGGGAGCAGCAGGTGAAGCTTCACTGGCTCACCTGCCGCTCACCTCCTGCTGTGCGGCCCGGTTGCTAACAGGCTGCGGACCAGTACTGGTCCACGGCCCCGGGGTTGGGGACCCCTGCTCTATGGCATCTTAGAGATAGAGCCAAGCCTTTATGTGAGTGTGGAGTCTGTGTCCACTGTGTTAACCCAGTAAGATTTCGGAGTTCCTTTGTTACTGCTAATAGCCTTGCTGACCGATACAGTCATCTATGAAGGAGAAATACATCTCCCCTATTCCTGATCTCCTGGGGCATCTAGGGATGATGATAATGATAATAACAGTGGCTGTAACAGCTACCATTTATCGAGCCTTTGAGAAATACTGCAAAGCCCATCGCAGATGTTAAACTATTCAGGTATCTCACGAGGTTCATGTTTTGCTATTACATAATAATTGTGTTCCTAAAGTAAACTTTATTTTTTTAAAGGGTTCTCTTAAAAACTTCAGTGAGGAAAAAAACTGCTTAGGGCAAGAGTTTTAGACTATGACAACAAAGTTATTTCTCTTACAGAAATGTCAAAAGTAAAGGGTTTTAATTGCTATTAGGACATTCTGAAGTTACAAACTACAAATAACAAGATTTTCAAAACTGACATAAGCCAACCTAAAGGTCATTGAGCACATGCTGAATTCCATGGAAGACAAGATTCAGGTCAACTTGCTTCCAGACCATCAAAATAAATTGTGTCTTTGTCCAGAAGTGCTAGTAAAAAGGAAGCCCCATTAGATCTCAGTAAAGCTGCTACACTCCCCCACCCCTGCAAAAAAAAAAACAACAAAACCCTAAAAATACATTATTAAAAAAATAAAAAAGGAAATCCCAATGGCAAAGAGCAGCCAGTCACCCACTAAAGTGGCCCGTGGGTGTTGAAGCTGGAGGCCAATAGGCTTTCCTCTGATACACGCAGGGATCCTTTCTGATCATGACAGTGGTGTAAACCAACAAGGAGCACAAATTGAGTTCCTTGCTGAACTGATCAGGTTACATCCAATTTGCATTACGAAAATTTGCATAGCAGGAAAAAGCCTGAATCTGATTTGTCCGGCAGATGAGGAAACCAAGAAGATATGAGGCCATCAGTGGCTACAGTGAGCAACTACGGAAACAACCCCTATTCAAGGATCTCTGCTTTTTTGACTCTGCTCAACTCAGAGTTCCCCTGATGTATAGTGACATCTGCATATCCTCATGAATGAGGGTGCCACCTCGGAGCTGGGATTCGAGGCCTCTGAGTTCGGTTCTGTCCTTCTCTTGGGGTCTGCCAGGACGTCTTGGGCCTGTCCATCCCTCCACTTGGGGAAGGCCTGGAGCTTCCGCTCTTTGGTCCTTCTTGGTGTTTCTGAAAATACCAGTAGACCTGGAAGGTGTCCAGGCTGCCTAGGAAAGTGCCTGGAGAAGGGGATTCACTTGATTTCATTACTAAAGCAAACAGTCCTGGTGACCTTTGGGAATTAGCGCATTTTGACTTCCTTCCTCCCTCAGGCCTTCGCTGGGCAGCTGAACATTCCACACCTCCCTGAGAAAGGGGAAGTACTTAGAGTGGGTGCTGGGGCCCGGCCTGGAGGCCTCTCACCCGTCCTGCACTGACTGAGGGGACGAACTGGCCCCGTCCTTTCTTGCCTTGCTTCCCATTAGGTCAGTAGTGAGGCAGGTGAGTCTGGAAGCCGAGTCTTTAAGAAGATTCTGGAGGATGTAGACAGATTCAAGCAACTGGGCCCTCTGGGAGTTCTGTTCACCTGCAAACAGGATGGCTCCCCTCACCCAGCGGAGGAAGGCTATTGCTTTTTCAGGCTCCCCTCATTGGCCCTTCCCACCTTATGATTTACTCATGAAATTCAACAGGCCCTTACTGAAGGCCCCCTTGCATGCCTGGGGCTGTGTCAGCTCACAGTGGGTCACTGAGTAGATGTTAGACCTATTTCCCACTCTCAAGGACCTTCAGAACTTAACAGAAAGACGAGACCCACGTGTGAGGTAATAAATCACAACAGTCTGTAATGAAGGCTAAATTAAATACCATCATTATCCATGGTAGTTAAGAGCCCAGGTTTGGCATTAGGTGTCTGGGTTCAAATCCCACCACCATCATTTTGGTTGAGTTTGACTTTGGGCAAGTGCCTTAACCTTCTTAGGCCTCTGTTTCCTTATTATAGGTTGACCCAAGGGTACTAGCCTCAAGCACTTCTGTGGGGAATTAAATGAGCTGGCATATGTGAAGCGCCTTGTACAGTGCCTGACTCATGGTCTTAGGGTTATTACCGACTACTGCTACTAGTTGTCAAAATATATTTGAGGGACCCCAGTAGTTTAGAAATCCTGAATCTAAACACACCCCCTTCTGCATAATGGTCCTCTCGTCTTTATTTCTTTCAGCACTGATTGGTCGTTTTGACTGATCAGTTACCCAAGCTGGAGCCCCTGGGGCCTTCATATGCATTTAATCACAAAACCCTGTTGATTAGACCTCACATCTATGTCCTCCACTCCAATATGACTCTTACCCTTAACTGGGTCCTCACACAGCCACACTGATTACTCAGGAGCCCTCTTAACTGCTCACCTTGCTTTTGATTTCACCCTCTTCCAAAGAAGCCTTACTACTACTCAAGAGAACTTGTTAAAATCCAAAACAGATTATCATTTCCTTCTCAGACTCTTTCTGTGGCTCCCTCTGACTCTCAGTAAACAGCCAAGCCCAAATCCTTGATCATGACCCGCAGGGGCCCTCATTGATATGACCCCTGCCTACCTCTAGAACTTCATCGCTTGTGATTCTCAAGTCACCTCCAAGTCCCAGCAATGCAGCCCTGTACCCCAAATTCTCCTCCGTCTCCTGGTCCTCCATGACCATGCACATACACCTCTCAAAGTCTAGAACCCTGTGTCCCTATCTCCTGAAGAGTCAAAATTATGCTTAAAAAAACAAAAACAAAAACCCTCCAAACCACTTTCTTTGGGAAGCCTTCCTTTCCCAGGTCTGGGTTAGCTGCCCCTCCTCTGTTCTCCCACAGTAGCTTTGCTTACAAGATCGTGCTGCAGATTTTTGTTTTCGTGTCTATCTCCTTGACTAGCATCTGGCCTTCATCTACATCTTATTCATGCAGGTGCAGGAAGGGACTGTATCTTGTTCATCTTTGTATGTTCATATTGAAAAATGACTAGGAAGATGGATGGATGGATGGATGGATGGGTGGATAAATGGGCAAATGGGTAGATGGATGGATAGGTGAATGGTTGGATAGAATAGTGGATGGATGGATGGACGGACGGACGGATGGACAGACAGATGGGTAGAGGGTGGGTTTATGAATGGATAATGGATAGATAAACGAAGGAATTCAATAAAGTGGCAAAAACCTCTAATTAGGTCTTGCAGCCATCAGTGGTACTGCAGAGACAAGGCTCTCTTTCTTGGAGCTTCACAGTTCAGGCCGAAAAGCAGAATGACCTTGCAACTAGCAGCCAGTGGGTTTTTTTGACCTGGACGCTCCCCATTGTTCCAGCAGGAAGGCTGAGAAGGAGTGTTGATCCTAGAGAGAGAGAGGACACCAAGGTGGCCTTTATCCCATCACTGACCCAGCCTATAGCCTTTCTGCCGACCTCCTCAGGTCTGCCCTCATACGGGTCCCGTTCGGTCCTTTTCTTCATCCAGGCATCATGGATTTATTTCCAGCTTGAACTGTGGCAGATTTCCGCCTCTGATTCCAGGGTGACAGAGCAGCAGATGGCATGAGTACGGAGGATGCCTTGACCAATAGCCGCTGTGTGCGGCCCAGCGCTTACCCGTTCCTCTGTCAGGAGAACAGCACGTTTCACTCTGTTCGTTTTCCTGTTCAGGAGCTGCTCTTAGAGCAGCCGCGTGAGAAGTTCACCTTATGCAGCTTGGAGCCTTTCTCAGCTCTTCGAGGAAGACCTTTCAGGCTGACTTGGTTCACTAAATAAACACAAATAAATCCTGGAATGGAATGAACTAGAAATGAAATGTCGTGTCGAGCTCCTCTCGATACAGAGAACCAGCATGCGGCCCGCCCAAGCCGAAGTGGAAAGACCCTGAGGCTTTTGGGAGAAGAGCCCAGCTCAGCCACCCTGGAATCCTCATTCAGGGTTTATGAAGCAGCAGGCAGCACACAACTGACTAAATTTGGTTGTGTTTTTATTTTTGTCCAGCCACAAATACCGGCAAAGAACTGAAAACGATTCCTTCCCTTCCTGGAGCCTCGGAGCCAAGCTGGTTTTATTTTTAGCTTCAACTCTGGCTTTGAGCTTTTAGGGCACTCAATACCCTCCCCACTGCGGGCAGCAGTGGGCCGATTTCGGGACTTTTGCCTAAACTGGAGCATTGGTTGTCTGAGTGTAACTCTCACCAGGCTTTGTGCAGCTGTGGCAACAGAGGGTGGTTCCAGACAGACCCACCTAGAGACCCGCTTCTACTCTTGGGGACTCCAAGAGCATCCTTTTCAGGGAGGGAAACGTACTCAGGGTGGATGGTTGCCTGGGCTGGGGCAGCAGAGGTGGCAACCCTGGATGAAAGGAAGCAGAGGCAAAAAGAAGACTGGGGAGGGGAGAAAAGAAGGGGAAGGCAGCTGTCACAGATTGAAAGCCTTCGAGGAGCACAGTGGTTCGGAACCAGGCTCTGGAGGCAGACCCTCTGGGTCTACATCCTGCCTCCGCCACTTCCTGTCACAGTGGCCTTGCAGAATGGGCTCAACCGCTCCAGGCGTCGCTGTCTTTATCTGTGAGATGTGGGTAATTATGACACCAGCCTCTGAGCTGCGCTGCCTGAGATCCTACCCCTCTAGCACGTGGTGTAGTGCCTGACACGCATTTGTGCCGCAGCTCATTTCAGTTATTATTGCCATGCTCTCATTGCAGTGCTAGACACTTATGCATACAGTGTGTCATTAAAACTTACTGTAACTCACTGAGTAGGGTTATTAGACAGATGGAAAACGGAGGGTCAGGGAGCTGGGTAACTTCCCCGAGGTCCCATGGCGAGAGCATGATAGAGCCAGACCTGAACCCAGCGTGACCAAC
This sequence comes from Lipotes vexillifer, assembly GCF_000442215.2. Lineage (NCBI taxonomy): Eukaryota > Metazoa > Chordata > Mammalia > Artiodactyla > Lipotidae > Lipotes > Lipotes vexillifer. The sequence goes on along the minus strand of NW_006772699.1, from coordinate 2,022,915 downwards.
CCCAAAGTCATAGCACCACACCTTCTCTGGGACCAGTGCTTCCCTGTGTTAGAAAGGGGCTTATCACTGGCTCTATGAGAACTGCTCTAGACAAGGAGCTAGACTCCCCCTCCTCTCCTCTGGACTCCCCCCTTTTCTTCCCACGTTCGTGACAGGAACACACAAAGAGCAGATACTGGGAGTGATCAAAAGAGCACTGGTCAAATCCATAGAGACAGAAAATAGAATGGTGGCTGCCAGGGACGAGGGGAGGGGCCCTGGGGTGCTGTTGTTTAATGGGTACAGCGTTTCAGATTTGCAAGATGAAAAAGCTGTGAACATCTGCCGCACAGCAGTGAGAATATACTTAACACTACAGAACTGGACGCTTAAAATATGGCGAAGATGGTCAATTTTATGTTAGGGCTTTCGTTTTAACCACAATTAAACAAACGAAAACAAAACAAAACAAAAAAGAGCACAGGGAGGCAGGTCGCCGTTTTGGTGGGGCAGGGAATTTGAGCTTATCTTGTCCAACTTGCCAGCCTTTTCTCAGTCTTCCTTCCAGTCAGGAGTGTCACCAGCAGCTCCGCTGGTCCACCCCTGCCCCGCACCACGTGGACCCCTTCAGGGCTGAGCTGCACACTTCTGACTTGAGGTGGTGAATGCTCCTCTCACATGCTCTGCCCTTTCAAACTTCCTTCTAGTTCCCTGTCCCTCTGAAGTTTTTGTCCTTCAGCCTGGAACGAAAAGGGGAAAATAGCAATCCCCCCCCGACCCCCAGGGGATCATGTCTGCATGATGTGGTGGAGGAAGTGTGGGCTTCGGGGACAGAAGCTGGGAAAAAGCTCACCTTCTCTTCTCTTCAGTTCGCTTAGCTCTAAGATGGGATAATACATTTTTCCACGTAGCCAAATATGCACAGTTTAAGCGGAGAAGTTCAGCCGGGCTGTAAACTGCTCTTTTGCACGAGGAGATTCTGGAGAGTGAGATTCTGAGGATTCTGGGGACAGGAGATTTGGGGACACTGGTTTGGGCTTCCCTGATTAGGCTGCGTAAAGATGCTTGGACAGAGAGGCCTGGGAATGAGCATGGGACAGGCTTTCCCTCTTGGCCTCACACTCCCGGGAGAGCAGGCTTCATGGAGACCACAGTGACTTACGGTCCCTCGGAAACTCAGATGGCCTTTTCTGTGGGCATCAGCATGGACCGTCCTCACGAGAGAGTCTGGCTCTGATGCCACCACCCAACGTGGGACACCCCTCCTGGGCTGAGTTTTGCCTCCGGGTCTACACACCTAGACCGTGATCCCTGACCCAGGGCCGACTTTGCCATTAGGTACAGCGGGGACAGCACCCGGGGCTGACAGTACTTTTTAGGGACCCATGAAAATGGTTTAATTTCTTTGAAAATTAGGGGAAAGGAATGAGTGTTCAGGTCAAAGTAAATGTTATATAATATTAATATATTTGGTTTTACACCAACACAGTTATAAAATACAATATTTAATTTTTTTAAATAGGGGAAGGGGCCCACAAAGGCAAAAATGCCCAGGGTCCATGGCGGTCATAACGCAGCCCAGCTCTGGTCTGAAAAGCCAGGCTGGCGGGGACTACATTTGGCCCTTTAACCCCTGGTGATCTGTCCCACCCTCTTCTCTGTTCCTATAACGACTGCTCTCTGTCCCACCTGTCCTCACCACTTAGGATCTGGAATATTCTCTCTGGTATTTTGTTTATTTTTAGAGACCCATTTCACATGCCCATTCCATCACTTGGCAATAGCTAGCTATCGCAGGCACATGTTGAGAAAAGTTCAAAAGCCTGTCTGAGGTTCGTGGGAAAGAATGTCACGATCAGTTAGTGATGCCTCTCCGGGGCTCGTGAAGGGGGGTGTGGCAGCAAGCATGTTGTGTTCCTGCTTCCGACTGACCTTTGCCTTTTTGTCGCCAACTTGACTCCCAGCTCCGCGAGTTAAGAGTGTGCCTTACACGTGCTGAGCATCCCACGTTGAAAGATCTAGAAGCCTCTTAATACCTGTTGATCGATTGACCGAAGGGGTGTCTGTAAATACTCTTGATCCCGTTTCATGTCCCCTTGACATCTTTTCATTCTTTTTTCCCCCTTCAGGCGCCTGAACAAGAATAAACTCCAGGTCCTCCCGGAACTGCTTTTCCAGAGCAACCCGAGGCTCACCAGACTGTGAGTAGAATGGAGTTGTGTTCCCTACCTGGTGTCTTGCCCGGCTTTGCTGACGCCGAGGATGCGGTTGCCTTAGCGTGGGGCGCCCTGAGCCGTGTGGACCTTGGCAGTGAGTCCGCGCATGTGGGCGCTTGGAGCCAGGCTTCAGCGTGCTGGGTCCTCACACTCCCCTCCAGCCCGCCTTTCTTGCGTCCGTCCTTCCCAGATCATCCGCTTAAGTGGCCGTGGCCGGTGAGGGCTGTGGACCTGTGGTAGTGCATCTCTCCTTTGCAAGGAGGGAGGAAACTTCCTTTTAACTTCGGTCTGAATTAACCTCAGGGAAATGCCCTGAGGGTAGGCTTGGAGGTGAATCGATTCACACAGGACTGCCAGCGGTCTCAGAGGAGGGCAGTGGTTTGGGTTAAGCATTTCAACCTCACGTCCTTGCTGGCTAGAAGGATTCCTGCCCTTCGCCTGCTTCCTACCGCTGCCAGTCCGGGAACCCTGGGTCTGGAGATCTGTGATTTTGTGGGAAAAGAAAGAAACACTTTGAATTTTGCTTTATCTTCAGAATGGTCCAGAGTATGATGGGGGGTGGGGGAGACTTGCAGATTCTCTGTGTATTTATTCAGCGTGAGAGTTTGGATACTGAAGAGCTGGAGATGCACGTCGCGATGGAGATTGTGATTCGTAGATTGGGGTTATTAGGCAAGTGCTAATTACTGACAGTGAACAACTCCATGACTTTGAACCTGAAAGTCCTACCGGCAGTAGCTAGTGTGCATTATGGGGTGAATTGGTTGCCCAAGGCTTGACTTTCTGGCTGGAGCAACAAGTGTCCGGCTGCTTAGCAGTCAGACAGTGAGATTTACGGCCTGGCTGCGAGGACTCTAACCTTACTGGGGAGGCTGCAAAGTGGTAGCCACCCTTCTCATTTCCAATGGCTGTGTTTAATACCTCCGTATGCAGTCCGCCGATGCATGTAGATAAATTGGGAAATACGACAGGCATGTTTGCATGTGCACTTAAGAATGAGTTCTGAATTAGGAATCTGTATCTCTCTCTGTACACACACACAGAGACTATATACATAAATGTACTTTCAAGGGCACTTGGCTGCAACAAGAACGGGCTGGGGTTGGCTGGGGTTTCAAGGGTACCGCGGCCTTCTCTAGGGGATACCTGTACTTTGTCACGGTCTCCCCTTGCTGGTACTCCCTTTCTCTTGCTCAGGCCACCCGGCTGACTGTGCTAAATGAGGGAAAGA
>NW_006772699.1:1968065-2019210 GCF_000442215.2 Lipotes vexillifer | reverse complement strand
GAAAGAGCATGCCTCCCTTTCCACTCTTCGGCTCTGAATCCACCCTGATGGACGTGAGGGTGCATGAGGTGCTGTTGCTGGCCCGAATGAGCAACAGCAAGTGGGCAGACGGGGAAACCACTCTGGTTTTTAACTTCCTCTTCCCTTCACAGTTCTTTCCTTAAATGCTCACCTAATAGCCATCTCTCCACCCAGCATTACCTTGTGCTTTTCAACCTGCTTTTAAGTAAATAACGCAGACTGTATGCTGTTCATCTGGAATCTCAGCGTCACTTTTGAGGCAAGTAAAAGGTGCTTATGGGACTGGGGCTGCTGGGCAGCTTTGAGCGGGTAGGTCTGAGAGTTCCAGTTGCTGCAGGAGGTCAGGGGGGCTGATTCTTGCTCCCCACGGCCATCAGGTGAGGCCCATTTTAGGCGGGGCTGGTCTTGATCCAGGCAGAGGAGGAGTTTCAGGCCGTGATAACAGGCCTCTGCCATGCTGGGGGCCAGGCCCAGGCAGGTAGCACAGGGGCATGGGAAAGTCCAGTGTCCTAAAGGCCACTTTCTAACTGAAAGAGGTCGGGAGAGCCACTTTCCCTTCTGTGCCTAAATGTCTTCATTTAGTAAATGGGAGATGCCTCATCTTCCCTTCTACCCACCTCACCAAGGAGCTGTACGAATCCAATGAGATTATGGTGGGCATGCATTTTCTAGGGTTTAAAGTGCTGTGTGAGTGCAGTTACCAAGGTAGCTATTGTTACTCCTACAATTCCCGTCTTCACAACTTGTTTCTAATCTCCTTTCACTGGGAGACATGAAGAAACCAGGAGCTGCCGTGGGTCCTGAGATCTGTTACACGGAGCTTTTGTCCTCAGGCCAGAGAGCTGCAGCTGGGAAGGCAGGGAGGACGTTGGGCTCATTTTGGCTTCTGTCCCTCTCCAGGTCCCCAGCCAGGCCCAATGTGACACACAGGCACTCAGGAATGGGTGGATGAATAAATGAATGATACAGGCCTCGGGGTATGAACCATGTTCTGAGGGAACTTTGAATCTTTTATCCACCATTCCTTCATTCATTCACTCGTTTGTTTGTTCATTCGTTCATTCAGTAAGCTTTTCCCAGGTGCTTGTTCCAGCCTGGCCTCTGTGCTGGGTGTTAAACTGCAGACATGAAGTTTGCCCAGTCCTCTGTGTGCCCCATCATGACACATTCTGAATGGCCGCCAAAGAGCTGAGAGCTAAATACATATTTTTTTTTCACTGAAGCGGCTCTATTAACCCAGGTTTGGGCTATAATCAGCAATCCCTTTTTCTCTCTGGGCTTGATCTTTGATTTTTCTTAATGACCCTATTGTGTCTTTGTCTTATTTTGTCAGCCGCTCCAGGGCCTTTTTGGAAGCAAGCAGGGTGCAAATTAGAAATCAATAAGTGTGCAATCATGAGTGTGTATACATATGCCACTGGCTCTGTTTTAAAAGAGCACTGCATCTCAATAGACTTAGTGAGCCATTTTCCAGGGAATGCTAAATGGGGCTGCTGGGTGGCTGTCTCCTCCACAGTCGGCCATGTGGTTTAAACAGCAATTCTGACGCACCTTTTCTTATTAGATCTATAGACAAAGACTGCTTAATATTCAATGATTATCTGAAAAATACCTTTTGGAAAGGATATGGTCGTATAATAAGACATGTAGTGATGGGAAAGGGAAGCAATATTTTTTGAGAACCTATTATATATGTATGATTATAATATTATCACTAACTAGTAAGTGGCAGAAATGTGACAAATTAGTTTAACTCAGAGGGGAAATATGTTAGTTAATGTGCATGGGAAAGCCAGTGGTAGTTATGGTTGGCTTCAGGAACAGCTGGATCCAGGAGCATGGCGGTGTCATCGGGACTTCATCTCACTCCCCCCAGCCCTAGGAGGAGAGCACAGCATGGCAGGCAAAAGCAGAAGACTCTGAGGGCAGTAACCTAGCAACCAGGGTGGAGAGGGTGTCCTCGACAACAGTCCTGCAGAAAAGAACTGAGGGTCAATTGCTTACCTTGGTCGCATGTCCAGCTCTGAGCAGATGCTGTTGCTGGCGAGATGGTGTCCTCTGATTGACCAAGTTTGGGCCATGCGTCCATCACAATTGTTTGCAGATGAGGGTGTGCAGGGCCTGGGAATGGGTTTCCCAAAGGGAAGAGTAATTCTGTTATCAGAGGACAGGGGAAGACACACTGGACTTGAACACAGCAGACATCTACAAGTTTATTGAGCATCTAGTCTGTTCAGTTCCCTGTGCTTTCATTGAATGGTTTGGATCCTCACAATAACACTTCAGGATAATAACAATAGCAAACACATTGAGTGTCGGGTGCTCTTCTGAGCACTTTACATAGAACTTGTTTGATACTCCTAATGATGCTATGGGGTAGGAACTATGAGTACTGTTCTGTAGATGTGAAACTGAGGCTCAGAGAGGTCAAAGAACTTGCCCAGCATCATACAGTTACTCAGTGACAGAACCAGGAATCAAATGTGGGTAATCTGACTCCGAAGCCTGTGCTTTTTTCCTACTACAATTAACTCCCTGCCTCAATACTCCCGTTTTACAGATGAGGAAACTAAGGCCCAGAGTTTAAATTACTTGTCCGTATATCCCATATTTCTAAGCAGCAGCACGGGGCACTCTGCCTCAATACTCAGATTTAGCCTTCACACCAATCCTGCAAAGAGAGTCATTATTAAATCTACGTCTACCTCCGCTCGCCGCAACTAGAGAAAGCCCTTGTGCAGCAACGAAGACCCAACGCAGCCAAAAATAAATAAATAAAACGAGTAAATTTATTAAAGAAAAAAAAATCTACTTCTAAAGCTTAGAAGTGTTACCTGACTTACCCATAGTTGTATAATCAGGATACAACGGAATGGGGAAAGAAATGCATGTGTGTTGCTGCAAAGTACCTCTGTTTTCTACCATGCCACACTGCTGTGCTAACTATTGTGGAGAGCTGAAGTCGTGCTAAAAAGGGTTGGTGATACAACAGCACTGTCATACATCCAAGTGCTTCTGTCAGGCCTTGGCCGGTTACCCCGCCCCACCCCCCCTTAGATGCAGCACCATCTGATCCGTTGGTGCATGTGTGTAGTAGTGATGTATCTACCCTCTTTCTCTGTCCTTTAGCGCATAGAGCACGAGCCATAGAATCCTAGAGCTCAGAAGTGCCCTGAGGCTTAGGTAATACCACTGTGGTCTGTAAAACACCCAGCAAGCTCTCTGTCCTGCTTTGAGCACTCAGTAAATATTAGCTCACTCCTGTCCTGATGTATATACTATAAGATTTTCAAGGGTCAGGGCTGTACTTCTGCTCTTTCTAGGTTTCCTATCACTCTGGACTGAGCACAGGAGATGGCAGTAAAGTGAAAAGGTTAAGGGGCTTCCAGTTACTTGCTGTGAGACCATGGGCAAATTACGTAACCCCTCTGGGTCTCAGGTTCTTCATCAGTAAAGTAGACAATAATAGAACCTACTTCTCTGGGTTGTTGTGAGGTAAATGGAAATAGCCCAGAGACAACCTTTAGCATTTACTATAGTAAAGTGCTCAGTGAAAGATGGCTATGGTTAACTTTTGCTGGCTGACTGATAGGAATGGTGCATATGCTGGGGCTCTGGCATCTCTGGTGTAAACATTTCAGCACCTCTCAAAGAGTTCAGCCTCCAAAATAAATGAGGGTTGAGGGAGCACTGCACCGGGAGTGGGAAGACCCTGGTCCTCATACTGGCTCTGCCACCCACAAGCTGTGTGACCTTAGGCATGTTACTTCATCTCTCTGGGCCTCATCTAGAGAGGTTGGGATGAAGTGTGGTCTGTTACATGGTCTGTAAGTTATTAATTTCTCCTTTTTGGCCTCTCCTTCAAGCTTTCTCTTTTACCTACACATGGGGGGAAGGAGGGAAGGATTTCTGGTGGTTTGGAAGTTAAGTGGTTAATGTTGCCAGAAATTCCTTAGAGGAAGCAAAAGACAAGATGAAAACAGTAATTAAAAGCTGTCTGCCTTGCACCAGATTAGGGAGCTTTGAAGGGGATGAGAGGCACACAGGGGTTCACAACTGTTGTTTTTAAAAATTTGACTTTGCCGTGTGAGGATGAGCAGACCCCTGGGGTCCTTCTGGTCCACGTCTCCCGGATTCATGTCCAAAGAGTCCGTTACATATTTGGTAGTGGTTTAAAGCCTGTTGCTGAAGAAGCCGTTGTGCTAGCAGCAGGACGGAGGCCCCCAGTTATTCTTCACACAGTCCTACGAGGTATTTGGCAGATTTAAAACATGCCACTGGGGTTAAACCGCTGTCGCTCACTTGGGTCAGTGGAGTTGCAAGAGACTTGGGAAGTTAATCCCCAGGCAGCTGAAAACAACATGAAATGTGACCAGCCAACTTAGCCCCAAGTCACTGGGGCTGCTGTCCTGGTGGGGCTGCTTCCCTCCCAAAGAGTTGTGAGACCTCAGTTTCCAAGGAACTTACTTGCAGTGAGTGAGCCATCCCCTGAACTCTCATTTCTGCTAGCTTGTACCTCTCCTTCGTATTTACCATTTTCTGCCCTTATCACCCAGCCACGTGCATCCATGCCCTGTATCCCCAAACAAGCCAGAAGCTGCATTCAGCAAGGTGATCTAATGTTTCTTTGAGGTAACCCAATATTAGAGCAAAGAGCAGGGGCTTTGGAACTGTCCAGACCTGGGTTTGGATCCTACCCTCTGGTGACTGACCCTGGGCAAGTGACCTCAACTTTCTCAGTCTCTGGTTGGTTAGCAGTGCAATGGGGATAATCATCATAGTTCCTGTCATAGTTTGCTAGGGCTGTGATAAAGAGGTACCTCAGAGGCCACAACAGTGAGAGGCCTGCGTACCGCAAAAAAAAAAAAAAAAAATATCACCCAGCCACGTGCATCCATGCCCTGTATCCCCAAACAAGCCAGAAGCTGCATTCAGCAAGGTGATCTAATGTTTCTTTGAGGTAACCCAATATTAGAGCAAAGAGCAGGGGCTTTGGAACTGTCCAGACCTGGGTTTGGATCCTACCCTCTGGTGACTGACCCTGGGCAAGTGACCTCAACTTTCTCAGTCTCTGGTTGGTTAGCAGTGCAATGGGGATAATCATCATAGTTCCTGTCATAGTTTGCTAGGGCTGTGATAAAGAGGTACGGGAGAGGCCACAACAGTGAGAGGCCTGCGTACCGCAAAAAAAAAAAAAAAAAAAGAAAAAAAGAAAAGAAAAGTACCTCAGACCGGATGGCTTAAACAACAGAAATTTGTTTCCTCACAGTCTGCGGCCCGGAAGTTTCAGATCAAGGTTCTGGCAGGATTGATTTCCTGAGGGCTGTCTCCTTGTCTTGCAGATTGATGGTCTTCTTGTTGCCCCTTAACATGGGCACTGTTCACTCTGTTCACTCTCACCTCTGGTGTCCTGTCCTCTTCTCATAAGGACACCAGCCATGTTGGCTTAGGCCCTACCCTAATGGCCACATTTAACTTAGTCACCTCTTTAAAGACCCAATCTCTAAATACAGTTACATTCTGAAGGACTGGGGGCAAGGGTTTCGTAATGTGTACGAATGAACACATTAGCACATAATAGTTCCCAAGTGTGCATTGCATATTTACTGTGGGTCAAGTGCTCTGCGAACTGCTTTTAGATAGATTCTCTTCCTCAGTCTCAGGCTTGGGAGGTTAGATACTACATTAGCCCCATTTTACAGATAAACACACCGAGTCCTCGAGATTTAGACAGCTTGCCCAAGGTCATAGAGCCGGTCACTGACAGAGCTAAACTTTAAACCCGGGCTTGCCTGACTACAGAGCCCACATCCTTACCACAACTTCCATACTTATGAGAAGTCAGTAACTAAAGGGCCAGCACCCCCTCGTAGAAGCTCAGTTAGTGCTGTAGTTCCTTTATCTCTTTGAAGCCCTAAATGAGACCAGATCTGTTGAATGACTGGAACCCTGTACCTCTAGGTCGTACCTTCTGCTACTCGGAGCTCCTTTTGTAGCCACCTTAGTCTTCCAATTCTGCACTAACCTTTAAAACATAACTACATGCAATATGTGTCTCCATAAAACTCTGTATTGATGTGAAATGATGCTATAAAAGTGAAAAATCAGTGGAGAAAACAAAAACCATACTATTCAGTTTTCCAGCAGAGTTATCTGATGTGGTGAAATGATCATAGGACGATGGGGGCTTCAGAGACCACCTGCCTGCTTGCCTACCTGGAGCTGGATCCCAGAGACCTGTCCCCGCCTGTGGTCTGGGCTGGCGCAGTCTTCAGAGGCCAGGGGACGGATGGTGAGACCAGCCTCACCGTTGCAGACGTGGGGTCGCTTTTTCCAGGGGCACGGCTGCCTAAAGCTCATGGAAAAAGTCCCTTCAAACTGGAGCTCCATTTCCTTCTCCAACATTTCCCCAATCACCGAGCACTGCGGTGAGGCCAGCCTTCCGTTTGCTTTATGGCAGGCTTCATCACCTGCATGCTTCATCATGTGCTTGAAGACGGGTTTAGCTTTAATCTGTGTGTGGACAGATAATGGATTACAGTGGGTGCCCTGTCACTCTTGGGATTTCTGTTTTGTGTGAGTTGCACTCTCTGTAGTACCTGAAGCTGGAGCCAAGAAAGAAGGCAGGCAGGGAAGGTTTCTGTTCTCCACTGAGCCTTTATCCAGCTGAGCACAGAAGCCTGTTGCCTTATTCACAGAGTTGATTATAAGGCTAATACTTTGAATTGCCTTATGGACCCATACTATAGAATTTCAGAACTAGGAATAAGAGTTATCTGGGCCAGTGTTTTTCAACCTTTACTGTGCATCTGAACACCTGGGAATCTGGTTAAAATGTGGACTCTGGTTCTGCAGGTCTGGGGTGGGACCTAAGAGTCTGCATTTCTACAGGACCACACTTTGCAGAGCGAGGATCCAGACTACAGTGGTTCTCAGACTTAGCATATAGAAAAACGAGTCCCTTGAGGTTCTAATTAAAATGCTGATTCCCAGACTATGCCCCCAAGGACTCTAGTTTCATTAGATCTGGAATGGACGTAGGGATTTGACTCTGTAAGTAGGCACCCTAGGTGATTTTGGTGTATGTCACCCATGGGGCATATTTTGGGAAACACTGATCTAGTACAACCCCTGTTATTTTATAGATTTGGGATCAGAGGAGGAACCAAACATTTCATGAGCACCTACTGTGTGCTGCACACCTTATGCATTTGCCATCTTCTTTGGTCCTCCTTCAAGGTAGGTATGTTTATGCCCACTACACAGAAGATGAAACTGAGGGTTGAGGAGTTTTAACTAACTCACCAGGAATAAACGCAGGTCTTTCTGACCCCCAATTCTGTATATTTTTCTGCTTTATAATGTGCTGCTTGTGCTGAAATACATCTTGAAAAAGAAGGTTGGGCAGACGGGAGAATAAGAGAAAAATCATGGTTCAGTATTTGTACTTGTGTACAAATACTTTTGTACTTTTGTACATAGCTTTCAAGGTTCAGTATTTGTACTTTTATGCTCATATGAGTGTATATGAACATATGCTCGTATCTGAGATCTTAGGATATTAAGACTTGAAACATTAAAAGAGAAAAATTTATAGACTTACATGCATGTTTGCAAGTAGACTTTTCTAAGTTCCCTACAATTTATCAAAGGTAGAGTGAGGTTTTACATCTTCAAATTCTTTAGCCCTTCGGGCCAGCAGCAGAATTTTCTAAAGTGATCAGGCAATACTTGTACTTGAGAACATTCTGCCAGCTTGGAAAGTTTTTATTTTTTATTTTTTTAAGAAAGAAAGAAAACCAAGCTGTGACTTTACAATGCTTTGGAATTACAGAATATGCTTGTAATTTTTACAATTCTGCACAGACTTCTTTGCCACATCTGGTTGATATTACTGGCAGGGATATATGGGGGAATAAACCATGGGCTGGAATGTGAAACATCCCACAAAATGAGTTTCTTATAGGTTGCTGTATAAAACATTTTGAGTCTCCCTCTCTTTGGAAGGGTGGCTTAAGTGATTTCATGGATTTAGTTTTTTCTCTGGTTTGAAGGTAAGGGTTTTTGCTGGTCTACTTGGTGGGGATTCCAGGATGGTTTTCCGAGGATGTATGGAAAGGGTTGACGTTTGAGAGTCAGGCCACGGATCAGGGTGGAAAAAGCCACACTTGCAGGAAGTCAGACCAACGTTTGGTGAAAAACACTGGACACTAGTGATGATGGTGAAGCCCGGGTGCCAATTGAATTGCTACAGAAAAAGGAAAAATGTAGGGAGAAAGGGTTATCTGTGTAAGGGCTTCAGGAGACCTCCTGAATCTTAGCTCAGCTGGTTCATGAAACAGCTGATGGCAAGAAGAACTCAAGTTCTTGCAAAGCCAAAAGCCTTGGTACATCTGTGCATTCTCTGTCCTGGATATGAAAACAGTGAGTTGGGAAAATGGAAAAATAAAACAAACACCCAGGCTGATACCTGGCATGTGGTCAATTCCCTACTGGGGACATTCTTGCCCAATTCCCAGGTGGAGAACTGTGTGACCAGGGGCAATTCAAGCATCCGTTGAACACCTACTGCGTGAGTGTGTCACTGCCATATGCTGGTTATTGGGATGCTGAGTCCAGAACGCAGACGTGTCTAATCTCAGCCCAGAGGGTGTGGGTGTGGGCGTCTCGCCACCTGGCTCCTTCTCACACTTCCTTGTCCGGGACCCACCTGCAGAGTTGGAACCTTTCTGCAGAAGAGCATGTGCTGCTCTCAGCACCCTGTGGCATGCGGTGGAGTTGGCCAGCCTCGGCCGGGCTGTGCGGACATCACCAAGGGTGCTCAAATAGAGACCGTGCTGTCCGTTGGCAACAGAGCCCTTTGCTGAAGATGAGAACCAGAGGCCAGCCTTCACCCACACCCTGGGGATCCTCATTCTCCTTATCTGGAGTCAGAAACTGTCAGGGGAATTGAAAATGTCAGGGAAATGCCACATTGCCTATAGAAAACTGTCAGCCTTTTGAGGTGGGCAGACCCCAAACACACATTCTTCAGTTGCCTGAATGATGCTACTGTACCCGCATCTCATAATCTTGAAATATTTCTTCTTGAATCACATTCAGCATCAACAGAAACCTTTCTAAAGGGCCTAATCATCTCTCATTTTCAGCCAACATTTGGGAATCTCTCCAGGGGACAGAGCATTTTAATTTGCTGTCCTGAATTCTAGCATAATTTCAAATCACACACGTACACAAAAGTCTGTAACTTTGCCTTTCTTCTGGCTGTCCTGTGGGCTCAGTATCCTGGATTTGGAGCATTAATTTCCATTTGTAAGGTTTGCAGTCCATTTACAAAGTCCTGGAGACTGAAGCTTGTAATGAACGTGTTGACACACTATTAACAACAGCAAAACTATGATAACACAGTACTGTCCAAACCAAATAGAAATGGGGAAGTTTAAGTAAATTTCACGCTCCTTGCCTGAATGTGGTGTGCTGGGCCTGAGCTTTTGATTCATGGTTTAGAAGAATATTTTAATGTTTTATTCATGATGTTCCTTTCTTCCCATCATTCCTCCTCTAATTCTCCTCACCCTGCTTATGGTGATGTAGCCTGCTTGGAAGTCTGGACTTGTCTTGAGTGGTGCTGCCTGTTGTGTAGCCAAAAATCCTCCCCGTGGTTGGCTAAGTGGAGTATTCAGCTATGGAACTGATAGTTTGGCCTCTCATTGGCATGTCTAGGGCTCTGGACTCAAATTTCTCATCAGTGAGTCAGCTTTTGATTGAAATATACACAGAGTCATGCCAACTTTTCTCCCAGTGAAAAGCATCTTGACTTTGGGAGGTCAGAATGCTCTGTCTAGGGGAGAAAACTGCATTTCTAAGAGGGTGAAAGGGTAGCCGAGGACTGATCCCCTCCATGTCAGTTTCATTGAATTTGGGATTTAGGAGACTCTAAGCCCTAGATCAAGATGCTCAGAGAGACCTAACTTTAATGGTTTAAAAAAAAATGAAAATCAGTGGTAGCAATATAGAAAGAAAGCCTGAATCATCAATGTTATTAATGTCACGGCCCCAGTCATCTCCTTCCTGTGTCTCCACGTCTACCTCCTCTATTCCCCCTTTTATTTCAAAAGCACATGCACATACACATAACATACCGCACACAAACACATAAAGCCTTCTCTCTATATGAGAATCCCAGACAGATAAATGAAGATCCCTTCCAGGCTGTGGAATGAAAGCACAGATATAATTTCACTCTAGTGCAAGATACTGACTTTTAAATTAGCTCAAATTATTGAGCAACACTGTGAGGAGATATCAGAGGTCAGAAAAGTGGCAGCGGTGGTGGAACAGGAGACACTTTGTCTCCTTGGCTCATATAATTGGTGTTTTTGGTGCATAGAGATGGTAGTGGCAGTTCTGTGTCAGAGACAGTAAATCATTAGTGTAAATGTTTTCTGGTCTCAAGAGAGAGCTCCTCTTTTCCCTGGAAGAGATGTGCATGGGTCAGGCTTCTACCCAAGACCTGAAGAGACTTTCATTCCATTTTACAACACAAAGCAGAGCTTTGTCGACTACCAGCTCCCAAGGGCTCAGCCACTGAACAAAATTATCTTAGGAAGTAATTGTTATGCTTTCCACTGCTAATGGCGCTCTCTGCAGATCCTCTTACCCTGTGCATGGCACTTCCTTTACTTAAGTGAGAGTGAAGGATGGGAGATCATGAGGCCTAATGAGGCCGGAAAAGCAGTAGCAGGGAAAGACCAGTTGCCCAGGGAGTACCCTACTGCCAGTCTTTCCCCACGTGGAGAGTCACTGATAGGAGTGGTGAGGCGACTGCACAGAGTTTGTCACCGTGCATTATCAGTTGTCTACCACCTGCTGCCATCAGCCTGGTACATGCCACCATCCTTTCTCCATGAGATGACTTCAAGGACCTCCCCACTAAACCTTCCTGCTTCTGCTCACGTTCGTTCATTATCCATCATCCATCCAGCAGCCGCCATGATTGTTTTAAGACAAATCAGATCTTCTCATTCTCCCAGTTAAACCTCCCAGTGACTTCACACGGTCCTAAGAATAAACCCAAGCTCCCACATTATGCAGTCTGGCCCCACCATTCTTCCCAGTGCCATTCGAGGCCACGCTTCCCACATTCACCACGCGGCAGCCTCCTGGGCCTTCTTCCTGATGCTCCAACGCTCCCGTCCCTTTCTCGACTCATGGCTTTGGCCTTGCTGACCCCAGATGTTGGCATGGCCCGGTCCTTCCTGAAATTCAGGTCCTGGCTCAAACATCACTCCCTTAGAGAGCCTTTCCTGATCACCCTATCTATCCCTTCCTTCTCAGTCACTGTCTATAACGTGACCCCCGCTTTATTTTCTTCATAGCACTTACCACTACCCGAAATTCTTTTGCTCATTTATTTGTTTACTCTCTGCTCACGCATCCCCCAGGAGATTTTAAGCTTCCTGAGAGCGGGGATTGTGTCTGTCTTGTTGACTCTATAATTGTCTACCACTGTATCTAGCACACAGTGGGTGCTTGGTAAGTATTCTGTGAGAGAGTAAATGAGAGAAGGAACCTGGTCTCTCCACAATCCGCTTTTTACTCTCAATATATGGTCAAAGGCAGCTCCTGCTTTAAACCAGCACTCTCTCCTCATTGCCCTGAAGAAGCCCCAAATGATATTTAATAGGATGTGTGCGCATATATGCACACACAGTCATACACGCATGCACGCACACTCAACAAGCACACACACAAGAGTGAAGATAAAACTAACACATTGGACTTCTTCCCGCAGTTTCCAGCCTCTAGTTATTTCAGTCTTTGCAAGACAAATTACTTGGGTTTAAAAAGTAGAAGGACCCTGCCCTGGGGTCCCGAGAGGGCCTTCATGGGATGAGCCCATCCACACACAGGTGGGCCACGCAGCATGGAGGTGAGCTGACTTCAAGAGCTACCGGGGTGGGATTTCAAACTTCCACCAAGGGAGGAGAAACAGCCCATGCCGGGGTCCTCCACTAGCCGATGTGAGCCAGTGTCCGAGACTGAGTTAGGGAGGGAATGTTATTTTTTGACACTTTTTTCAAAGACCTGGGAATAATATTCTGTGATACAATGAAATGAAAAGATAAACTGGGTTTGCTTTATCTCCAGGCCTCATGGATTGTTTTAATTCTAATGGGCATTGAAAGGAGTCGTCTAGCTATTGGAAGGCTCAGCTCAGTGGAGGCTTTCCAAAAGAGAGACCTGTGGGGACTCAAACAACACCAAATCTTAGTCTGGAAAAAAAAAAAAAAAAAAGAATAGATTACACCAATTTACTGGGCATTGACCTAAACCTCCAAATTATTTTTTTTTCCTTGATCTGAGATCTAAACCAGAGGTTGTTTGAAAGACATCTGGTGAATTTGTCCAAACCTGCAGTCAACCATGTCTTCTAAAATGATTGAGCCAGAGCCACACTGGAACATCCAAATATTAATGTTTCCAAACGGACCGTCTCTGGGTCTCTGGCCGGCGTAGCTATAGCACCAGCCTACTGTTTGCTCCTCTTCTCTCCCTCCCAGCCCTCTGCCCCTACCTGTCGCTTGCCCTTTCTGCAAACCTGGCATCAGTCAGCAATGTGTGATCGCTGCTGCCGCCCTGGGAATGCAGACCTTCGAGACTCGCTTTACTGCTGCTGTGATCAGGAGAGACGCTACTGTTCAGAGTGACTTGATACCCTCACCACCTTTAATTCCATGTCATGAGGAAAAGAGGAGGGGTCTTTTCATTAGATGAGTGGGAGAAAGGGAAGATAGGATGGACAGAAAGGAAGAAACCCTAGAATAAGGAAGAGAGGGAGGGAGTAAAAAGAACAACGGTCACCAAAAAGTAACCGCGGAACGGAGATGGTAAAGATACAGTGAAGGAGCAAGGAAAGAAAAAAAATAAGAATCTTTGGGGGAAAATGTATCTCAGGTTTATTTTCATCTTTTTCTGGTTCTTCCTAAGGCAGCTGGGAGAATTTCTGATCACACATGTGCCTCTCCATCCTGTACCAAGCTCTGTGTCAACTCTTGTCTCTACAGCAACCCCTCAGGAGGCAAGAACATCATCTTCGTAGAATCCCAGAGCTGGACGGCACTTTTAGAACTTCTAGAACTATGCCTTTCTTTCACAGTTGGAGAAATAGAGGCACAGAGCTGCAGGGAACTCACAAGCCCCAGCCCTAGGATTCCTCGTCTGGTGCTGTGGGTCCAGCCCAAAGATACGTTCTTACCTTTGCCATGATTTCTCAGGAGGTGGCAAAGAAGAAAAACCATGGAAGAACGATCACTGGCTTACAGGGGATTAAGGATTGGTGTTTCCAGGGGTCAGGCTGCCTGGGGTAGCAGTTTCTCTTTTAAGAAAAAGGATATTCTGGGCTTCCCTGGTGGCGCAGTGGTTGAGAGTCCGCCTGCCGATGCAGGGGACGCGGGTTCGTGCCCCGGTCCGGGAGGATCCCACGTGCCGCGGAGCGGCTGGGCCCGTGAGCCGTGGCCGCTGAGCCTGCGCGTCCGGAGCCTGGGCTCCGCAGCGGGAGAGGCCGCAACCGTGAGAGGCCCGCGTACTGCGAAAAGAAAAGAGAAAGGATATTCTTTTGAAAGAGGTGATATTGGTGATGGATTTGCTCATCCAAGTAAGGATGAGCAGTTCTTACCTGTGAAAGTGTTGTTGCGAGTTCCATGTGGTTATTGTCACGACATACTTGAGGAAGGGGATTGAAGGGACCAACCTCACCTGAGAGCCGTTCCTCGAAAAGAATCAACAGAATAGGCAACCGAAAGGAAGGCGTAGAGGCCGACCCCTAAGGTTTCCATCCTGCTGTTGGAGGAATGGCGGTACCATCAAGGGGAAGTGAAGAGGAAGTCTTCTTGGAGTGTGGTGATGCGGACTGCTTCCCAGAGCTGGCAGCCCTCCCAGGGACAGCCAGCCTGGTGCGTCTGAATTTCCACCTACTAGGAATTTCAGAAGTTAAAAGGCCAGAGTCAAATTGGTATCAACTTCAGCAACGTTTCTTTTTTCCAGTTCCAGGTAGCTAGTTACCTCTCTGAGGACACATCTTTATAAGGAGCCTGTTCATTTGAGAAAAAAGACCCCGGCCTGTTACTTATAACCCAGCAGCCACTGAGGAACTGACGGGCTTTTCCTAGTGGGCAGGGGCACCGCACCCTGCTTACCTGTCATATATAACCATTTACCTGCAGCTAATTAGCCAGACTTCAGCACAGAGTCCCCAGTTGCTATGCCAATGATGGCAGCCCTCCCCTCCCAAGAAGTGCTGATTTCCCAGCTCAGCATGAGGGGCTTCAATAATCTCTCTTTCCAGTGGTATAATTTGATTCCTTCGTAGGAGGCTGCTCTGGTCCTAGCTCACTTAGTACTAAATCTCTCGCTAGATACTCTCATTACTTAATCTTTTCAGGCCCCAGACCAGCCCGGGCCTCTTATTTATCTATCTGGGGTCCTGTTTACTTCCCTGTTGTAAATTACTTCTGGTTCCTGGCAGTCTGATCTCTGCAGTGATAGACTGATAGCTCGGAGCTACCGCATTTGCCTTGTGTGATGAGGCAAATAATATGCTTAACTTATGGGAGAGAAGTCCCCCCCCTATTTATTTCAGGGGGGGAAATATCACTCAGGGGAAAGGGCCAAATCATTTACCTAATGGCTGCTGGTGTAATTACGGACAGCATTATGTGAAACAAATTGCCATGCCCATAAATCTAAACCTCCAGTGTCTCAAAGGCAGAGAGGGAATTTGGGCAGCTGGCATGGGCTCTGGCTCTCTGACAGGTGGGTTTCTGAGAGGGTGCTGGCAGAAAGAGGATGTCGGCATGCTGGTTTGCTTGGCAAGGAAGATGCTGCTCTCCAGCCCCAAACTCTAAACAGCTAAGGCCAGGGTGGGCATACCACAGCCTGCAGGCCCATCCTGCCCACTGCCACCTGCTATTGCGAATAAAGTTTTATTGGAACATAGCCACAGCCACTCATTTTCATACTGTCTGTGGCCCTATGTGTGTGCTACAGTGGCAGAGGGGCCTAGTTCTTGGCAGAGACTGTTTGGCTCCCCAAAGCCAAAAATATTTATAGTGTGGCCTTTACAGAAAAAGTTTGCCAATCCTTGCTTTGCCAGAAGAACCTTCAGACAAATATTTTACATGGAGATGGAGAGATTAATTTGGATCACTCCCCTTAACTTTCTTTTTTTTTTTTTTATTTTTTTTATTTTTTTTATTTTATTTTATTTTTTTTTAACATCTTTATTGGGGTATAATTGCTTTACAATGGTGTGTTAGTTTCTGCTTTATAACAGAGTGAGTCAGTTATACATATATATATGTTCCCATATCTCTTCCCTCTTTGTCTCCCTCCCTCCCACCCTCCCTATCCCACCCCTCCAGACAGCCACAAAGAACCGAGCCGGTTTCCCTGTGCCATGCGGCTGCTTCCCACTGGCTATCTACCTTACGTTTGTTAGTATATATATGTCCATGTCTCTCTCTCGCCCTAACACACCTCACCCTTCCCCCTCCCCATATCCTCAAGTCTGTTCTCCAGTAGGTCTCTGTCTTTATTCCTGTTTTACCCCTAGGTTCTTCATAACTTTTTTTTTTCCTTAAATTCCATATATATGTGTTAGCATACGGTATTTGTCCTTCTCTTTCTGACTTACTTCACTCCGTATGACAGACTCTAGATCTATCCACCTCATTACAAATAGCTCAATTTCGTTTCTTTTTATGGCTGAGTAATATTCCATTGTATATATGTGCCACATCTTCTTTATCCATTCATCCGACGGCGGGCACTTAGGTTGTTTCCATCTCCGGGCTATTGTAAATAGAGCTGCAATGAACATTTTGGTACATGACTCTTTCTGAATTCTGGTTTCCTCAGGGTATATACCTAGTAGTGGGATTGCTGGGTCATATGGTAGTTCTATTTGTAGTTTTTTAAGGAACCTCCATACTGTTCTCCATAGTGGCTGAACCAATTCACATTCCCACCAGCAGTGCAAGAGTGTTCCCTTTTCTCCACACCCTCTCCAGCATTTATTGTTCAGACAATTCAATCCCATTTCAAGGAAATTGGATGGGAACTAGGATAGCCATCGCTCGCTGTGCAGTGCTTCTGCCTCTACTCATGTGGCTTCTCTCAACAATTGTGTGGCTTAGTAGGGATTATGAACCCATTTGACAGAAGAGAAAACTGAGACTCTGAAAACTGAAGTGTTTTGCCCAAGGTCATTCAGTAAGGAATTTGCAGAACTGGGATTCAGACCTTGCCTGTCTAAGCTCCAAATTCTGTCTTCTTTCAGCTAAGCCTCACTGCCTCTCAACAAAAAAGAAGGATGAAGGTACTGGCAGTGGGGGAGGATTTATCTCGGCCTTGCCTCTCTCTGCAGAAGGGCTGTTGAAAGGGAACATGTGAGCAGCCAAGTCACAAGACACCAAAGCTCAAGGAGAAGTGAAGGGGTCTTGTTTTCTTCCATCCACATTCACTGTGGGGTGGCTGGTGGAGCAGGACCAAGAGCGCTTTTTCATGTCGGGAAACATAACAGTTGCTTGTCAGGCAGCAAGAGAAAACCAAAGAGAAGAAGGCCTGGGTGATAAAAAGCTTATTTCATGGCCTGCGTTGCCTGTGCAATGCTGACTGCCAGAGAGAGAGCACGGTCCATATGTCCTCCTCATGGGGGAGGTGGACGCCACCAGCTCTGCTGCAGCCAGGGTAGCAGGAGAGCCTTGGCTCTTGTACCCTCTGGGAGAAGTTCTTTCGGCTTTGGGGCAGCCTGGAGCCAGACCCAGATGCCCTGAGCTGCAGCGGGTGTGGGAAAAGTGGTTATGTCCACAGGCCTGCAGACATTACCAGTGTGCCTGGTGCAGCTGTAGAAATCTCAGGTTGAAAACAGGAGCAAAAGTACCTCTTGCAAAATAGTTTTTGGCCTCTGAACCTAAAAAGGCAAGAGGGTATAGTGGAAATAATAGTAAATAACACCGCCATGTCACAGCGGCTACCATTTGTTAAGTGTTTACAAGGCATCAGGCATTGTTCTAAACCCTATCATCTTCATGATCTCATTTAATCTTCATAATCATCTGGTGAGGTGGGTCTAACTAGTCCCTCTTATTGAAGAGGAAATGGAGCTCAGCGATGATAAATAATTTGCTCAAGTTAATGTGTCAGTGGTGGAGCTGAGAACCCAATCTGCCTGACCATGTTCTAGGGGTGGGAGGTAGGGGAACCACAGGCGTGGTCAAATGATCATAGACCAGCTCTGCCAGGCGGGCACATCATTTTTCTGTTCTGAGCCTCAGTGTCCAAAGTTTGAATGGATATGACAGCCAGGGTTGTGAAGACAATCAAGGGTGATGGTGTATTTTCAGTGTAAAGCTATCGTCTGACTCATAGTAAGAGCTCAGTGGGCCCCTCCCCATTTTCTCCTCTCTGTCCATGGCTATAAGACACAAACCCAGGCTTTTCTATCACTGCCATCATTGTCTATGATGTCCTGCTGAGCTCTGCAGGGAGTGGGATACACAGACCCAACCTCTCCCTTTGAGGCATTCTCTGTCTAACATGGGTATATATTATATTTATCCATGTATCAGTGGATGTACAGTAACGGACCATGTGGCCAGGGAGAGAGGACATCCCACCAAATGGGAATGGAGCAAAAGGCATTTGCATCACATGCATGCCAAGGGAAGTTGCATTTTAGAGGAAAACTTTTCTGCAGTTCATTCATCTTTGCTGAGCTTCTACTCTGGAGAATAGAAAAAGCAGAGAGAGATGTGGAAATACGCAGGTGGAACAGCTGAGGGCCAGCTGTCACTTCTCTTTTGATCAAGCTGTGAAGGTTCTTGGTTCAGTCTCCTCCTCTCCTGGAGTTGGCGTGGATTGTGATGTACTGGTGGGTGGGCCTTCTGTAGAAGAACTTGAAACACAGAAAATTAATGTTGTTTGGTGTTGTGCTATGTTCTGGGCAAGTTCTTTCTCCAGCATCTTTATTTTTTTTCCTCCCAGCCCTGTGAGGTGGGTATTAGTCATCTCCATTTGCATTGAGGGAAAGGGTTTGAAGAACTTATGGTCTCAGAGTTAAGAGGAGATGGAATCAAGATCAGAACCCACTTCTTTCCAATTCTGGAGCTCATTATACACTACACATCAGATGATCTGTCGTCATACTGACAGGAGGAGATGCTCTCTTCCCTTCTTCCTAATGACGTCCCAACTGTCTCCAAAGACTTCTAGAAATGATTCCAGGGACTGTGTGTGGCTTCTTGGGGTCTGACCACTTCCACCCTAGAGGAACCTGGCTTTTTAGGACTCTCAAGATTACCACTGACACAAATCTGAAGCCAGGTAGAGTAAGGAAAAACAAACAAGTGTCAATGATGAGAACACAAAGCCACGATGTAGGGCTGGTGTTAAAGGCCACCAGGACCCAGAACCGAAGCCCAGTTGGTGTCTGCCACTCTCCAAATGTCATCTCACATCTCTCTGCCTGGTCACTTCGTCCCTCGTGTCCCCTTGTGATGCCCTGGCAGACTGGCACCATATCCTTACACCTCTGTGACCAGAGAGCAAAGAGTCTTGCCTGGTGTTCATCCCAGAAGATTCTCAGGGCAGGACTCCCGTTAGGCCTAGCTAGAGACATGTGCCCTTCCCTGGACCAGTCATTGTGGCCAGAGGCTAGGGCCTATGATTTGCTCAGTCTGGGCCACATACTGGAAGAGAGCGGGGTGGGTTCTAGGCATCCAGAGACTAGAGCCAATATGCCTCAGCCAGGAGGAGCTCTGATTATGAGGCATGCCGAAGATCACAGCCAGCCTTCTGTCCAGAGTGGTAGGCTGCTTCAAGACAACAGTCATGCCTAGAATGCCTTGCAATTTCACTCCTGGGTCCTCCCTAACATAGGGAAAACTCCTCTGCAGCTATTCCCAGAAAGATCCAAGGGAGAAGGGGAAAAAAAAAAAAAAAAAAAAAAAAAAAAGATTGAGGAGACATCAAGGCTACTGTAGGATGAGTGAGCATTTGAATTCATAGGCCGAGAGAATAATGTGGAAAAGGGATGCAAAGTCAGGACAGCCGTGCCTTTGTTTCCAGATCTAAGAGGCAGCATCCTTGAAGCTTGGCAGGACTTTAGGAGAACAAAGGAGACTTTATGGAATTCTGGATTTCACCTCTGCCTCCCTCGCTGGCTCTTACTCCTGCCATGTCTTTTTTTTTTTTTTTTTTTTTTTTTTTTTTTAATTCAATAACTTTATTATACTTTATTTTATTTTACTGTATCTTCTTTCTTTCTGTATTTTTTCCTTCCTTCCCTCATTCCTTCCTTCCTTCCCTCCTCCCTCCCTCCCTCCTTTCTTTCCTTCTTGCCTTCTTCCTTTCTTTTCTTCTTTCTTTCTTTCTTCCTTCCCTCCTTCCTTCCTTCCCTCCTCTCTTTCTTTCTTTCTTTCTTTCTTTCCTATTTCCTCCTACTTATACTAATTCTCTCTACTTTCTCTCCCTTTTATTCTGAGCCGAGTGGATGAAAGGCTCTTGCTGCTCCAGCCAGGAGTCAGGACTCTGCCTCTGAGGTGGGAGAGCCAACTTCAGAACACTCGTCAAGAAGAGACCTCCCAGCCCCACATAATATCAAACGGCGAAAATCTCCCAGAGATCTCCATCTCAACACCAGCACCCAGCTTCGCTCAACGACCAGCAAGCTACAGTGCTGGACAACCTATGCCAACCATATAGCAAAACAGGAACACAACCCCACCCACTAGCAGAGAGGCTGCCTAAAATCATAATAAGTCCACAGACACCCCAAAACACACCACCAGACGTGGACCTGCCCACTAGAGAGACAAGATCTAGCCTCATACACCACAACACAGCCACTAGTCCCCTCCACCAGGAAGCCTACACAACGCACTGAACCAACCTTAGCCACTGGAGACAGACATCAAAAACAACGGGAGCTACGAACTTGCAGCCTGCAAAAAGGTGAACCCAATCACAGTAAGATAAGCAAAATGAGAAGACAGAAAAACACACAGCAGATGAAGGAGCAGGATAAAAACCCACCAGACCTAACAAATGAAGAGGAAATAGGCAGTCTACCTGAAAAAGAGTTCAGAATAATGATAGTAAAGATGATCCAAAATCTTGGAAATAGAATGGACAAAATGCAAGAAGCAGTTAACAAGGACCTAGAAGAAATAAAGATGAAACAGACAATGATGAACAACACAATAAATGAAATGAAAAATACTCTAGATGGGATCAATAGCAGAATAAATGAGGCAGAAGAACGGATAAGTGACCTGGAAGATAAAATAGTGGAAATAACTACTGCAGAGCAGAATAAAGAAAAAAGAATGAAAAGAACTGAGGACAGTCTCAGAGACCTCTGGGACAACATTAAACGCACCAACATTCGAATTATAGGGGTTCCAGAAGAAGAAGAGAAAAAGAAAGGGACTGAGAAAATATTTGAAGAGATTATAGTTGAAAACTTCCCTAATATGGGAAAGGAAATCGTTAATCAAGTCCAGGAAGCACAGAGAGTCCCATACAGGATAAATTCAAGGAGAAATACGCCAAGACACATATTAATCAAACTGTCAAAAACTAAATACAAAGAAAGCATATTAAAAGCAGCAAGGGAAAAACAACAAATAACACACAAGGGAATCCCCATAAGGTTAACAGCTGATCTCTCAGCAGAAACTCTACAAGCCAGAAGGGAGTGGCAGGACATACTGAAAGTGATGAAGGAGAAAAACCTGCAACCAAGATTACTCTACCCAGCAAGGATCTCATTCAGATTTGATGGAGAAATTAAAACCTTTACAGACAAGCAAAAGCTGAGAGAGTTCAGCACCACCAAACCAGCTTTACAACAAATGCTAAAGGAACTTCTCTAGACAAAAACACAAGAGAAGGAAAAGTCCTATAATAACGAACCCAAAACAATTTAGAAAATGGGAATAGGAACATACATATCGATAATTACCTTAAATGTAAATGGACTAAATGCTCCCACCAAAAGACACAGATTGGCTGAATGGATACAAAAACAAGACCCATATATATGCTGTCTACAAGAGACCCACTTCAGACCTAGAGACACATACAGACTGAAAGTAAGGGGATGGAAAAAGATATTCCATGCAAATGGAAACCAAAAGAAAGCTGGAGTAGCAATTCTCATATCAGACAAAATAGACTTTAAAATAAGGACTATCAGAAGAGACAAAGAAGGACACTACATAATGATTAAGGGATCGATCCAAGAAGAAGATATAACAATTGTAAATATTTATGCACCCAACATAGGAGCACCTCAATACATAAGGCAAAAACTAGCAGCCATAAAAGGGGAAATCGACAGTAACACATTCATAGTAGGGGACTTCAACACCCCACTTTCACCAATGGACAGATCATCCAAAATGAAAATAAATAAGGAAACACAAGCTTTAAATGATACATTAAACAGGATGGACTTAATTGATATTTATAGGACACTCCATCCAAAAACAACAGAATACACATTTTTCTCAAGTGCTCATGGAACATTCTCCAGGATAGATCATATCTTGGGTCACAAATCAAGCCTTGGTAAATTTAAGAAAATTGAAATTGTATCAAGTATCTTTTCCGACCACAACGCCATGAGACTAGATATCAATTATAGGAAAAGAGCTGTAAAAAATACAAACACATGGAGGCTAAACAATACACTACTTAATAACGAAGTGATCACTGAAGAAATCAAAGAGGAAATTAAAAAATACCTAGAAACAAATGACAATGGAGATACAACGACCCAAAACCTATGGGATGCAGCAAAAGCAGTTCTAAGAGGGAAGTTTATAGCAATACAAGCCCACCTTAAGAAGCAGGAAACATCTCGAATAAACAACCTAACCTTGCACCTCAAGCAATTAGAGAAAGAAGAACAAAAAAACCCCAGAGTTAGCAGAAGGAAAGAAATCATAAAAATCAGATCAGAAATAAATGAAAAAGAAATGAAGGAAACAATAGCAAAGATCAATAAAACTAAAAGCTGGTTCTCTGAGAAGATAAACAAAATTGATAAACCATTAGCCAGACTCATCAACAAAAAAAGGGAGAAGACTCAAATCAATAGAATCAGAAATGAAAAAGGAGAAGTAACACCTGACACTGCAGAGATACAAAGGATCATGAGGGATTACTACAAGCAACTCTATGCCAATAAAATGGACAATCTGGAAGAAATGGACAAATTCTTAGAAATGCACAAACTGCCAAGACTGAATCAGGAAGAAATAGAAAATATGAACAGCCCAGTCACAAGCACTGAAATTGAAACTGTGATTTTGTCTGCCTTTCCCACCAGACTATGAGCTACTTGTGAGTGGGGAATTATATTTCTATTTTTTATTAGCAGGGTTTAGTACAGTGCTAAACTATTTTGTTAATGGAAAAACTGAATAAATGGTGTCTTAACTCAGGCTGCTATAACAAAATCCAATAGATCAGCAGCTTAAATGATAGACATTTATTCCTCCCAGTTCTGGAAGCTAGGAAGCATGAGATCAAGGTGTCAGCATGGTTGGGTTCTGGTGAGAACTCTTCCTGGCTTGCAGAAGGCCATCTTCATGAGGTGTCCTTACATGGGAAGAGAGATCGAGAGAGAAATCCAGGGAGAACAGGAGAGAGGGAGAGATGGAGAGAGAGAGAGTGCTTTCTGTTCTCTTCTTAGGAGGGCACTAATCACACTAATCCCAACTGGAGGACCACCCGCCATGACCTCATCTAAACCTAATTACTTCCCAAAGGCCCCACCTCCAACCAGATACCATTACATTGGAGATTAGGACTTCAACATATGAATTTTGAGGGGGACACAGACATTAAGTCCATTACAAATGGGAAGTAGGGCCAGAGAGCAGCGATTGATTTTATGGAACTCATACCTCAGAGGTATTTGAGGTAGAGGATCTGAACATCAGCTTCAAATCTAGACGTACATTTCCCAGATGTGTGCCATCTTAATATATGTTCAGAAAAAAGTATCCTCATCGTATATGTCTGGGAAATATTGCGCTAAAGGAATTATGGAAAGATTTTTGATTGTAGGGCCGCTCAGAACCTTTACAATGTTAATATGCATTGGAAATTTCCAAGAGGTGAAAATCAGTACACAGGTAGTTCCCAAAATGTTTTTTGACTGTGGAATCTGTGTTCATGGCACGTTTGGTGGGACTTGGGTTTTATCGGACTGGTGTTGAGAAAATGTGAGGTTAGAACTTTGTAAAAATTAGGTTAATGCATAGGTGAAAGGGCCATAAAAGGACTCTGAAAGAACTATCTGAGAGTAATTCAGTATTTCCCCTGGGAACCTTTTAATCAAAATGGATCAAAGATTGGTCAGTCCAGGTTCATGATTCTGAAGCCCCATTTAATTGTAATCTCAACTTGGCCCTTGAGAGCCTTTTTATTATTGGTCCTGATACAGTGGTAGGGTCCCTCTCTGGGCACTTCCTCCCGCTGAGGTCAAGAAGCATTTCAGAGGCTTTCTGAACATCCCACCTCTTTCTCAAAGCTTTCCCTGATCTGCTAAAGGAAAGGTGGCATTTTCCCTCCATGCCTACCCTGTCTGCACTTGCTGGTCCTCTCCCTCTCTCTCTCCTCGCCCACCACCCTCAACGCTTCCCCTTTGACTCTATCTGTGGGTGATTCCTTTGGCCCCAAGGCAGAGAATAGCTGTAGGTCACTTAGGCATTCTGGGTGGGTTGTTGGGATCCAGATCCCTGCCTGAATCCAACATCCCCACCCAACACCCCCCCACCACCACCACCACTTTCCCTCCAGGGGTGGGTGGATTCTTCCCAGCTGAGTCTGATGAGATGGATGCCTACAGATATTCAGCAGCTTCTCCAGAGCAATGAATATTCATGCCTTCACTTGGTGGGCTGCATTCCAGCCTGGGGACAGGGACCTTTCTCCATTCTGCCTCTCTGTTCCTCAGGGCTGTGGTCCGACCCTTGTACCTCCTGTGAGGACCCCATCACAGGAGGGGGTACAGGATCAGGACCCCATCATCATCTGAGGACCCTCTTAGAAAATCGCTTTTCTGAGGCTTCAGATCAAGGGAGTGCTACCCCAGCCTCAGGGCTGCTGCCACCCCTGGCATCTTGGTGTTGGACACCTGCAGAAGCACACAGGCACCAAGAAAACCTGCAACGCACACTCACGCTTTCCCCTGCCCTTACACCCACACGCTTGTCTGACCCCTTCCTACCTCCCTGCTTTTGCTCACGCCCATTTCCCCTGCCTGGGATGCCCTGCCTTCTCTTCCAAGGCTTTTCCAAATCTAGAGACAGTGGCTTAAGAGTGAGTTCTAAGTTGGAAGATTATTGCGAACGTTAAAAGAAGCAATCTTTTATAAAGCATTTAGCACATGGCCTGATGTCCAGTAAATGTCAGTTGCTTTTATCTAGTCCTCAAGCCTCAAATCCTCCCCATTCAGTGAAGACTTTGTGGCAGCCTCACCCCACGTCAGTCCCCCCAGCTCCTCAGCACGAGCATCAGAACCACGTGGAGGAGACGTTTAGTGATATTTTTGGCATTGTTCTGTGGACTGCTCTTCATCTCTGGTGTTATTAAACAGGACACTTTCTCTGTTTCTGCCTCTTTCTCTCAACCGCATGGTTGGTGATCATGTTGTCTGCTGGGGTATGTGGCACAGAGTAGCTGGTTGATTTACTCGTTTGTTTAATCGAGCCACCTGATTGGCTAAAAAAAAAAAAAACTCAAGGATTTGGAAAAATCACCCCCATTCTTCCCTTGCAACCACTCTTTCATTTAAAGGGACTGCAAAATGGCGCTCCCACAGGTAGACTCCTGCCCACAGATGTATTGTGTTTGGCCTGCATAATTTGGAAAAAAAACGAGTTGCCGATATTTAAAAATTGGGAGATTTCATATTAAGCATCCAGATTAGTTATTCCTGCCCCCAGAGTGGGAGCTCTGGCAGCTGCACTGGGCCCCGATTCCCATATAGTAAGTCTTCAGAGCCGAGTTTGGGTGCCCTTTTCAAGGAGCACGCTTTCTCCAATGTGTAAAGATTCCCATCACTCTCACTGCCCCATGTTGGCCCTGCTCATTTATTTTCATAACCTTTGCAGTCTTATATTTGGGGACCAGAGCTTCTTCATTGCCCAGCAGCAGTCACAGAAGAGGTGACTGAGGCCCACAAGGCCAGGGCCACCGATTGCTCAGTGATGGTGGAGACCATCGAGGGGGGCTGGCCATCAGGCTGCTTCTTCACGCCCCTGGATGGAGAGTGGGCCCCCAGCAGGGCTCCTTTTTCCTTTGTTGGGTTTGGAAATTGTTGAAGACTCTGCTGGACCTTTCTTTGATGGTCTCCACATCCCTTTCGGCCCTGAGAAGTGGGCAGAGCAGACATCATGATCTCCATCCATAGAATAGGATGCCCAGCAAAGTGGAGGTCCTCAGATGCTCTTCTTGGGGGTGGGGAGGATCATGAGCCTTTCAAACGCAGGTGTCCTTGTAGTCTGTGGACTTTCACAGCACGTCTGCCACCTCCGGTCCACAAGGCCAAATCCTGTCATGTGGGTGCAATCAGGGAGCACAGAGAGAATTCCAGCTCGGCACCCCTCCAGGAAGCCCTTGGCCTGCGTGTGCGTTCCCTCTCTGAGGAAGGGCACGCCTGAGCTGCCTGCCCCACATCACAGGCTTCCTTCCCCCCAGGAGGAGGGCTGGACTCAGTCTCCATGAGGCCTCCAACGTCACACGGTCAGGATAGGCCTTGAAGCTCCTCTGCCTGGTGGGGCTTTGCGAATAGGGGGTTTAGAGAAACGGGTAGGTCTGTTTTTAATCGAAACAGTTCCTTTACTTCATCCCAGCGTCCCTTGGTCAGGGCCCTGTTTTTGTGGTGACACGGCTTCTCTCTCAAGTTTGAGGCGCCTCTGTCTCCGCATCCTAGTGCTGCTGTTGCTATAGCAAGTATTTGGGGAGTGCTAATGGCCGCCTGAACCGGCCAGCAGTTCTCTGGCAGGGAGCAATTTGTGGCATAGGGAGACTTCCATTGCCAGGGATGCCCTCTCTAACTTTCTGCATCGTGAAACCTTCTTCCATTCTCTCTCATTTGACATCTCTCTAGGTTCCCCGCGCTCAGGACCTTCTCATGGAAAGGTTTGGGAGAAGCCAGCTAGCTTATTTTGCCGAGTTATGTCATTGAAAACTGACTCCGTTATTTCTTCCAGAAAAATGCGTGTTTTCATATGCTTCATGTGTAGACATACCATAAAATGATATATTAATCTGGAAGGGCCCTGTGAGATCTCCTGGTTTAGCCATGGCAAACTGATTACATCTTGAATGCCAACCGGGTTAGATAAATGGTGCCCAGGGTAATACGTTGAAAAGGATTCTGAGGCCCATCCAAGCCCAGGAAGGCGCCCTGGGATATATTATGCTCCGTTGGCATGGACCCAGGACAGCAACCGGCAGGACATTTCCTAGGTACCGCCACCCCTGATGAAGTTCATGCTCCCCACTTTATAGGCGAGGAAACTGTGCCCAGAAACCAGAGGCAACTAGGGTTCTGCTAGCCCTTACAACAGTCCTGAGTTGGAAAAGGAGCCCCCCTCTGAGCTGACAGTGCTCCAGAGTCACGGGATTTGGGATGAATCTTAAGTGAATGACTTGTAAGAGGGTCCCCCAATGCCGTGGTGGAGCAGGGGCGGCGTAGAGCTGCGCGGCCCCCTGACCCTCTGTCCTAGCAAGGTCTCTGGCCAGTGGCCGCATCCCAGGGTCCAGGGAGCTTGTATGCAGTTTGCCTCCCGTTTCTATTTCCCATTATTCCTCCTGAGGATGAAGACAGGTCAGACACTGGCCATCGGCTGTTAGGAGCATCCGTATAGGCGCTTCCATCCTTATAGGCTGCAAGGGGAGTCTGTATTACTGAGTGGTTTGAGACTCAAAGCCAGACAGACCTGGGTTTGAGTCCTGACTTTGCCACGTTGGGCTCCTTGCCCAAGTTCCTTTCTTTGCCAGAGATTTCACTTTTGTTTTCTTTCGTTTGGAAGTAATGATACTAACACCTACTTCGTAGAGCTGTGGTAAAAATTAAATGAGATGATGCCTGTAAAGCTTCCAGCACAGTGCACAGCATTTAATTAACACTGTCTCAGCAAATGTTTGCTATTTTTACCATCTGCCTCCGTGGAGCACATTTTCCCCTGTCAAAAGTCTCCAAGGCAGAGAATTTACCAGATTATCGAGCAGTCCCGGGGCTCTGAGACTCTGCAGTCTTAGAACAATAGAAAACAAGATGGTCGCATATTTACACTTTTCTAAAAAGTTACTTTTCACCTAATTAAAAATGATTTGGGTGAACAATTTTGGAAATAAGTACTTAAGTCACAGTTTCGTAAGTCACGTAACGTCCTCTCTGGATACTGTTTTCATTACTGTGAGGTTGTAGATTGGGGCTGACCCATGCTCAGTATGAGTGGCCCAGGAGGATGTGAGGGATTTGGGTTCTGTTGACCTACGGGATAGAAGTGCTTGAAAAGATGACGAGGGGCTCCCACGGGATATTCCCTCATTACTGCCCGTCTCCGTTGCCAGAAACCTCAACAGAACATTAAAGTTCAGATCCTCACTGTGGAGAGGTTAGGAAGTTCTCAGGTAGTGTTCCAAGAGAGCCGTGTGCTCTCCCCCGCAACCCAGGCCAGAGCACTTTCCAGAGTCCAGCCAACCTCTGCCCCTTCCCCCATCACTCATCTCTCCTTGGTGCTGCCCAAGGGTTGGTGAGGTCCCAGATGCTAGGCCGCAGGTGGGATGAGCAGAAGGACCAGTGCCAGAAGCTGGCCTGCCTGGATTTGAATCCTCTGCTACTGACCTCAGGCAGGTTATTTAACCTCTTAGGCTCTCAACTTTGTCACCTGTGAAATGGGCGTGCTGATAGTACCTAGTTCACAGGATTGCTGTGGGCATGAAATGAGTTAATGCACGTAAGTGTGTAGAACAGAACCTGGAACCAAGTAAGCCTTCCCTTCGTGTTGGCCTGTATCATTGTTCTTAACACCAGGGGGTGGGGGGAGAGGGAGGTAGGAAAGTCACTTTGGAGAATACTGCAGATTCTCTAAGTGATTTGGAGACATACACAGACTCTTCTGGATAGGAAGTGCCATTTTTCTCATTTCTGCTATTCCTGAGTTTCTCTCGCCTGAACTTTCAGTGCTGGCGGTGAAATAAAGCAGAAACCGGAAAAGATGAGACCTGTAGCATTGGGGAAGGTGATATTGGGCTGGGGGTCAGAGGGAGGCATGGAAATAACATTTATGGAGCACCTACCGTGCTTCCAGCCCTTGGTTAAGTGTTTACTGCCAGGAGGGGTGAACTGACTTGACCAAGATCCCACAGCTATGTTGTAATAAGGCCTCACTAGGCTTCAGACTGAGCTGTGTGTGGCTCTAGGACCCAGGCTAGTTCTGCCACCTTATATCCCTGCCCTGTTGCTCAAGAAGATCTCCATGGTCCTGCCAGCAATAATACTGCTATCGTGTACCTTGATGTGTCCACTGCTAAATGAAGCATCTGAGCATGAATACACCGAATGAATCATTTACCAGGCAGCGGCAGCAGTTTTCTCATTAAGAACGTGTGTCAGCAAATGAGTCTGTATCTCAGCATGAACAAGTCTTTTGGGGGAGTCATTGGTCTCCATGGAAAAGCAAGCGGTGACCCCAGAAGAGGAGGAGAATGAGGAGGAAGAGGATAAAAAATGGTAGTGTTAGTGCAGACGCAAAGCTTAGATCAAAAGGTGAAAGAATATAGAGCGTGGTTTCTGGAATCCAAACCTGGCTTTGATCTTTACTGTGTGACCTTGGGCAAATTACTTAACCTCCCTGTGCCTCAGTTTCTTTATCTGTGAGACAGGCATGATGATGCTAATACTACCTACCTCAAGAAAACAAACTTATGGTTACCAAAGGGGAGAAGGGGAAGAGATAAATTAGGGGTACGGGATTAACAGATACATACGACTATATATAAAATAGATAAACAACAAGGTCCTACTGTATAGCACTGTATTCAATACCTTGTAATAATCTATAATAGAAAAGAATCTGAAAAAGAATACATATATTTATATATATTATATATAAATATATATATATATATATATATATATATTTCATTAGGTTGACAGATGTCCATTGAACACCCACTCTGAGCTAGACACTCAGACTCTATTCTGTTCCAGGTAGCTGGGAATGAAACAGCAAAATGTGAGCCCTCAGGGGGCTCGTATTCTAGTGAGGGATGCACAAGATAAACAAGTTTAACAAATAAAACAACTGGTCCGTTGGATAATGATACATGCTAAGGAGAACAATTTACACAGCAAAGATGCTTGTGGGTGGCAAGGTGAATGTTAGATTAGGTGGCCAGAGGAGCCCTTGCTGGGAAGGTGACATTTGAGTAGTGACTGGAAGAAGGTGAGAGAGAGCCATGTGGATGTCTGGGGGAAGAGCACCAGTGATTGAGTGAATGAATGAGTGAATGGATGGCGTTGTGTGGATGAAATGTAATCTTAACATGCGTAAAGCACTGAGAGTAGTGCCTCACACATAGTATGTGCTCAATAAATGTTAGCTGTTTTTATATTTAGCGCATGAAGCAATGAAGCTGCTGCCACACCCCCTATTTGTGGCTTTCAGAAACGTCGTTTTCAAGATGTGCAAAAAGGAAGGCCACAGAACTTCCTCTGATCTGTTGGCAGACACTGTGCAATAGGACCTCTCTGGACTCAGACTAAGACTCATCACACATACGTGAATCATAATAATGTTCCCTTATACGTGTAGCCCTTTGGAGGTTTTTCATGCTTTTACATATTTTGCATTACTTACTCCTTCCAACAGCCCTGTGGGGTAGGTAAGGCAGGTGCTCCCAGCTGCCCGTCCAGCTTAGAAAGGGCAAAGGGACCTAGTGTTTCTTGAGCAGTTACCATGTGCCACGTGTTCTGCAATTGCTTTGCATTTGCATGGCGCCTCCCTCAATCGTCCCTCAGGCCCAGGAGGACATTAGTTGTCACTACTGTTAGAGGTGGGAAAACCACGGTGCAGCTGGGTCTGTGACTGGCCCTGAGAGGCACAACAGCGAGTGCCCTGTGGGGCTGACCCCCAGGTGTCCTGTGGTGCAACATCGTTGCGGCTTGCCTGACCCCCACCTTGGTCCGCGTGCAAGGGCTTGGGGGTGCCAGCTCGGGGTGGCCAACCGTGCATGAGAAACCAGGGGACAGGGTCTGTGGTCGGCTTGCAGTTAAGCAAAGTAGAAAGCAACCCAGTGAGACAGGCACAGATCTGCTAATCCTGATCGTAGGAATGCCAGGGATAAAAGCGGCCCGGGGCTCAATAGAACAATAGCTCCACATACCAGCAGGAAAGGGCACGGTCACTGCCCCCAACCCAAACAACTGTTCTTGATCCAGCAGAGCCAGAGCCTGGAGGGTCTGGCTGGGTACAGCCCAGGATAAGGCTGACTCACAAGGGATGAGAGCACAGCCCAGAGAAAAAGGGAAATGCAGAAGCCAGGTTTGCCCCCAGTGGCATATACTTTGGGGTGAGTAATGTAGCAGACAGTCACTCCCTTCACCATCCCACCCAGAGTGGAAGCACACCCTGAAGCCGCAGAGGTCGTTTGTACTAAAACAATCAAGCAGAAGGGAACCACAGGCTCTGCTGCCTCTTCGGGAAAGGATTCTGCGGTGCTGAGCCCCCACCCCCAGCTTCTAGAGTGGGACCTTTGCAAGCAAAGCTTTCTCCAAGGGAAGCCAACGAGCAGCAAGTATTTCAGATCACATTTTCCCTCCCGTTGACTTGTGTTTACCGGTCTTGGTGGGGAGTCTGAGGGTGGTACTTAGAGGGCCTTCAAGGGAAATTCTAAAACAATAGACTAGACTTTCAAAAATGTGGTCATGTTGAGATGTCTTGGGTTGCCTTACCCTGGTGTTGAAAAGGAGCAGCTAAAACACCTTGATTTGCTAAAATCCTCCCGGAGCATAAATCACTGGGCTGAGGGTTGGAGGGCGTTGGGTGCTGTCCGAGCTCATCCTGAGATGGGCCCAGTGCCCACCTCCCATGGTCTTCCGGTTACACTCTGCTCTCCGCCCCGAACTGCTCTCACAAGCCCACAAGCCCACAAGCCCAGGCCCCAAAGGAACTAACTGGGCACAAGTCTGAGGAGTTTGTCTCGGTGAGTTTGATAGGGAAACTAGCCTGCAAGTCACAAGATTGGGAGGGGATGGGAGTGAACGTGCCACCCATCCTTCTGTGGTCCAGGAGACTGTTCCTGGACATCTTTAGTATTTCCATGTATGCCCCAGGCAGAGGTAGAATGAAGCTTCCAGACTTTTTGCCATTGCTTTGAGCTAATGGCCCACGCTGCCTGTCTAATCACTTTTATGAAGGTTTAGGCCTCCAGAATAGCGAGGAAATGTAGAAGAATCGGAATTTCAGTTTTTTTCAGTTACTTTTCTCAGCATGTAAGTTATATTTTAGATGCTCCTCCAGAGAATGTTCAGATTAAAGGGAGCAGCCATAGGGATATCCGCAGACCTCTTCCTAAACCCCTGGTGATTAAACAAGGCCTGGCTCGGAAAGCCTGTGGCCGGGGCCGTGATACTCTGGGATCTTGAGTACAATTTGGGTTTCCTGTGTTTGAATCTGCACACTCAAGGTGAAAGTCATGCAAGTAAGAGTGATTTGGCCTATTGACTCTTGGCCCGGTATGCCTTTTAATTTCCCTTTTTAATAATCAGTGACACCATTTCTTTCTTATCCCTTGTGTTCATCTGTGAGATTTTCACCCTGCTTGAAATCAAGCTCAACTCCCCATTCTCTGTAAGTCTTCCTCCCTCAGTGCCACCCCCCGCCCCACAACCTTACCTTTCTGTCATGATTTGGCAATGAAACCCGTATCATCTGGTGACAGATCTTAACGACTCCAGCCATTTAGTAACTGAGCCCTGTACTATGTGCCAGGCACCGTGCAAGACGGTTGCCTTAATTTCATTTCATCCTTAGAGCAGCCCCATGAGGAGGGTAGGGAAGCCGGACGCAGCAGAGTCACGTGACTTCATTGAAGTCCGAGCTCGTGAGAACGGAGGCCAGGATTTACACCCAGCTCTGTCTGACTGCCCGCAACCTCTGAACGCTGACGCTGACTCCTCGTGTGGTCCATGCTATTGGCTAACTTCGTGCACGTGTTTATCTGAGCTTGATAATTAGGGAAGTATCTGCAGGCAGGAAGCTCACATTTCGTTGTGTCCTCGTGGCATCTAGCACAACACTTTGCACAGAGAAGACCTGTGTTTTCGTGTGTTGTTTAAGAGGTGGGTACAGCTTGTGTTCACTTTGTACCAGTTACCAGGTGACGGAAAACAAGGGAGACCCTGCTCCTGCTGTGAGGGGAACGTGGTGATAGTGCATCTTAACCTTCTGGTATCATGCCCTCCCGGAGGACTGGTTGGAACATATTTGGACCCACCCTTAGAGACCCTGAGCCAGGAGGAGATCTGGGTGGGACCCGATAATTTGCTTTTCTACCAGACTCCTAGGTGGTCTGGGACCTTGCTTCTAAGAATCACTGTCATAACAGGAAGTACAACCCAAGTTCAAGTCCCAGCTCTGCCACTTACTGTCTGACCACAGGCAAGTTTCTACAACTCTGTGACATCCAGTGGAGTTTTCTCGAAAGAGAGGATAATAACCTCATCGAGCTGTTATGAAAATGAATATCACATATACGTGTAGTATTTCTTTACTAAAAGCAGATATGACTCTTCCTATCCTTTACAAATGTGAATTCATTTAATAACCATGACAAGCCTAGGAGGTGGCCCTCATTTTCTTCATTGTCCAGAGAGGTGACTGAGGCCCAGAGACTTGCCCAAGATCCCCTAGCTACTAAGTCTGAGGAGCTGGGCTACAACCCCGCCAGCCTGGCTCCGGAATCCATGCACTCAGTGCTGTGCAGTGTACGGTACCTGCCCTGTGGTTGGCAGACATTCTTTCCCGTTCCCAGGTAGGCTAAGACTGAGCCCTCCAAAAGGGCAGAGAGACTGGTTTTCTAGTTTGTAGGCATATTAACCAGAAATGACAAAGAAAAGACAACTGTTTCATGACCACCGCTTGAAAATCACACACTTGACCTCCCTTCTTGATATCAGTGTGGTCACTCGGGAGTGGCTGTTTCTCTTTAAACCTCCCTGGCACCGAGGTTTATCATTGCTCAAGGGCGGGGGGCGGGGGGTGCTTGAAAGAAGCCTTGTGGGCTGAGGGAGTGTAGGAGGTGGGTTTCGGGTCACTAATAAAAGTGGAGAGAGGTTTGCAGCTCCCCCCGCTGAGGGCCTCAGGAGTCTGGCCAGTGGGCGGGTGCAGAGGCGCGGCCCAAGGAAGGGGCAGTGATGGACAGGGTGGGAGGGGAGCAAATAGTTTCAGCCTGGCTGGGTAACTGAAGCCGAGAGGGCAAGGAGTGGGAGAATTCCAGCTATGTCATGGGAAATGGCTATGGCCAGGGCTCTGATTAGCAGCCGACCACAGATCCCCTGGGACCCAGCCAGGGGTCAGGAGACTGGGGCACTGCTGGGATGCCAAATGGTTGCTGTATTTTCTTGTCAAAGAAGAAGGAGGCGATTTTGACTGTTATCCCTGGATGTGAGTGCTGGCACTACCAGGAGCCGAGAGCTGGGTGGGGACGTGGGAGTGAGAGGGAAGCTAGAAAAATCCACTTTTCATTCCAGGGAGCATAGAGGAAAGACCAAGCCATGCTGCTGGGGCTTGGCATGATCTCAAAGCTTTTTTGGCCACCATCTCTGAAGCATTTCTACCCTTTCTTCTCCTCTCGGCAAGGTGAGACATCAGAGTCTCCATTGCCATGTTAGAGACATAAAAGGGAAAAACTGAGCAGAATCCTCAAAGTGTAGATGGGATGGAACAGCGGGGCTTCTGGGAGAACTGACCACCAGTGAACCCCTGTAGTCTGCTTGTTTGACATCTTAGGCTTGGAGCTGAGCAATGAGATGTGGAAAAATCAACTTTCAGAGTAAATGAACTCAGTGCCATAATGGGGACCCCTGGAGGAATAGGTTTGTGTCACTTGATTCATTCCCCTGACTTATCTCAAGGCCTGGCACCATTAAGCCCTTAAAAATGTTTGTTGAATGAATGAGGGCTGATTGATTGATAGATTGATTATGTCCAAGAGGATAATGGGTTCAAAAAGAATCTCAGTCAACATTTCAGAAATGCCTGATGAATACAAGCTTTCTCTGAGCTCATCATGGTTTTGTGTGATTATGGAAGGAAGCCTTTCAGCCAAGCCTCTTTTGGGGGGAGGAGGTTTCACAGTACACTCTTGAGGTTAACAGCCCAAGCCCTAGAGTTAGACTAAACAAGTTTGCTCTGGGCAAATGAGATGTGTGACCTTGGGCAAGTCACTTAACTTCTCTGAGCAGTAATTTCCTCAGCATTATAAAATAAGGAAAAGAGTAAGTAGTGCGTACCTTCCTCCTCAGTTCATTAGAATAATCTTTTTGGAGGGCTTGGCACAGTGTTAGACCCATAGTAGCTCTCAGTAAGTATAACTCTTTGGTATTGGTGAGGATTATGTTCAACTGCAAGGAATAGAAAACCATGCAGTAGCAGGGTTTAAACAGAGTAGAGATTTCTTTTTCTCTGAACTAAGAATCCATGGAGGGGAAGTCCAGAGTTGGAGCAGCAGCTCTGCTCTAACAAGTATTCAGAGAGCCAGTTGCTGTAGCTTTTTCTTCCATTATCCCTATGTTGTGGCCTTTCCCTAATAGTCTTAAGTTGGTGTGGCAGCCATAGCATACATTTTCCAAGAAGCAGAATGGAGGAAAACCCAAGAAGGCAAAGGGACATGTGCCAGCTGCCTTTTAAGGAGAGTAGCCACATAACAATTTTTCACACATCACATTAGCATATAGTTGGATCATGCTTCTTAAAAAAAAAAAAAGTCCATAAATCTCTCTCTTTTAATTGGTATATTTAGACCGTTTACATTTAGTGTAATTATTGGTATGTTAAGTCTGCCATTTTATGTT
Source organism: Lipotes vexillifer (assembly GCF_000442215.2). Taxonomy (NCBI): domain Eukaryota; kingdom Metazoa; phylum Chordata; class Mammalia; order Artiodactyla; family Lipotidae; genus Lipotes; species Lipotes vexillifer. The sequence continues at coordinate 1,984,022 of NW_006772699.1, read as the reverse complement.
CTGTTTTCTGTTTGTTCTGGTTTTTGTTTCTGCTTTCTTTTTCCCTGAGTCTTCCTGTGGGTTGCACAATCATTTTAAAAGAATTTCATTTTGATTCATTTGTAAGTGTTTTTCGAATGTCTCTCCAATGGCATTTTTGGTTTTTACTCTAGGTATTATGTTATATGTACTTCACACATTCTTATCACTGGTTTTGACAATTTACCAGTTCGAGTGAAGTATAGAAACCTTACCTCCATTTATGTCCCTTTACTCTCCACAATTTAAAATATAATTGTCTTAAATATTTCCTCTCTGTACATTAAGAACCACACCAGGCAGTATTATAATTTTTGCTTCAACCACAAACATAATTTAGAAAACTCAAGAGGAGAAGGAAATAAATTTACTCATATTTTTACCTTCCCCATTCTTCTTTTTTTTTTTCTTTTTTTTTGATGTTGATTTCTATTTAGAGAATTTCTTGTAGCCGTGTTTTAGGCTACTGGTGACAAATTCTCTGTGTTGTCTCTCATCTGAGAATGTTTTGATTTTCCCTTCATTCTGAGGGATGCTTTTGCTGTATAGAATTTGGGGTCAATAGCGCTTTTTCTTTCAGCCCTTGAAAAAATTTATTCCATTTCCTTTTGAACTTCATGGTTTCTGACGAGAAATCTGTCATTTGAATTGTTTTTCCCTATAGGTAAGGTGGTGTTTCTTGCTCACTGCTTTCAAGGTTTTTTTTGTTTGTTCGTTTTGTTTTGTTTTTAGTTTTCAGAAGTTTGTGATGCGCAGGTTTCTTTGGGTTTATCCTGTTTGAGTCTGCTCACCTTCTTGAATCTGTGGGTTTGTGTCTTTTTCCAAATTTGGGATGTTTTCAGCTGTTATTTCCCTCAAGTACAGCCCTGTTGTCTTTTCTTCTTTGGGGTCTCCCAATGGCACAAATGTTAGATCTCTGAGGCACTGTCCATTTCTTTTCAGTGTATTTTCTCTCTGTTGTTCAGATTAAGTCATTTCTACTGGCTTATCCTGAAGCTTACTTAGTCTTTCCTCTCTTCATTCCATTCTGCTGTGGAGCCCACCCATTGAGTTTTTACATTTTGATTATTGTGTTTTTCAGTTCTGAAATTTCCACTAGGTTCCTCTTTCATCTTCAGTCTCTTTGCTGAGACTTTCTAGGTTTGCATTTGTACCAAGCATATTCTTTATTGCTCATGGAAGCATTTTTATGATGGCTGCTTGAAAAATCCACATCAGTGTTGGCACCTTTTGATTGTCATTTCAAATTTAAGTTGTGGCTTTCCTTGTTCATGGTACAATGGGTAGTTTTTCTATTGAAACTGAACATTTGGGGTATTATGTAATGGAACTCTGGATCTTATTTAAGTCTTCTGTTTTATCTGGCTCCTGACCCTGCTGTGACAGTGGAAGGGGGTAACATTGCCTTGTTACTGCCAGAGGGGGTGGAAGTCCTGATTCGTTATTGACACCTGGGGGAGAGGGCTCCTTGTTATGGCTGGATGAAAGTGGGAATTCCACTCCCCCAGCCCTCTGTTGATACCACCTGGCTGGGAGAGCAAGAGTAACTTGTTACTGCTCCCCACATGGCTTCCCCAACACCATAGGGGGGTAAAGTTGGCCTCATTATCTCTGGGCAGTGGTGAAAGTACAGACCTTCCCTAGGACTTCCCTGACACCACCCCAGTGGTTAGCATTAGGAAGAGCCAGCTTGTTACCTGTCATCAGGTGAGTCTAGAATCTAGACCAGGCCTCCCACGTGATCTCCACTGACATTGTGGGGAGGGATTTCATTACCATTCAGCAGAGATAACTTGGCCTTCTCTGATACTACCTCAGCAAGGGATTGGGTTGCCTTGTCAGGCTGATGTGGGCAGAAGTCTAGGTTCCTCACTCAGCCAGTGCTGGTGGAGATGAAGCCACAAAAGTGTCTAGAGTAGAGCAGTTATTGTCTGGAAGTCTTCTGCTTGCTAGGCTGCCTCTTTTGTACTCCTTTGACTAGGGTAGCAGGCTTTTTTGGTCTGTGCCCATTGATATCTAGGGGTTGCTGGCTTTACCAGTACCAGGTCTGGGATAGGGGAGGCAAAAAGAAAACCCAAGGAACTCACCATCATGTCATTCCTTGGGTTCCAGATCCCTAGCCAGACTGCCTGGCTTCTGATATTTGTTTCCGATAGAGTCTTCTGATATTTGTTTCGTAGTATGTTGAGGGCTTTAAATTGAACTCAGTGGGAGAAATAAGGAAAACTATCTACTCCACCTTCCCAGAAGTGGAAGTCCACTAAGATGGCTTTTTAAGCATCTCATCAGGGACCTCAGTGGTTCTGACAACACAGATCTGAGCCAGTTGACCTGAGCCATGGTTTGTTCATTTATAAATCCACCTCTAAATCCCCTAGCGATCATTCTTAAAGGTTTTGCCTGGTGCCCATTAGAAAAGTGATGGAAGATGCTTTCCACTGAACTCATAATGGAAAGCTGCCCTCAAGGAGAGGAAACAGCCCAGGGCAGAACAGAGAAAAGGGGTACAGTTGGGCCTTCCCACCTCCACAGCCTGGGGATGCCCCTCTTCCTGCTGATCCCAGGACGCTGATCCCAGGACCAGGCTGCTGGGGCAGGAAGACTGTTGACAGGCTGAGCAGGACACTTGTCAGAGAAGCCTTTGGGGGTGGGAATCAATCAGGGTGTCCTTAGTTCAGGTCTTAAGGGCCATTAAATTAGATGTCGCCTGGTCTGTGTGTGTGTGTGCATAACTACACGTGTGCTCTATGGCTGTCTGCAGGACAGCTGTCTTAGAGGAAACCATGTTTTCAAAGTGTTCCCTTTACCGTCATGTTGATTACTCACTCTTTGCGAGGAGGGAATGAGCTGGGATGAGAGTCATTGTTTCTCTCTTTAGCGGTCAGAAGAATGAACTGGGCAGCTTATAATAATAAGCCTGCCATTTCCCAGAGTGTTTCCTGAAGCTTCTCTAGGCTAGTAAATTAAAACGTGCTGTGGCCGAAAACATTTGAGAAATTCTAGGTTAAAATAAGTGAAATACATTTCTTTCTTGTGGGACTTCCAAGAACGTTTAATGTGCTGACGTGCATTGTAAAATCTGCAGTGGTTCCCACATTTACCCGGTCATGAATCCATTTTATGATGGAGCATTGCTGGAGACTAGTGTCCTGGAGAGACATCTTTTAGGAAGTGCTGCTTTAGACAAGGTTCAGCGTTTCACAACTCTGAAGAGAAAATGGTCCTTCTAACCAAGGTGCACAAGCAAACTCTCTCCCTGTCTGTGCCCACCTCTGTGCCTTCAAAAAAGGCAGCCCCAACTTGCATCTGTCACTTGGGGAATTGAGGAGTGATATCTTAGTCAGATCCATGTCCCCTGTAAAACCTTATTTAAAGGAAAGGAAAAGTCCCAAGACTCTGCCTTAGGTTTCTTCCAAAGAGTCAAGTCCACCAGGTTACACAGCAGTGCAGGCTCATTCCTCTGCTGTGCAGACCAAGGTTTATATCCTCTTCTTACCTTCTCTCAGTTGTAGCCTTGTATCCACATTAGAATTCAGAGCTCTGCTCATTTAGGGACCATTTGCTCCTGTGATTTGATTTTACCTAGGACAAAAGGTTTATACTTTTAGCAGCTTGTGGGGAATTGGGGTTTTCAATAAATTATTTCAGGTCCAAATTGTTCGTGATGTGGCATCATGTAAACGTGACTTGAGCCAGGAGTACGGCTCTGATGCTATCAGTTGCAGACGCCGAGGTGTTGACAGTGCTTGGAACAGTCTCGCTTTGTCTGACTAGGAATGCAACCTCCGAAAGCTGACCGCGTTGATAGGGAAGACTCGAGCACATTGTCCTTTTGTCGAGGCAAATATGTGGATGTGCTTTGTAAACTGGTCCTTATCTGACTCGCAGACGCAGGGCTGATCAACTCAAACACCAGCCGCTGACACTAGGCTACTAAAAACTGCAGCTGCTTGTTTTAGTTACTTTAACCAGGTCTTGGTGAAGCTGGTAGGTCAAATGTTTTTAGTTTCTCAACCTGTTTGATTCTTAGAGCTGATCCTCTGTTAAGGTTCCTAAGTAAAGCATTCTTTTTGCCATGAGATATGGCCAAAAGATGGCTTGGTGTGGGATTGCTTTGAAGGTTAATTTGGAAAAGCCTTGATGAGCTTACATGTTCAAAAGGAACGTTCCCACAAATCATGCTCATTTTCTCTAATCCTCATTCTCAGTTTGCTCCAGATTTCAAGATAAATTTTAGAATTCCTGAATGTCAACACCACATAATTAACACAATAACTACCATTTAAAAAAAATAAATTTATTTATTTTATTTATTTTTGGCTGTGTTGGATCTTTGTTGCTGCACGCAGGCTGTCTCTAGTTGCGGCGAGCAGGGGCTACCCTTCGTTGCAGTGCGCGGGCTTCTCATTTTGGTGGCTTGTCTTGTTGTGGAGCACAGGCTCTAGGCGTGCGGGCTTCAGTAGTTGTGGCACATGGGCTCAGTAGTTGTGGCTCGCGGGCTCTAGAGCGCAGGCCTGGCGCCCGGGCTTAGTTGCTCCGCAGCATGTGGGATCTTCCCAGACCAGGGCTCGAACCTGTGTCTCCTGCATTGGCAGGTGGATTTTTAACCACTGTGCCACCAGGGAAGCCCTCTACTGTTTATTTTGCACTTAAAAGTTACCAAGCACCATGCTATCCTTTATAATCACTATCAGATTTAACTCCCTCGACAACTCTATAAGGCTGTCTTGACTTTACAATGAGGAAAGTGAGGCACAGGGTGACTGAGGAACATGTTCAAGGCTGCCCAGCCAGCGATGCTCTGGGGCTGGGATCTGAAGCCGGCAGTCTAACCCTGGAGCCTGTGCATTCTCTCTCACCTGGACATGACCTCATTCCCAGCAGTGAGATGAGACAGGCAGGCAGCGGCTGGACCTAGCACCCTAGGACTCTGCAGAAGGAGCAGAGTTGGGCTCAGCTGAGCTGGAGGTGATGGCAGGAGGCAGACCCTAGGAAGTGGAGAGTATGGCCGTGTACGTAACGTAGGTAATGCCAAAGAGCTGTCAGCATGGGGAGGTAATTAGGAGTGATGGGAGCAGAACTCAGTGATGGAGAATCAGGAGTCAGTGTTCCCCAGAGACCTGGAAAGGCTGGCAGCATCAGGGGCCCTTGTCAGGGTTTCAGCTGGGTGGGTAGAGTTTAGAGGTAACACCCGCAAGTGAAGAGACTCTGGTGCCACATAGTTCACCTTGATAGGCTCAGGCCAAGGGAAAACATCTGGAACCAATAACCAGAAGCAGAGTCCAAGGTGGAGACCAAAGGCAAAAGTTGAGCTAAAAGGCCAGGTTTAGAGCCAACGTCAATGCTGTGTTGATGATGGGGCGTCCCAAACTGTGAGGCAGAGATCCCAAGATCCTCTCTGCCCACGTGATAATTAACTCCTAGTATTGATTCAGGACCAGCCCCTAGGCAGAGTGCAAGCAGGCTGTGCCCGACACACAGCCTGTCCTGGAGCCAAAGAGAAAACCCAGGCTTGGGCGTTTCCCAAAAAAAAAAAAAAAATTGCCAAGTATCTGAATGTTGTCTGACAGTCTGTTAGTGGAGATAGGAAAACAGCAGGGGTGTTGCAATACCACCTAGCCACTCACTCAAATAAAACACTGTCTCTGCCACAGTTTACAGGATACAGTATCTGTTGAGAGAATGGGCCTTCTACAAAGGGACCTGTAAATTGCCCAATATAATTTCCATTGCTTTGTGAAGTCTGGAAGCTGGATGTAAGGCTTTTGGACTTCAGGGGTGGTTCAGGGAGAGAAAAATCGTTGTTTGTCCATTTGCCAAAGACTGGAAACTTGCTGTGAGTCACAGTGGGGTCAGGGAGTCCTTCTGCTCTCTTCTGGGCCCAAGTGGAGCAAGGGGTGGGCCATGGACTTGAATTGAAGCAACTTGTCAGTCTTCAGCTGTGAGTTCAGGAACCCGGCCCACATGAGGAAAAATGATGTCTTATCCACACACATGCCATAGGAGATGTGAACTGGATTAAAATCAGAGCAGGGAAGGCTGTGGGACCTCAGAGCCTTCTGAAGGTATTTTTAGAATGCTTTTAACCTGAACAAGGGAAAGTGCCACCTTTATGGAGACCATGAGTTGCGAGTGGCTCATAGCTAAAGCAGGCTAATACCTCATTGGGGGGAAGCACCCTAGCTGCTCCCTGGGGTTGGAGGGAGGAGTCCCTGTTGTTAAGCTCTGGGAATATGACATGCAGGGGATGGCTCTAAACACAGCAACCCCCCACCCATTTAGCCTGGGACTGGGACACCGACAGTGTCAGGGTAGGAGATCATCATTCCCTGTGTTTGCGAATGTGGTTTACAAAACGTGGACAGAGTTGATGTCACTGGCAGCACTGGATCCACCGGTCAAGCGTATTGCCCCCCTAGTCTTCTGATGAGGATCTCGAGGTTCATGTCCTATGTCCTCACAGCTCGGCAGGAGACCCTTAGCCCCTACACTCAGCACATGAGGCCAAAAAATAATGTCTAGTCAAAATGACCCTGAAAAAGAACACAAATCACCCCCAACCCCAAGAGCTGTGTCCACCCAGTTTACCCTCCAGGGTTGGAAGAGATCAGTTTCTTGAGTGGAGTGCCAGCTAAGTAGTTGACTTGCGTTTTGAGGACATGTTTTATGAAAAAGGAGAGTCTCTTAGTTCTCAGCCTGCTGAGATGCCCACACGGGAGCGTGGAGGAGCTGAGACACCTGAGGGAGCGGCAGGTTTGAGTCTCCCCTTCCACGCTTCCGCCTCTGGGGGTACTGCCTTCTGAGCCGTGGGACAGGTAGCTGTTTCAGCTGTTGACTTCCCCACTCCTTCTTTGTAACAAATGCACGTACTTGAATTTGCCCAATTGACAGGAACGTGGGCTGGAAATGTGCTGTAAGTTACAGAGCAGGCATTCCAGCCAAGGCCCCCGACTTCAAACCTGGGCCTCTTTATACCTCCATCCCAGGACCTCCCACAGTCTGATGTTACTGTTGTGTGCTGACCTTTCAGTAATGATGATGGTGATGATGACAATGGCAACGACAAGTACTGAGATCTCACCTTGCGCTAATTGTTGTATATGTTTTTATCTTCTTTGCTCTCCCAGCAGCACCCTGAGAGAGGCTCTGATTATCCCCATTTTGTAGAAAGGAGAACTGAGGCACAGAAAGATTGAACAGGGTCACTAAGCTTGAAAGCGCCAGGGGTGGGTTTTGAACCCAGACCCGGGCAGCTCCCAAGTCCATACCCTTAACCACCTTGCTCTTCGGCCTCTTTCTCATCTTTTTCCTGACCACAGAGCCACGTGCCCACAAGCCCTTCAGAGGTAGAAGGATCAGACGTGAGATCCTTACCCTGGGCTCTCTGCTCTGCTCTTAATTGGGACCTACAAGAAGTTAGTAGCAAATGACCTTGTCATCTGACTAAATAAAGGTCCCAAGAAGTATGACACTGATGCCTGGCCAGTGAAATCCTGGCCAGCCCCGCTTCTGCCCGTGCTAACAACATTCCTCAGATACAGCACGCTCTATACTTCCTCTTCCTATAGAGGAGGCTCATTTGCGTCCTGACGGGAGGGTTGTCCCAGCGTTCATTTTCCTCCCACCAAAGCTGTTATTCCAGACTGACTTTTAAAGCGAGATAGCTCTTTAGAGTGAGTGCTGCACCTTCAGTGGAATTGGGCCGTTAGATCCGGGCCCCATAGTGCAGTGGAGGGAGCTCAGGGAAGTCTCAGAAATGAGGGCAGGAGGTTTGATCCCAATAAAGGCCGAAGCAGGGCTATGCACAGCGGAGGGAACACACTCCCAGGCAGGGAAGGCTGCAAATTGTGCATTGAATGAAATGGCCACCTACTGTGCTGAGAGAGATGGCCGTGGGCAGGCCAGGAGCCTCTGGCTCAGTGGGAAGCAGCAGGGGGCACGGATTGCTGATTCCGTTGAAAGCATTGATCCCAGGTCTCTTACACTTAGCTTTTCTCCCTCACGCCCTGCCCTATTCCTGGCCTGCCACCTGCCTCCCATGTCCCAAGTTCTGTTGCTGGGGTTTCTTCTACTGCTGGACCCCTCACGTCCAGAAGGTCCAGCTGCAAAATGCTTACGGGTCCTCTCTCTTGGGGGAAATAAAGGTTTGAGTTTTGCTTTCTCCAAACTGCTGGGGACTCAATTTCAGTAGATGTTTCCAGCATCTCTGGCATGAGTTCAAATTGCTGATTCCCAAAGCCACGTGCAAAGGGAGTCCTTCAAGAATGACAGGTAGTTTGCAGAGTGTTATCTGGAAGCTGCTCTACATCCCTATGTCCTTTGAAGATGGGTAGATGGGACCACTCTTATTCAGATGGGAACTCTTCTTCAAGGTCTTGTTCAGGGTCACATTGCTTCAGTAATGCCCAAGAACAGAAGCCAGGTTATCTGATTCCCAGGCCAGACCTCTCACCTTCTATATCCTGGTACCTCCTTAAGACAAAGAGGTGACAGTGTACTCCACCCAAAATCCTTACATCCCTATGTGACGTGACATAGGTGTGTGTAGGTGAGAAAAAGTGTGTGTGTGTATGAGAGAGAGAGAGAGAATGAGGGTGTGTGTGTGTGTGTGTGTGTGTGTGTGTGTGTGTGTACACATGTATGTGTGTTCATCGAGTGGATGGGAAATTGTTCCTTGATCCCAGCCTGGAACAGAGACCATTTTTCTTTCCTTATTTAGACCACTGTTTAGACCCAAGTGTCATCTGCTAGTCCCTGAGACCCTGCACAGCCTCACAGCTTTATCTTACTTTATATTTAACCTCATTAGCCACTTGCAGGCTTGCCTGGGCCAGATCGTAAGGGCAGGCACACAAGGCAAGGGGCCCTGATGTTTATCTCAGCTGTGGAGTGTCTGGTGTAGTGAGTAACTTCGAGAGCTTGAATATAACAGGATATGAGGGGGAAAATCAGAAGAGCCCATACTAATTTGCAGAAGACTTTAAAAAACAGAAACCAATTATTTGTTTATTTGTTGCTTGTATAAGGAATATTTGCAATATCTAATTGCAAATCAAAATGTAATGGAGAAGAGACTGGTTTTGGTGTCTGAGCGCTAGGGTTGGAGTTCCACTCACTGGCTGCGTAATTCTGGGTAAGTTTCTTTCTCTCTCAGAGCCTCAATTTTGTCATCTGTAAAACAGGAATGTAAAACAAGGATGAAATGAGATAACTCAGTTAAAGTACTTGGCACTGTCCCTGGCATACAGAGAAGTCAACTAAAGTAGGCTGTCCTGTCCAGCGTGCCGTGGCCGTGCAGTGCCTGGTGGTAATCTGTGCCTACAGCTCAGATTCCTATTGAAGTGGGGTCATCTGACCTTGATCATTCCTGACTCAGGAGGAAAGAATCTGTTGGAATTTAATTGTTAAAGGAGTGCCCCAAGACCTTCCTAGTTTGGTACACCATTGCATAACCAGATTTTTAAGATCATCTTACATTATTTGTGCCCCTGGTCTTTCAAGTTGTGCAATATCACACGATTTGCCCCACTTCATTTTTACGGGCACAAGCAAAAATAGTTAAATTGTAGCCCCTTTCAGGTCCCAGTTTCTTGGATTCCCTGGGCTTGTGCTGATAGCCACTAGAGGGTGCACCAGAGATCTCTGGAGTCTGGGTCTTCTACTGATCCACGGAAAAGCCAAAAGTCAATCGTTGTAGAACCCTCATTAGGGAAAAGCCAGACTGCAGTGCGGATGACGGGAACAGAATTTTGGAGCTGGAATTAATAAAGGAGTCTTACCACATGATGAAAAAAAAGCCCGTGTTGTGTTCCTTTGTGAGGTTAGGCTGTCTTTTTCTAACAAGAGCATTTACAATGATTTTACCCCCAAACAGTCATTGAGTACAAAATGCCTTTCTCTAAGCAGTCAGATAAAACCTGTTAGTATCATTTCCTCTTAATTTGTCATGCAATTAGCGTGTGATTGGAATTTCCCAGGCTATGTTTCTTCTGTTTCAGGAGGCTAGGTGGCTGGTGGTTGTGAACTTCAGAGTCAGAGAGATCTGGCTTCAAATCCCAGCTTCCTCCACCTACCAGCTGTTTTAGCTTTTGGCAGATCATGTAACCTCTCTGACCCTCAGTTTTCTCCTCTGTAAAATGGGAATGCTGATATTCCTTTAAAGGACTTCTGTGAATAGTAGATATGCAGTGAGTACAGGGTCTGGGATTATAGTAGCTTTCCAATAAATGGAAGATATTATGATTATTTTGATTTTTTTCAATGCCACTGTTAGTCACAAACATCATTGATCTGCCTTGCAGAGCAACTTAGGACTTCCAGGATGTAATTAAACGTGTCAGTTCCACTCCATCACGATTTAAACTCGATCCATCCTGTTTCCTTGTTAAGCGTTTATTAGACTATTTAAGAAATAAGTATTTTGTATAGGATGCCTGTGCCAAGTCACAATTAGTGACGATTTGTATACAGTGCATAACAGAGGTCGGGAACTGTTTATGCAAGATGACAGCAGCCACCCAACAACATGCAAAGAAAATATTATGGCTTCTCGGCCATTCCTAACAATTCAAGTCAAGGTGTTGCATTTAATTACTCTCTAGAAGGTTTAAACTCAAAGACTTATTAAGAGCATTGTTTTGTGAAGGCAAACAAACAGCTCTGCCAGCTGCAGGCAGCAAACATGTTTATTCCAAATAGTTAATTAAATTGTGTCAGTTCCTGCCCTGGAGCTTTCAAGCTATTCTGTTTTTCTACCCATGTGGACATTTTGTCATCGTTCATTTTTATTTCCTCTCCGGCCTTTTAAAAAGAGAAGCCGAGAAACAGCCCAAGCATGTGTGTAGTTGGAACATTTTACAGAGTTAAATTGGTTAAATACGGGCCCGGCGCTGGCTGCTGGGGCCGCCTCCGTTTTTCAAAACCCACTGGGGTTTTCCAGCAACATCAAAACTACCTGAATGATCCTGACCCTGACCATGAGCAGCAATAGTGGACCAGAGCTTGGAAGGCTCTAGAAGTCCCTGGACCTTGGAGCTGCGTGGAAGGAGCAATGGAGACTAGACGGTGGGTGCAAGGAGATCTGATGGTTGGCTTCCAGAGCTGCGGACCCACATCTCTTCTTGTTTCACTGTGAGCTGCAGAAATAGACAGGGATGTATCAGCTTAGGATCTTTCTCCGGAAGTACGGGGGCTTCCTTTTGGCTTCAGGAATGCAGGGTGCCAGCCCTGTGGGGGGCAGGGAGGACATGGAGGGAGGCAGAGGGAAAGGCGCACAGCTCTGCTTGCCCGGGCTGCAGTGGGTGATGAGTCAGTGTCAGGAAGACTTCAGTGCATAGACACCCAAGGCCCAGGGACACTACACGTGGCGCAGGCTGGACTAGACACCAGCCATGAAGAAGCAGGCTCCACATCTCTCCATACTCCCACCCTGGCATCCCCAAAGGCACCAGGTTAGAAAGTGCAAAGGTTAGAAAGAAAGGTGCAGAGGGCAGGTTCTCTCAAACTTGTCTGTCCACACATAGATACACGCTTGCAAGTCATACTTGCACACGAGCATCAGACATGGTTCCATCCCCAAGGAGCTATAATCCAGTGTGACAGGTAATGCCAGTGGCCATGGACTGAGCACTGACTCTGAGCCGGGCACTAGGTTCAGTGGTTCCCCTGTGTTAACCGCAAACAACTCTCTGAGGTAGGCACAGTCATTATCCCTGTTTTTCCAGACAAGGAAACTAAGGCACAAAGAAGCTAAGCAGCTTGCCCAAGTTCCCACAGCTAGTAAGTGGCAGCTCAGGGGTGCTACTGCACAAAAAGATAATGTTCTAGTATCATGCATTAAAAAATAAGTAAATAAAATACATATATATATTTCTGTGTATCAATACACATGCAGACACATATGTAGACACATATGTACATACAATGTAGACACATGTGCACATGCAATACACATGCAGACACATGTGTACATATAATACATATGTCTACATGCCAGCTTGGCAAATATATGTGAAATTTGAAAAAAACTCAGGACTGTAGCTGTTTCGAGGAGGAATAAGTTTCCATGAGCTGCGTCTTTGGCAAAAGGTGTCGTAAGACGGGGGGGTGCACTACTTGGGTTTGGAAGAACTTACAAATGTGGAGACGAGCAGAAAGCGCATCCGTCTCGGAGGAAGTTGTGCAGGTGTCTGGGGAGACAGGAGGAGCTGGGGTGATCTGAGATGGGTGGCAGAGGAGGGTATGTGAAGGGCAGGAGTATGGCTGGGGCCAGCTGGCTCGTGGAGGGCCTTGAACGTCAAGCCACTGTCACCAAACCAGAACGAGGGGAAATGAGGTGATTAAAGCCCTGCGGTTGGTGGAATCCTGATGGGCGCCAGGCTCCCTCAGGGCCGTAGATCCCCTTGTCCTAAAGATGGAAGCTGCCATCAGTTAGCAGGCTCATGGGCCAACCACTGTGTCACTGTTATTTTACAGTGCCACTAGCCTGTGCTTGAGAGGGAATACGTTTTGCGGTTGGGAGCAAATGCCTGGGTTTGTGTTCTGGTTGTGCCATTTAGCTGTGTGCCTTTGGGAGAGTGACTCAGTCTCTCTGTGCCTAAGTCTTTTCTGTGCTGCAGAACGGAGGCACGGTACATTCTGGTGCAGCTGTTGTAAGAATCAAAGTGCCTGGCATGCAGGAGGTCCTCAGTTAAGTGTTAGCTGTTACTGTTTCTGTTTTTATCATTCTCACCTTCAGCTTTGAGACCCGAGCATTAGTCCACAGCCCAGAGGACGCCAGGGGCAGACCATCTAAGAGTATGCAGGTTTATCCCTGTCTCTTTGCTTCTCAGCTGTCTAATCAAGGGCATTAATTCTGCTAAAGGGTGACGGGGAGCCCAACCAATGTGACCTGGCCGCTTGGCTATGAAGCACTTTGGCTAATAAAGTGCTAATAACACACATGTGCTTCCTTTTCCATGGAGAGGCGCCCCGAGTGGAGGTCCTCAGGCTCTGCCTGCAGCTGTGGGCTTCTCCAGCAACTGCACATTCCTACCTTAGGAGCAGTATGGCAGGGGAGAGGCCGCCATGCAGCGCCGTGGCTTTCCTGGGAAGGCCACTTATCCTCAGCGGACCTTAGTGGGCATTGAGCAATGATAAAATTTATTTCCTCTCGAGCGCAGGAGACAGGAAGCTCCAAATTGGACTCTAATTAACTCTGAAGGAACAATGGGTTTCTCCAGAGCCTGGCAGTTCCAGTCGGGTCTAGGGAGGTGTCGCACAGCCTTGGAAAATAATTACGACCGTAATGATGTCGCCTCCAAAGTGGGGCTCCTGACCATATACACCTCGAACAAAATGTGCGTTTCTCCTTCCTCGTAAGGTTCGCTGCCCTTAATTGCTACCCTGCTTCATTAAGGGGCAATTAATTTGGTGACTGGGTTTTAAAAGGCGGTAATTATAAGTCGAGGACAAAAGCCGTGGTTAAACATAATCAGCTGGGTGGAAAAGGTGCTCCCTGGCAGGTTCAGGAGGAGAGAGGGAAGGAGCTTGTGTTCCAGGCAGGCGACATTTTCTTTCTTGGTTTTCTCTTTTCCCAGTTCACAACTGCCTCTGCTCTTACAGGGTCGGGTGTGTGATGAGCCCGTCTTTTTCTGCCCAGGTTACAAGACTTGGCATCTCATGGGTCTTTGCTTTTGAGGTCTTGGCCAGTGGACCTTCTCCTGCCATTGAAGTCAGCCAGAAGGCCCGGGCAGAGCTCAGTTGGCAGAGGGGCCCTTGGGTGATGGGCGTGGCTTCCCAAAGAGACCAGACCCCCCCCCACCCCCCGCCTTAGGATTTTACATGTTAAGGGCACTTTTAATTCCAGTGTCATCCTGGGCACACATTCATTCATTCACTCATCTTCCATCAAACGTTTGTTGAGAGCATTCTAGACACTGCGCCAGACTCTTGGGATGCAGTGGTGAGCACAGGCACGTTCCATGCCTTTGGGAGTTTATAGTCAGATGGGCCAGCTGGATGTTAGTGAAACAAAAACCCAAATACATCATGAGAAGCACTGAAACATGCCATGCAAGAAAAGGAGGCTATGGGACCATAAACTGGGGCCATGAAAGTGGTCAGGCAAGAGGACCCCAAGAAAAGGACTTGGACCTGAGATGAGAAGGAGAGGAACTCAGGTTAGCAGCCCATGTGGGAGGGAGGGAGTATCTTGGTCCCAGGAGGAGCAGGTACAAGGGCTCTGAGCCAAGGGCAAGGGAGACACCTTCAAAGAACAGAAAATAGAGAAGTCCCTGGCTGTCCAGCGGTTAGGACTCTGTGCTTTCACTGCCGAGGGCCCGGGTTCAATCCCTGGTTGGGGAACTAAGATCCTAACAGCCATGCAATGCAGCCCCCCCCCCAAAAAAAAATTAGAAAATACAGTCAGTGGACTAGAACACAGAGGTGCACGTCACACGTAACAGACAGAGGCTACCCAGGATGGACCTCAGTTTTCCCATACAAAAACACCCCAAAACACAACAGAAGCCCTTAGCAAGCTGTAAACTCTCAGTAAATAGTAACAATAACAACATTATTAGTACTGAGTGGCTCAGTACAATGTCTGACAGCTAGTAGGTGCTCTGTAAATGATGTCGTTACTAAGAGTAGTATTGATAAGGATGCTTTAGGGTAAAGAGGCGCAGACACAACTTACACAAAAATGAGGATTTACTGGCTTTTAGGACGCATCCCCTTTTCCTCTCTGTATCTTTCTGCATCTCAGCTTCATTCTCTCTGTGACAAATGGGCTTTCTTCTTATCTTTCTCTTCTTTTCCCAAGATTTTATCATTTTAGAGCAGTTTCAGGTTTACAGCAAAATTGAAAGGAAGCCGCAAAGATTTCCCATATACCCCTTCCCCTACACACGCATAGCTCCCCCCAGGATCAACATTCCCCACCGGAGTCGGGCATTTGTTAAAAGCGACGAAACTACATTGACACATCACAATCACTCAAAGCCCCTAGTTTAGATTACACCACTCTCGGTGGTGCATATTCTATGGGTTTGGACAAACATACAGTGACATGCGTCTATCATTGTAGTATCATACAGAGTATTTTCACTGTAGGTGGGCTTTCTTCATATAGCAGAAAGACGGTTTCTAGAAGCTCAAGGGATGATCAACCTGGAAAGGGATGTCCTCTCCCAGCCCCAATTTGCACGGCTCCCAGAGTGGACTCTCATCGGCTCTGCTTGCACACATGCCCATCATATGGACTAACGACAGCAGCCCAGGATCTGACCTGGGGTGACTGGCAGCCCCTCACCGTATGGTTGAGGGCTGGGAGTCGGGATGTGGGAGCAGGTTCTCCCAGAGAGGGTGGGGTAGTTTAGCAGAGACACCCCCTTATTAGGGCCCATGCCCAGAGTGTAGCACAGGCTCAAGTCCGGGGTGCTCTTCATCAGACTTATCAGTGGCTTCGAGGAGTAGCGCTCTGTCATTTGACTCAGGACCTAGACATTTCATGAGTCCCGGTTTACACTCAGTCTTGGAGCTAATGAACTGCTTTTGCCATTTCTCTCTGTCTCTGGGCTGAATCCAGTGGGCAGTGACCCAACGCCCAAGTGATTTGTGCTCCTGAAAGAGGAGAGGAGAGACTGATTATGGATCAGCAATTACTCTGCCCATGGCTGGCAGGGCCTCATCTTTATTTATAGCTGGCTGAGCCTCCCAGAGCCTAGTTTTTGCCCTTGAGTGACTAGTACACTGCAGTTTTAGTTCATAAAACACTGTTTGTTTGTAATCCTTAACAGATTCTGTTTTATTAAAAGAGAAGTCTCCATCCAGAGTATAAATAAAGTTAACTGGTTAAGTTTTCGTTTACATTCACAGTGAATATGCAGTGGATGGGCACACACCACAGAATTATGCACACTCATGACCTGACTTTATTAAAAACATGGTTAAAGGTCT
>NW_006772699.1:1962517-1968055 GCF_000442215.2 Lipotes vexillifer | reverse complement strand
GGGAAAGAGGGTTGGGCTGGAGGAGTTTAAGATTTTTAAATCAGCTTTGTGGTGGTGGATTGTTTTTTTTTTTTCTTTAGTTCCTTTTTGTTTTTATTTGTTCATTTGACATTATAGCAGGCATAATGTCTTTGGGTACAGTTCTATGATTGAGGGGATGGAATTGGGGTAGACCTAAGTCTATTTCTGTTTGAGAGAATGTGTGTGTGTGTGTGTGTGTGTGTGTGTGTGAGAGAGAGAGAGAGAGAGAGAGAGAGAGAGAGAGAGAGAGAGAGAGAGAGAGAGGCGGGGGGTGGAGACAGAGACAGAGAGACAGAGACAGACAGACAATGTGCAACTCAAGGGAATAGTGAAGGCTTCTTGGAGGAGGTGGCACTGAGCTGAGTCTTTAAGGATGGGTCAGATTCTGAGCAATTCAAGAGCAAACAGGAAGGAAAAAAGATGAGTCAAATTCATGGCAAAGGGGAAAAATTGGGGTTGCAAGAGGATCAGTTTGCAGAAGGCATGAAGAGGACACACGGGAGATTAGATAGATTCAAGGACTGGATGCCTCTGGAGTATGGTGGCCTGGTGCAAAGGGTTTTGTACTTGACTTAGAAGGCAGTGGGGAACCACTGAGTTTTTGACTCAGGGAGGAGCGTGGTTCACCTTACCTTTTATATGATTCTTCCAGCTAGTCCCAGCCCTCAGAAATGATCTCTCCGCTTTTAACCAGCATCTTCCCTGAACCCTGGAAGAACAGCCACCATCTCTCTCCTGATTTCCCTGACCCTCAGCCTTCTCCCCTTCCTTCTGGTCTTTGTGGTTTGCTGCAGTTCCAGGTGGAGGTGGCCTCTGTGTGAAGGCTTTGCTCTTGGAAGGAAGGAAGGGGGAACTTCAGGGTCTCTGTGGAATGAATGGGCTCTGAATTTCCTACCAGAGACCTTCTAGTGCTTCAGGCGTTTCTAAGTAAACTTTGGTGCCTAGTGGATGGAACAGTTCTTCGGGGTCTTCCCATAGCAGCCTTGCGAAGGGGAAGAGAAGTCCAGGAGTGAAAGCGGAGTTTTTCAGGGCAGTAAAACTCTAGGAGATGCCAGGGATATCCTGCCTGCAGCTTTCTTCCCTCCCTCCCTCCCTCCCTTTCTTCCTTTCTTCCTTTCTTCCAATGAATGTATTTATTAAGCTCCTATTATATACTTGGCATTTTGCATGGAGTGGCCCATTTTCTTCTTGGAGAGATCCAGAAGGGTTTCTTGGGAAAAAAAAAAGATCACAGCCTGAAGCATCATCACTATCCTTATACATATAGAAAGGTATGGCAAATGACGGGCATGTTTGTTGAGACTCCCCCTCTGCCCATGGCCAACGACACAAACAGGTCACAAAACCCTATCTCATAGAGCCTGGAAGAGGCTTCAGAATCATTCTTGACACAGTGCTCCAGGCAGCAACTTCCAGTGAGTAAGAGTGGGCTCCTAGGTCAGCTTGGTGCTCTGTGACCACCAGAGGGGTGGGATAGGGAGGGTGCGAGGGAGGCTCAAGAGGGAGGGGATATGGGGATATATGTATATGTATAACTGATTCACTTTGTTATACAGCAGAAACTAACACACCATTGCAAAGCAATTATACTCCAATAAAGATGTTAAAAAAAAAAAAAAAGAGTGGGCTCCTAGGATTGTTCCTGCATGTCTGACGTCCTTAGTAAATACCAGCTGGGCATGCCCAACTTTCTTCACATGGGATTGTCTGGCATGCCCAGAGGCGCCTGCACACTCCACCCCATCTGCTTCCTCCTCCCCTCATCTCTCCACCCGCCCAGCCCTTCCTATGCTCACTCAAAGGTGAGAAGACACACTGGCCACCACTGGAAACTGGCAGTGGTGTTTGGTGGTGGTGGGGCGGCAGGGGTTACATGAGTTACATGCTGCAGGAGTTGGAAGCCTGGGTCCTATTCCTGGCTTGTCATTTGCTGGCTGGGACCTCGCGCCTGCCTGGGCCTTGGTCTTCTCATCATTGAAACAAGAGTTTGGGTGAAGTCCTATCCCTTCTGGCTCTGGCATTTTTGGATCCAACTCGTGAAATATTTCCCTTTTAAATCTAAGAAACGAAGTTCCAGTCTGACCTTTAATGGTGGAGGAAATAACAAGGGAAGGAGGTAAAACAGGTTTCTGGATTTTGTTACTGTATGTATATCAATATAAATAAGAGCTCTGTGATCCGTAACCAGGCAGAACTCCATGCCGGGTCTCCACGTAGACCTTCGGCATCGTTATCACGTCTCTCAAGCTCCTTGTTTCCTGAGCCCTGCTCCTGGCCTAACCTGCACATCCCTGAAGCCTGCAGGAGGAGGTGATGGCAGTCCCCAGAGGGAGCCCTTTCTGAACAGACTGGGGCTCCATCTCCAGCCTGCCTGTGCCACCTTCCCATCAACGGTGGGGGACTGCTCTCAGCATCTCCTGGTCTCTTACCCCCAGCCAGCCCTGGCTCAAGGGCCCTGTGGGGAGGTGGCAGTGGGCCAGCTGCCTCCTCCCTGCTGAGGCATGCTCGCTGCACTCACGGTGTTTGAGCTGTGGTTAATAGATCAATATTTGCTCGGGAGGGTATTTGGCACAGAGCAGGTCCCCTGGCACAGAGCAGGACGCCGGCAGATAGACGGCCTCTCTCGCAGCATTCTCCCTTGTTTGGGCAGGGATGGTGGGCGGGCGTGCCTGGCCACTGACAAGAGGCAGAGAGAAGGAGCCCCGCTTTTCCCATGAGCGCCTCAGTCTCACAACTCGGCCCCGTATGATGTTGTCAGTGCCTCACATTGTTCCCGTCACTCCCTGTTTCCCGACATATTTCACTCACCTCCCCCTCTGCTAGAATTCTGGTCCTTATACCCACATTTCTTTCCATCACTGGACTGGAAGCCCCTAGGGCTCAGGCTGCGCTCGGAGGAGTAGAGCTTAGAAGCTGAGAGTGTAGGCCCGGAATCAGGCTGCCTGGGCTGAATCCTGCGCTTGCTGGTGAGACACACACCTGGGCGAGCTCCGCACCTCTCACCGTCTCAGATGTCCCTCTGGGAAGTGAAGAGAAGGAGGATGGAAGAGCTGTAAGGGTTATAGCAAAACACCGTGTGCATAGTGAGTGTTCAAAAAAGTCGGACCTTGTTAATCGTTGTTTTTCTGTCAATATCTGGTGATTCCTGGATCCTTCTGCCTGCCCTCAGCTTCTTGAGGACAGGGATTGAACCTTCTGTTTCTTCTGTGGTTCCTCTGTCTCTCTTCTAAC
This sequence comes from Lipotes vexillifer, assembly GCF_000442215.2. NCBI lineage: Eukaryota > Metazoa > Chordata > Mammalia > Artiodactyla > Lipotidae > Lipotes > Lipotes vexillifer. The sequence continues at coordinate 1,964,803 of NW_006772699.1, read as the reverse complement.
AGTGCCATGCTGGGTACACAGGAAAGGTCCTACAACTTTGGGGCTGTAATCGAAGTGCCCTACGTCAAAGGCAGAAGCATCCAGGGAGTAACCACAAACACCAGGCAGAAAACTTGTGCCTGGAACACTTGTGCCTGGACAGGGCTATCCAGTGAAAAACGAGAGGGGAACCCTTCTGCCTGTGATCTCTCTGGGAGGCGGATTTGAAGAAGAACCGGGCCTGATGTCTGGGGCACGTATTCCCTCCAGGGAGGGCTAGGACAGTGGGGGCGAGATGTAGGCAGCAGTTCTCAACTGTATCAGTGGAACGACGAGAAGTTTGCTGCTTATCACGCGACTGACGCTTCCAAACGGTTACTTTAAAAATTAGAACAAGGACTTCCCTGGTGGCGCAGCGGTTAAGAATCTGCCTGCCAGTGCAGGGGACACAGGTTTGATCCGTGGTCCGGGAAGATCCCACATGCCACGGAGCGAATAAGCCCGTGCGCCACAACTACAGAGCCTGCGCTCTACAGCCCCCGAGCCACAACTACTGAGCCTGCACCCCACAGCAACTGAAGCCCACGTGCCTAGAGCCTGCGCACCACAACGAAGAGTAGCCCCTGCTCACCGCAACCAGAGAAAGCCCGCACGCAGCAATGAAGACCCAACGCAGCCAAAAATAAATAAATATATTTTTTAAAAAATTAGAACAATTTCCCCCGTAACTATGTTACTGTAGGTCATTTCCATTCTGAAGCACTTTAGGGACTGCGTAATAGCTGGGATTACCCAGCATTTGGCATACCCCTGGGTGTGTCCGTGCGAGTGTGTCGTGCACAAGGGCATTAGATAGGAAATGTGGTGCCACAGCAAGGGGAAGAGGCCAGTCCTGCAGTTCCACGGGACAAGACTAAGTCACGGGGTCAGGGGTCAGGGCAGCACAGCCACAATATGGGAAATTATTATGTGCCAGACTCTGACCTAAGCATTTTATGTGCGTGATCTCATTTCATCTTTGCAGCAATTTGTTAAGGCAGGTGTCTTGGGTCACGCTCCAGAGGAGCAAATCCTGAGCTAGGGATTCTTCTGCAAGTGATTTGATGAGGATGTGCTCAAAGAGAGAACTTTAAGTGAGGGAAGCAGGATGGGACGGGGAGCAAGCCAAGCAAAGCTGTGGCTGCAGGAAGCATCCAGCCTCAGCCCGATCCCATGGGCAGTGCTGGCATGTGAATGGCACCCGAGGCCTCCTCTCACTTGAGGCAAGGGGGCTTTCTTCTCATGTCAGTCATGAGCTGTAGCTCACTCCTCCCAGAGAGGGTGGGACATAACTTCCCCTGCATTTCTGGGAGAGCCACTCGCATGTTCCAAGGACAGCTTTGAGCTGATAGCAGCCAAGCCTTACAGCCGCTGGGGGACAGGAAAGGGAAACTGGGTGGGGCCCCAACAGCATTTGCTACTGTAGGTATAATTAATAAGCCCATTTTCCAGATGAGAAAACTGAGGCCTAGAGTATTTATGTAATTGGCCCCCAGCTGTGTGGAGGCAGGAGTTAAACCCAGGCATCTATCTCCAGAGTCTGTGGTCTTGCATGACTGATAACTCATGTGTCCCAATCAAGGGCCAGGTAGGAACCAGTAAACCAGACAGAGGTGAGACATGGGCTCAGGAGGCCTGGAAAGAAGGTTAGAGGTCATGAGAGGAGCCCAAGGGGCAACACCAGACTTTAGGCCCCTGTAGTGTGACCAACTCATCCTGCTTTGCCTAAAGACTCTCCCAGTTTGGGCACTGAAAGTCCCACATCCTGGGAAACCCCTCAGTCCCAGACAAATCGGGACAGCTGGTCAGCGTAGCCTCCTGGATGGGAACAAGGTAAGGATGTGAGGGACTTTATTTATGGTGCCGTGGGGTGCCAGTGAGGCAGTTTAAAGGCAATCAGAGCTGTCATTCCCCAGGGCTCCTGAAGTCACAGTTTCAGCTAGGGGCTGATTAGGGCACGGGGTGGGGGGGGCGGTGTGAGGGGGTGAGGGGGAGCAAGCCGGGAAAAGGAGGGTATCCCGGCCAGGAGCTGAGCAGAGAGGGTGGTCTGAGATCCAGGGTGGGCTAATGAGAGGAGAGACTTGGCTGGATCGGAGAAGGTGAGGGGAGTAAGTTTCCAGTCCCCTGAGGCCTCCTCAGGGAGCTTGCCAGAAATAGATACCCCTCTCCTGTCTCCTGCTTTGAAGCAGGCTGTTTTGCGATGTGTGTGTGTGTGTGTGTGTGTGTGTGTGTGTGTGTGTGTGTGAGAGAGAGAGAGAGAGAGAGAGA
>NW_006772699.1:1925287-1962507 GCF_000442215.2 Lipotes vexillifer | reverse complement strand
AGGAAGAGGCGAGAGAGAGAGAGAGAGAGAGAGAGAGAGAGAGAGAGAGCAGGCGAGTGCAAGGGAGAAAGAGAAAAGGAGGATGCACATTTGAATTAATCCAATGAGTAAGTGTCGTCCTGTTACGTTGCTATCTATCGGTAGGGCTGGGTGAGGTGAAATAGGCTCTTGTACTTTTGAAAGGCCCAATCATCTGAGTCTGAGTTATCTGCAGACTTGACAAGAGAAGCTCTCAGGAAGCCAGGAGCCACGAAACTCATGAATAATCATGGCCTTTGATGAAGCTTTCTGGGTAACAGGCAAATGGGCGGTTGGGATCTGAGGTGCAACAGCCTAAAAGCAAAAGCGAGTCCTGGGTCCCCAGGATTGAGTGTTAGGCTGTAATGTCTCAACTCTCATATATATGTATGTAATCCCTGTAATATAAGTGTATAAATACATATGAAGGTACGTATATATGTACACATACATGCATGTGTATGTAAACATACACATACATGCATGCATGGGCATACATACATGCTCACACCCACACACCTCCTTCTAACCAGAAAAATACCCTGGCCCATTCTCCAGATAGGAAACTGCAGCCAAAGCCCAGACTCGGGGGTAAGGCTTATTTTTAGGAGTTGAAATGAGAGGCCAAGGGTCACCAAGTTTAACCTCCAAAATGGTCAAATTAGCAACCCGCCCCCATCCACAGCATTGTTGACACATGGTCCAGTCGCACCCATGGTTGGACTGCCACTTCCTGCCACCTCAGGAGTAAAGGTGGTCATGTGATCATCCAGGGCCATAGGACAGTTAGAGCAAAGTTCTAGCCACCACTCCTCCAGTCTGGCCAGAGCAGAGGAGCAGAGGGTAGACGGGGCTCGGTGGTATGGGCTCTGGAGGGGATGCTGAGAAAAGCAGCAAGCCCCTGCAAGAGGTGATGCCCAATGACCCCTTTTGTTCAGAAGTGTTTCAGTTCACCCCTGCTATTTCCCTCTCCTATTTCATGCTGTTTTCGCTAACGTTTCCTATCAGGGTAAACTCCTGAGCAGTCTGCCACATTGGGGAAATGCTCTGGGGAAAGGATTCCCCTCCCCAGGACTGGGTTCTGACTGTGATGTCCAGCTCAGCTCCTCCCCAAGTGGTAGGAAAATGGAGAATCAACTTTATTTCTAGTTCTCCTTGTCTGGCCTTCTGGCCCATTTCCTTTTGTTCAGGAGACTTTCCTGAGAGGAGCAGGGTTGAGAAAGGAGTTTGTTTTTTCCTGCTGGGGACACGGAAGACTGCACCGGTCAGGTGGTCAAAGGCAGGACTGACCGGGCCATGCTTTCCCACGGACCAAGGCCGTTGCCTCAAGTCTCTTCCCAGTCACTGGCAGCAAAGAGAGCTTCTGTCCCACTTAGAAAGACCCTCCCAGCCCACCTGGGGTGGTGAAGGGGGAGTGGGACGAAGGCCAAGCACAGGTTGAAAGAACGCTGGTGTAGCCCACACCCTCATTTCGCAGAGGGGAAGACGGGCACAGTGGAAGGGACATGACTTACCCAGGATCACACATCATCTGGATAGATTTATTTGACAGCTACTACCTGCGATGTACTGCCCGAGGCACGCATGGTATTGTGGAGAGCAAAACTGATGTGATCTCTGCCCTCCAGGTGCTTAGAGCCTCATGGGGGAGGTAGACGTGAAGCAAAAACACAGGCTAGTGTATAAAATTATAGTACAAAATGGGATCAGTGCTAGGGGGGAAGCAAGCCAAGAACTCTAGGGGACACCAGCTGGAGGGTCTACTTTTTACAGGGTGGACAGGTCTCCCCGAAGATGCAAAATTTAAGAGGATTAGGCAATTCTGGAGGGATGGGAGAGGGGGAGGGCAGGAGATGGCAGAGTGGAGGAGGGTGTTTTGAGCAAAGGGAGAGGCAAGTATGAAGACCTTGGGTCAAAGAAGAATTGAACTTGAACTGAAAGAAAGCCAGTGTAGCTGGAACACAGTGCCGGGGAGAGAGAGGCCCGAGATGTTCACAAAGAGACACAGGAGCTCACTCCTAAAGGCGGGCTTTATTCTAAGTGGGAGCCATTGAAAGACCTTAAAGCAGGTGTGTGAGATGATTAGACGTATGGCTTTCAAATATCCCCCGGGCTACTATGTGGAGAAGAGATAGGAGGGGGCAAGTGTGGAAGAGAAAGATGAGTGGGTTTTTGTCTACAGAGTCTCCACAGGGGAGCCAAAGGCTCTGCTTTTGCAGTAGCCCAGAGCTTTGCACACTTAGAAAGACTGCATCATTAATGAAACATTTGCATCTTAGGAAATGATAAAACAGGCTGCTACATGTAAAAATTAAGTAACTCAATTTGTTTTAACAGCTTGTGCTCTAGTACAGCAATGTGTTTGGCATATACACGGGACTCCATCTGAACGGTAATTATGCCACGGTAATTATTTTACCGCATTGTGTACATCTGACATTTAATTACGGGAAAGTGTGTGAGGGTAGATTTTCTTCCTCCCTCTGCCTGCCTGACAGGTAGTTTTGTTTCCCGTACCTCTCTTCCACCTACATTGTCTTTATGCCAGCTTGTCATCTGCGACGAAATCGTGTTTCCATGACAGCTTAGCTCAGCCATGTTGCCAGCAACTTGCAGACAATCACCAAAATAAACAGTTGACACAGATGTCATTCTCACACTCCCGTTCTGCCTCTCCCTCCCCCTCGATCTAGCTCCTACTATAGAGATTGCATGGGGTTTTTTCCCTCTCACTTTGAGAAAGGAAAGTGGTCCCTGTCAACCTTGAGCATCCTTTGATGTGTTGGCACGTCTCTTGGTGGCTTCTCCGGTGACCTCTGTCCTTCCCCTTGGAGACGGCTGGCAAGCTGACTCCCTTGGTCCCGTGTATAGATGACGCAGCTCAGCAGCTGTGGGTGGTAGACAAACAGGCTCCAACTTTACCTTCACGGGAAGGTGGCAAAAGTGGGCTCACGACTCAAGATTGCAAGGCTGTGGACCAAGGCTGCGGTGTGTTCTTTGGAGGGTGCCATTGACAAGGTCATCAGAGCCGGGTCAGGCGAGTGCCTGGCCACGCCTGCAGAGATGGGCCTGAGGGCTGGGGGCTGGGGAAGGGCAGAAATGCAAAATCTCTGCTCGGATAAGGGGAGGAAAAGGAAGACGAGAGGCACATGAGCACCTCCTGCTGGTCTGTCATCTTGGCTGGTGTGTCTGTAATGGCCTCTCCATGAACAGGAGAGGGCTGTCCGGGTCGCTGTGCCGGAGGGACGTAGCTGAAAAGAGAAAAGAAGTTGTGAGAGCAGAACAAGAGAGAAAGGAATGGCTTGAAAGTGAAAGCAACCAGAACACCAAAAGGGATTCTTTTAAAATGTGCCTTTTGACAAGACTGTATCTCAGCATATAGCAAAGGCACATGGAAACACACACAACAACCCTGCTACCTGCTACGGGTATAAAGTTAATGCCCTGGGGGATTAGAGATCACGGGAGCCCTCCCAAGGCTAGGGCAGGAACCATTCCTCCCTCGGTGTGCATTATAGTTCCTTGTATACCTGGGATCAGTCAAGAAATTTGGTGCACCTTAGGGAAATAAAGGTTAGACCTAAAGACCCTTGGCTTGGTACAGAATGTACTCTTTTCAGGAGAACTGGTTGCTGCTCAGTTCAAGCAGTCTTTGGTTTGGATCCTTCCAGCTTACCTTTTGCTATTTCGGACCCAGAGCTGCAAACCCTCTGGCCAGGAATTTGCATAAGTCAGCGCTCCCTGGGAGTGCCAGGCGAGCTTCTGTTAGTTCACAAGACGATTACTGGTGGCACATGGACCAATATATTTTTTTTTACTTTAATAGCTATGTATTCATTTTAGTGTGCATTAAAATATGTATAAGCAGCACATCAAACCAATGTTTTAATGGATATAATAAAGTTTCTTATATAAATACAGGTTTGGCATGCCTTTTTTTCCCCCTCTCTCCCAGGCTTTTTTACTCACTTTACATATGTGCTTAAAACTTTCTCCTTTTAGGCACCCCATCCTCAGGACCCCCATCCTGTCTTTAACCCTCTTTGTCCTACTTCTTTATTTCTGGTCCTCCCCTGCTTCCTCTTCCTTCTCCGTTATCTCCCACAGGCATTCCTGGGCACGTGGGGGACATCAATCAGGAACGTGTTCAGCTGTGGTGACAGAAAAGTCCTGCAGTGGCTTAAAGAAATGGGGGCTTTTGAGTTCTGAAGGAGGCAGAATAGAGCTGATGCAGCTGTTCTGGATGACGCCAAAGTCCCAGGCTCCTTCTCTCGTCCTGGGCCTCTATCCTTCCATCTACACAGAAGTGATGCCCTCCTTCCCTCTAGACTATGTTCTGTATTTAGGAAGTGAAACCCTTTCACGCACATCACGTTGGCCAGCACTGTTTCCCGTGGGTGTACCTGGCTGCGAGGGGAGTGGGGAGAGAGCATGTTTTACCTTTATAGCCTCAACAGTAGAGGAAGGCAAGGGAGGACTGAAATATGGATGGTTCGGGGGTAGCTAAGCCAGAACCAGCCAAGGGGGAGGACAGTAAGAAGTGTAGACAGTGATCTCTGTCATCGTGTTCTCTGAGGTGAGAAACCTTATCATTTTATGTAAGTTGATGTATTACTATAAACTTGTAGAATTGGAAAAGAATTTAGAGATCATTTGGGCCTGGTCCATATTTTAACAGATGAAGAAACTAAGTCTGAGGTGAAGGGGATTCTTCAAGGCTGAGCCAGAAAAAAACCCTTCTCGGCAGACCCTACTAGTCCAGTGGTTCACCTCTGGAGTAAGCATCAGATTCACCAGGAGGGCTTGTTAGAGTGCCAATTGCTGGGCCCCATCCCCAGAGGTCAGGATTCAGTAGGTCTGAGGGGGGGGGTCCGAGAATTTGCATTTTTACCACGTTCCCAGGTGATGTGGACACTGCTGGTCCAGGAACCCCACTTTGAGAAGCACTCTGCCAACCAATTGCAAGCATGCAATTTACAACCAGTAGTCCCATGACAGACTCTCCTAAATTATGCTGTTTTAATCTGTGCTTCCTTGTGCGTTCTTTAGCAACCAAAGAGCGTAGTCGCAGACAATGAATGTGACTAACGGGCCAGCTAACCTCAATCTTGGAATTGTCAGGGGTCACATTTTTCGGGAGGCAGTCTCTCTGCTCCTGTGACTTGGCCGTGCCTCAAAAAGGATGAACAGTGACCCGTCCTCAGTCATTCTGCCCTTTCCCTGAGATGACCACTACCACACACTTAGTGAACCTCTCTGGTCTGTGTTTCTCCATTTTTTTCACCATGTAAATCAGTAGTATCTGTGAACTGAACATGGCAACCTTTTGTATATTTTCAAACGTTTTACGTAAGTAGTATCGTACCATATATATTGTTCTGTAACTTACACTTTTTTGTTCAACGATATGTTGAACTCTAGTCCTGGTGATACATCTCAATCTAGTTTATTTATTTTAAATGCTTCATGGTGTTCTGTTTTCATATAACGTAATGCATTTGTCTTTCCCCTGTGTTTCAAGTTATTTTCAATAGGATGAATAAGCTTTGATCTCGCTACGAATACCAATAGTATATTGAAGTGGGATGCCATTTTGAATTCTTTTCATACATTCACTCATGTAACACATATTTGTCAGGTAGCTACTTTGTGCTAGGCACTGTTTTAGGCACCAGGGATTTAGCAGGGAATGACCTCCTCCCTCCCTCATGATGCTTACTTCCAGTGACGCTTGATACAAGTCTCTCAGACAGGTGCTGTTATTCACATTTTACAGATGAGGAAACTGAAATTCTCTGAATTTAAGTGACTCATCCGGGTTCCCATTGAAAAGAGCAGGGAGTTTTGAATCAAATCGTCTCATTCCAGTTCCAAAACGCTAATTTCACTGGAATTTCTGGTGAGTCTAATATCAGACTAATAACAGTTACCATTCCTCATCTTAATCTTCTTTGGAGGCCTTGATTCTTTTAAAAATAAAGTTTTTAATTTTTGAATAATTTTAGATTTACAGAAAAGTTTCAAAGATAGTACAGAGAATATCTATACACCCCTAATCCAGTTTCCCTCATTATTAACATATTACTATGGTATGCTTGTCAAAACTAAGAAACTGACATTTGTCTGTTACTGCTAATCAGACTCCAGACTTTATTTGGACGTCACCAGTTTTCCCATTAATGTCCTTCCTGTTCCAAGATCCTAACCAGTGCACCACATTGCATTAAGTCATCATCTCAGTTTCCTCTGATACAACAGCTTCTCAATCTTCCCTTGTTTTTCATGACCTTGACCATCAGTGTACTGAGGCCTTGATTTCGTGTAGTTTATCACAAATGTCCAAATGAGGCAGTATCAAGAATTTAGAGAGCCGTAACCAACTCACCTGAGAGGGTTTGGGGCATCCTGGCAGTGGAGGAAAGTTGCCATTTCAGCACATCAGAAAGGGACGTCTTTTTGACACTACTGCCTGGGTGCTGTCCTGGTACAGGGACACCAGGAAACAGTGGAGTGACACATCGTCTTGAGGCTGGAAGGGCCAGATGCTTGCTGAGTATGGCAGCTGATAGATTTTGGTGACCAAGCAGCTTATTGAGGAATTATAACCTCCTACCCACCAATGTCCGATTCCAATTCCAAGTGTCTTGTGACCACAATGTGATGCTGTTCCATTTCCCTCAGTGCTGCCTTTTCCTGTGAATATCTGTGTCTCTCAAATGTCAGTCCTTACTTCTGATGACTCCAAATGAAAGCCCTTCTTCAGTGACAAAGGGATGAGAGTGAGCTTCCTGTGCCTGGGTTCTGTGATGCAGTCACAAGAGAGAATTTAATAATTACATTTGCCACACCTACTGTCCGTGTTGGCTAGCAACATGGAGGTATCAGGGAACTCTTTGAAGCAATATCCAAATTATTGGTTTAAAGTTATTAGGCTGCAGGATGGAAGAGCCCAGACAGGGTCAATTCTTAGAGCCAGATGCTTTCTTAGAAGGTCAGTGTTCGGGATACTTTTGTGTTTTAAAATTAAATCTTGTTTTATATATTTATTTAAAACTTATTTTAAAATATATTTAAAGTATACATACATAAAATCATGTTTACTTTCATCCCCCATTATAAAACAAATGATAAATGTTCACTGTAAAAATTTTAGAAATTTTTCAGAAAATAGCACCTAAAAATAAGTTATTCATCCTCCACTTCCCAAAGACAATTATTGTTGATATTTTACCTGTCTCCTACATGTTTATGCTTTTTGCCTCAGAACATGTGATATACTTTTTAATATTTTTATACAATGCCATCTTAAGCATTCTACCTGTTTCTTTTAAGTAACTAGCAAATAAATACCTAATAATTTCTTATCTAAGTAACCTTTATTGCACGTAACCATTCTATGATACATTTGGTTAATTTTCACGCTGAGAGAAGTATTTTTTAAAGTAGGGCTTTCCTCCCCTTATATATTAGATTATTTCTATAAAATAGAATCCTGGAAGTGGAGTTATTGAGTTATTATAAACATTTTTTAAGTTTTTGATACATTTTGGGGTAGGAGGGACCCCATCTTATTAGAGCTCTATAGAAACCAAGTAATAATGCTACATGTCCTAACTTTGTCCTGTGTCACTGCTTGCTCTCTGGACTTAAACTTTGACTTAGCCAGGACAACTCAAGTCCTGATGCATTCATTCATTCATTCATTCATCATTCATTCATTCATTCACTCACTGATACGAGTCTAGATGTCAGGCATTCTACCAGGTGCTGAGGATAAGATGCTAAACAAAACTAGAGCTCCTGTTCTCATGTCCAAAACAGCATCTGGCTCAGGAAGACCCTGATTTGGCTGAGAAAGAAGTTAGATAGACCCTTTTTGAAAGCGTCTCTTTCAGTAGAGGCTTGATGGTTTAATGCTGATTCTTTACTTCCGGTTTTGTTTTTCTAACTAAGCTCTTCTGATTCTAGAGAAAGATGGCCTCTCCACATCCGATTTGAGAGACATTTGATTTGAGCCCAGGAGACAAAACTACAGCATTTTCTCTGTGCATGGGCAAACCGTCTTGGTTAGAAGGCTGATGGTCATAGGCCTTGCTGCTGCTGCCTTCTTTTTAATAACTGAAATGCACTTTTAAGACTTCTGACAACAGTGGAAAGTGCAGTCTGGAGGGTTTCTCCAGTGATTTTAGGGACGGTGCCTGTTTTACTGTTCTCTGCATTGCAAGGTAAAGCCCCTGATTTTATGACTCTACCCTTCTGATCCTCTTGACTGGTCATCTTAACCTCATACACAGGGTTTTCGTTTGGCTTTTTCCTTTTTTCTTTTTTCTTTTTTTTTTTTTTGGATGATGACTGGGTGTAAGAGGTACCAACTTAAAATGGCCTCCCAGTAGGATTGGAGGAACAAACGTCTGTCTCTTAGCAGCCTGTGACTGAGGCCAACAGGAATAACTCACAGCTAGCTCGGCTGATGAAGCCACAGTCAGTTGTCTGGGGAACGTTTTGTCTAAATCACTTGAATCATTGAAGCCAGTACAGACTTTTCATTGTAATTCTGTGGATCATGAAGTCCTGTGCCTCTCAGTGGATCTCAGTAAAGTGACTGATGGATCACGGGGTCGTGTGGTTAAGTTGAGGAGAAAAATCTGGGCAAGGAAGGGCAAGGCTTGAGACAGTCGCCATCTGTGGCCGACCTCCAGCAAATGCTGTGTCCTTCTGTCACCTGAAGACTGTCTCATCAAGGCCTGCCTCCCCAGCCTCGTTAGAGGAAAGCTGCAGACACACTGGCAGGTTCATGCATCTCCAGCTTTGCCCCTTGCCCCCTGGTGCCTTGAGTGGTTGATATCGCTGTGTCTGTGTCTGTGAGCAGAGCTGCCATGGAGAGCTTGTGCTCCACATAAACCGTGATGTCATTTGTGAGGGTCAGCCCGGCCCAGGCTCTGTTCCTCATGATATCACCATTCAAGTCCCTTGGCTCTGAATCTCTGTTGTTTCTCTTATGTTAACTTTTTTTTGTTGTTAATTGGTAATAAGAGAGGAAAGAGGCCCTGAAGATTATTGAATACTTTACCTTTAGCAATATCATGGTGTTCCCTGGATGAGGTCTTGCATCTCTCTCCCTCCCTCCCTCCCTCCCTCCCTCCCTCTCCACCTTCCTCTTCCTGTCTCCTTCCCCCACTCTCCTGACTCTCTCTCTTTTATCTATATACATTTGCTTTTTAATTTTTCAGAGTACCTGTCACTTCAGAACCTAAATAGGATGTCCAAGGTGAATGATTTTTAAAATAAAAATGTATCACAGGACCTTCCATACGAAGATATTCCTATAAGGTGTTTTGAGGTCAAACGGTGTGCATTGGAGTGCTGGAATCTAGCATGGCCTCTGGTACCAGTCTCCCCCTGGTAAATGTAGTGTCTCCCGGTGTAATTTCTCTCTGTGGGTCCCCATGCAAACATGTGGTCATGAGATGAGCTCAAAGGCAAGCTCACCAAAATGGAGTCCCCGAGGAGTCTGGGCACTCTGGGCCCCCAGCTGATGTGCTCTTGCAACAGCCAGGCTAGAAGCCTATTTCATCTCTTAGCAAACTGGTTTCATCTCTACCTGAGGAAAGATAAAGAACTTTGCTCAGGAAATGTGATCCTCTGTTCCCAGCCTTGTTCCTCTCAAGCTGATGGACAGGTATGGAAGGAATGCATTTGTTGGCAGGAATTCGATGGTGCCCCGGGAATAAATGGAAGTCACGTTCTTACCCGTCCTCTCTCTGCTTTGGGGGAAAAAAACATGGTGGAGGGGGCCGCTCTGCAGGGAGAGGGGTGCCGAACAAGCTATCTCAGTTTCTGCAAGCTGCTGCTTGTCAATGGATTCCAACAATGGCATCTGACTCGGTGAGCACGGAAGCCAGGAAAATGGTGGAGGCGAAGTGACCAGTGGGAGGCAAGGGAAACCTTCACTACAAGTCAGCAGCAAGCTTGCCCTGCATATATTCTCCCAAAGAAGGGCATTTCCCAGCCCACACTGTTAGTCAGACACAGCTCCATCCTAATTGTGATGCTTGGTGTTCCCTTTGCTTCTGTTTCTAGCCAGAAGGCTTTTCAGGGCAAGCAGGTGGCTAAGACAGGAATTAAGAGAACTAGTTAATCTGAGGTTCTGACCACAGGACCGGCCAAATGCATTACAGTTCAAGAGAATGCCGCATTGCTGTTGTAAGTGATACCGGGGATATATCTTATCTCACTTGCAAAGATGGGCGGAATATAACAGGCAAAAACCAAAAGGCCATGAGCAGTATGCAGAGTACATTTCCACGTTGGTATTCTTCAGATATATGCATTTGAAAAGGGAGAGTGGAAAGGAATACACCAAAGGTTTAAATAGTCGTCATTTCTCAGGGTATTGCTACTGGTAATTATTTTTCTTTTGAGGTTTTCCAAACTTTTTTCTTTGCTCTGATGATTCACAATCACTCTAGTTCTAGCAATTTCTACCTATGTTCATATTCCGTATCTACAACTATACTTTTCTCTAGGGTTGCTCTGTACAATGGGATAGATTGTGCATTGCACCAGCACTGGGTTAGAAGGGGTGAGTGGTGTCTGAAATCCATCTCTCGAATTACTTGCAAAACCATCCCTGGGCTGTGCTTTCCCAAAGGAAAGGGAGCCTTTTTTTTATAATTTATCTGCCCGGAAGAGGTGTCCTTTTTGAGTTCGTACAGTGACGGATTTTCTTGTAGCAGCTCTGCTTCTGTGTATGCTTGTGTGCATTGTTAATCATTTTAGCCATCTCATATAACTACCATGTTGTATGAGAAGAGGGAATTCTTTCCCAGTCTAATTGTAGCAGGATTCTTCATACTCAGGTTCAGAGTTTTAAAATGGCTTTCTATAAGGGTAGGTGTTCAAGGGTTATTCAGAAGGACCAGTTTCTTTGGGCCTTGCTGCTGTCCTCCTATGTGCTTAAATTCATATTTCCTGGGATGAGAATGGGTTGGGAGAGGAGCAAGAATATTTGACTTTGAAATGTCAGTAATAGACGCTGACCATTGAAAGACCCAAGCAACCCTCGGATGCCAATAGGTTGCAGGTAGCCCTCATTGTTCTAGGAGGTGGTGATGGTGTCACCATGACCATGACCATGTGGCTATGCTCATCCTCCTTTCAATCTACATCTCTTTGTATGGTATGGTCTCACCTTTGTTACATACAGTAGCGTGACATATCCAATAGGCATGAAATATTGGGACCAAATAGCTCCCATAGTTCTTTCCTCGAGTCAGAGGAAAGCTGGAATGAGCCAGGAGGATGCTGGGTACCAGAGCCCAAGGCTTTGATAACGCACATGCAAAACGGCAGGCATGTTCCAAAAATAGCTTCCCTGGCCCCAGAGACTGGGGCAGCCTTGTTTTAATTTCAGGGTTGGAATAATGACAGTTTTATGAACCACCAAACAGTCCTTCCAAGTTCCCCTCCCGAGAGCGTGGTCTAAGACCTTGCCTTGTGTAGTCTAAGTGTGTAATGACATCTGATTGCACTCCCACGGATGCTCTGACCGCCTTTACTTTGGGTTCTAGTTCAGAACACCCTCCTATCTGGAAACACCTAAACATAGGCCCTAGTGAGGCGGCATTGAGAAGCAGCATTATCTGCAGGGCAGTCTGGGGCCAAGCTGGTCAGCTCCCCACTCTCAGCTCAGTGAAAAGCAACAAGACGTCACCTCAGCATGTTGGGGGATGGAAGCAGAGGGAGTGTCCCAGGGCGGCTTATGAGCAGCCCTCGAATTCTCTGGGAAGTCAGTAGAATTGGAGTATCAGGTGGTGACTTAGGGGAGAGGGAAAAGCACTGAACTAGGAATCCGAGCAGCTCCTGGATAACCGCAGGTACGTCATTGGCCTTGATATTCCCAGTCCGACACTAGGGGCCCTTCCTGCTGTAAAACCCCACGGTTTGTGAACAGAACCACCAGCTAAGGATGCCTGAGAGAAAGATCAATCACAAGGAAAAGCCTTCCAACCAGAAAGAAGTGTTGATTGTTTTTCCCTCTCTCTCTCTCTCTCTCTCTCTCTCTCTCTCTCTCTCGCTCTCTCTCTGCAGAATAAATGTCTCTAATATTTACAGACAGTGAGGTTTTTTTTAAACGTTAATGATGAGGTTGTGTTCACCTCACAGAATAACCTCCAAAGGTAAATACAGAGCAGCAAGGAACATTGAGATGAGTGATCCCGTGAACACTGGCGAACTATGAACGCCAAGCTCTTTCAGTTCTGAAGGTTGGACACGGACAGGATAGGACAGCCTTAGTGTCAGTCAGCAGTTGGGGTAGCCAGGTCATCGGGGGTCGTGGGAGAGTCAGGTTCGAGGCACAGACACAACAGACACATGTCTGCAAGGGTGGGGGGTTGGGGGGGTATTTTTTTGCATTACTGCTGTCCATGAGTCTAAAGTTATATAGAGTATGCCACTCTAGAACTTGGACTTAATCTGGCTCTCTCGGATGAAATCAAGTAGAGATTAAGTCAGTTTCAGCTGTCATCAGAAAGGTGTAGGTTTTGAAATGCCTGAAGTTAATTCTGAGCCATTGTGGTTAAGAGATGTGGCTCCGGTGAAGAGTCTTCGAGAACACGCCTTTAGAGTTTGACAGATCTGGATTACAGTCTTGGCTCTACCGTTTAGCAACTGTAAATTTGGGCAAGTTAGTACCTCTCTTAACTTCAGCTTCCTTATTGCAATATGGGGGGAGATAACAGTATGTTGCATATAGCAAGGAGTTATGAGAGGTAAGAGATCTCATGGTAAATTCCCAAGAAATGGAACCTAGAATTATGAGGGAAGATCCTGTATCAATCCTGAGACCAAAGCACTAGGATCAAACCCAGCAGCACTAAAACAGGGAGAAGGGGACTAGCTTGATGCTGGGTTGTGAGTGGTAGGTCAGAGGCAGGTAAACCAAGACCATGGTAGAAAAACACCAGTGGGAAGCTAAGCACAGATAGATGCAGCTATGGGGGTGGGCACAGAGCAGGTATGTGTGCAAGGTAGGAAACGTCTTGGATCACGTGTATGAGTTTCTTTCTGCTGCTGTAACAAATTATTATAACTGTAGTGGCATAAAGCAACACAGATTTATCCTCTGACGGTTCTGGAGGACAGTAGTCTGAAATGGATTTCACTGGGCCAAAATGAAGGCATTGTAGGGCCATACTCCTTCTGGAGGCTCTAGGGGAGAACCCATTTCCTTGCCTGTTCCATGTTCTAGAGGCTGCCTGCAACCCTTGGCTCATGGCCCCTTTCTCCATCTTCAAAGCAGCAGCATAGTACTTAAATCTCACTCTCTGTTTCTATCGTCACATTGCCTTCTCTCTCCTCCTGGGTCAGGGGTGGAACCCTGGTGAGTGGCACTAGATAGAAATCACTTCCCTCCCACAGGATTTCTCCAAAGCACGTGTTCCCAGAGCAACTATATGAAGAAGATGGACAAGGCTAGAAAATTAGGTCCCTGTTGCTTCTCCATCTTACGCCTTAACGCCATTATCCCCAAGCTGAGCACTCTTGACTCTATATCTGTGATCAGTTATGTTTCTTGAAAGATCAAATTAAGTCTAATTTTAAATGGGAAGAAAGGTAAGACTCTCTTTACCTTCCTACTTAAGAAGATATCCTTCTTGGTTCTGTTCTGTTCCTGCACGTAGAGTAGGGTTTAAAATAGCCAGATCCAAGGCTGGATTTGGAAGCTGAGAAGTGGTGCAAATATGAGGAGTTTTATGATGAAAATGGATTTTATTGGCCTCCCATCAGTTAGCTGCTTTTTTTTCTTTCTTTAAATAGTATGACAAACAAATGTTCTGATAAGGTTGTCTTTGGTGTGGTTTCATGAATTTACATAATTAAGAGCCATTTTTACTTGGCAGTCCTGCAGGAAAACCATTCAAGTCAGATGAACAAGAAAATTACTTAATTAGCAACTCAGGTGAGTGCCCACTCTGGAGAAAGTGGATGTTAAGAGTGGAAGGAAGACAGGAGACCCGCACAGGCAGCACACCCCGGGTGTCAGCCAGAGACAAGTCCCCCCACCCCTTTCCTGCTGCCCCTGCATGAGTATTGCCGACTGTACACCTGAAGTGGGATGTGAATGGGCTCTGACTGCTGCTGCTGCCCACCTGTTGGAGGGAACATCAATGTCAAGGAAAAATGATCGTGTCTTTGGTTCCCTCCAGTTCTCACGAAATAAACATCACCTGGCAACTCCTTCGAGATTGATTAGTCACTATTTCATTCCCATGGGTCCTCCTAGCTGGGTTAATAATTATTCTAAACAATGGCAGCATTAATCAGCATGATAACAGTTTCTAGTCATTAACAACATAACCAGATTTGATGCCAATTGCAGGTCCCTTTATCAAACCATCATGAAGACTGGAAAAACATTCTATGGTGGATGTTATTTCCTAAGAGAGCCACATGTGCTCATGGGGAAAATGTTCCTGTGTGAGATTCAGTCTGGACAGTTTCCAAGGGTCATCTGCAAGGCAAGGCAAGGGTGGACAAGGCTGAGGTGGTGGAATTCAAGACCTTTGCTCTGAGTCCACCAGTGTCTTTGACATCCATATATATTGGCTTTGACGCTTTTAATGACTACACAGGCATTCCAAGTACCACGGTTTTGGATCTGGACAGACTTGGGTTCATATATGAGCTTCGGTACTAACTGGTCATGGGAGCTTGGGAAATTTTAACAGAGGAGTAAATACAATAATCTATGTAGAATAGTTTAACATGGTGCCTGGTACATAGTAAATGCTCATAAATGATAGTTTAGAACCCGAGACCACTGAAATTGCTTTTAAAAATTCATAAATTTCTAGGACTTTAGCACCATGGAGTATATTCTGAGAGGGAGAAACAAACCAAAAAATGTCATAAATGCTGTCAGGTGAAAAGGTGGCTAGTGTTCCCTACTCTCAGAATGAGTCACTATCAGAGTAGCAGGTTTGCACATAAACAGGTTTCTTCAGGTGCCAAATGACACACCTACCCCTTTTAGCAACTGTTAAGTTTCGTATCCTGGTGATGGCCAAGGTCCTAAGGCCCCCAGACCTATATATCATTCAGATTCCTGGGTCATCTCTTCTCTAGAGATCCAGAGCAGACCACTTGGGAGACCACATCTTATACCTTTAACTTAAAGCATAGATGGAACCCTGCTCCTTGACCCTTTTCTGCTGGGTTGACAGCCTGATTTGGCCTGGTTAGGATTTCAAGAAGTGCAGGACAAAACCGCTAATTGCAAATTTTCTTTCTGCTTCTTGATCTCACCCGGTCTCTCAAAGGCTATTTCAAAGGTTCAGGGAACCCTCAAAGACTGAAGGGGAGGATTCAAGCCAGAGGCCACTCGAGGCACTGTCACAGGAGAGGCAAACTCAAAAACCCATGCATGGACTGAGTGCCATCTGTCCAACGCTCATCCCCCAGCCCACAAATGTCTTCCTTTAAGACTTTACTGAATGTGTCACACAAACTAATACAAATTATTTGGGAAATGAACTCTGTGTTATACATATACATTGGAAAGGTACACATTGCAAAAATATTAAAGCGGAAAGCATACACTGTAGAATCAAAGACCTACAACATCATTCTGGGCCCATATCAGAGCATCTTTTCCTTGTTATGCCAACTCATACTTAGAAAACACGCTGGAATGTTTTCAAGGGCCATTTCAAGGGCCAAGAAAGAGAGGCCAGCGTTTTCAAATCTGTGTTAGATCTATTTCTGAATTCACTGGCAATATTCAGAGCTCACCTTGCATAGGAGAACGAGAGAATTCTCTTGAGAATAGAGATCTTTGGGTGCCATGGAATAGCATTCATCAGACATCTCCAGGGAATGGGAACCCTTACCTTGGCTGTGAGTTGGGTAAAAGTTTTTAAACAAACGGAACTCTGGCTCACACCACCCATCAGTGCCTAGAAGGCCTCCGTTCCTCCTTCCCACATCAAATTCGAGGTGAAGTTCGGGTTGGCAGCAGCTTGGCTCTGCCATGATGTCTACATTTTACTACTCCTGGCCCGAATTTGCTTTTCCTGGCAGACTTGAGCCAAGTCCCAGTGAAACGTATCCATGGCTTTCAAAATGATGGGCAAAATAGGGCTGGCAAGACATGTGGGGGTAGAGGAGGGAGGGGTGTGGGGAGAAAAGCGAGAGTAATTGCTGTGAATAGCCCAGTGATGGGGATCTATATCCAGGAAGTAATTTCACGAGATCTCTGCTCTCCCACTTCCGGTTTGGCTCTCCCAGCACTGGGCACCGAGCCGCATTTTTATAGACTGTAAGTCCATTGTGAAGTTCTGTATCCGGGCAGTTTGTAGTGTTTATCTTTATTGGTGACCCAGGACCATGCAGGCACACACATGTTTGGCGGTGCCTTCCCCTTCCGCGCTGTCCCTGCTTCATCCAGCACGACGGTCCCTCCCAGCCTTTCACGGAAGCCGTGCCCCTCCGGGACCCAGGGCAGCTTCTGATTGGCTGAGTGTCTCTGGCTGAGGGTCCCCCAACCCATCCCGGATGTTGTGGGCATGAAGGAAGCCTTGAGGATGCATCCCTCCCTGAAGGGTTATGTACATCTAAAAGGCTGCGAGGACTTTGAGGCCAGCCCAGGGAAACCTCAACCAATCAGCGACCCCTTGCTTTTTTATTAGATTCCCTATAAACAGCTAGGCCATGATTGCCACGGGAGTGGGAGAACAGGAGGCCGTTTCATGCTTGAGGACTTTTCTCCAGCGCTGGTGCCAAGCAGTTGGAGCCTCTTCTCATAATCTAGGCTTGATTAGCCTGGCTCTCCCTCCAACTTCAACCTTTTGTTGAGGGGAAGAAATATTTGTGGCCAAAAGAAATGTAATTAACGCAGAGAGTATGTACATGAACTGTCCTCTTATCAGTGATGATAATAGGCCCGGTTACCTGTATTTTTCCAGTCAGCCATCATGTTCTGCCAGCGTGGCCTTTATAATTCCCTCTCCATTCCGTTATCATGTCTCAGGCTTCTAGCCTTTCCCTCCTCACATCCATCCTGAACGACACAACGGCGTTGTTCATCCTGAAGCGATATCTTGGCACCTGGCCCCTACACATTCAATAGCTCCCTATTTCCCCAGAGTAAAGTCCTAACTTTGTATCTGACATCCAGATCCCTACACAGCCTGGTCTCAAGTCTCAACCCATCTTATGGCCGCGTGTCCCACACTAATTCTGTGGAAAGCAGACCGGAGAGCTCTTGGCCCCTGAGGCATATCCCTGCTCAGAATGACCTCCCTTGACTGTACTGCCCTGCAATGATGCTCCATTCAAATCCTCATCCGTCGCAGAGCATCCCTGATAGCCCCAACCCCAGGTTTGTCTGTCTGTCTCTCTGTCTCTCTACTGCTGTAGCACTTGCAGGCTGGGAGCTTATTTCTCACCACTTTATAGGACACCTGCCCTAAGTGTGGAGACTGCTCTCTGCAGAGCCCACTGTGCCTGCTGTGCTGGGTGGACCTTGTCCAAAGTGGAGGTGGGCACTGGACCGAGTCAGGAGGGTTGAGGCTTGAGTCCCACCGTAGTGTGCAACCCTGGGCTAGTTCCTTTTTCTCTCTGGTCCAGTTTCCTCATTTGCAAAGTGGGAGGCGACAACTTATTTGACAGAAATAGCTGTAATGATTAACTTCGATATTCTGGGTTAGGCACTTGGCATGGTGCTGAATGCACTATTATTATTATTATTATTATTCTCATAATCATTAAATAAGCATGTATTGATGAACAGAGTTCTGGTGGTGAAATCCAGGGCCTTTCTGTGGGAGTGAACATTTGGCTCAGTCTGTGTGTGGAACCCCTGGTCTGCTTCTATAAATCTGAGTAAGTCTCAGTTTCCTCCTATGTAAATAGGGGAGATCAGGAGTATTCACCTCCCAGGGTTGTAAGAATTAAGTATGATGGTGGGTGTAAAATGCCTGCCCTTCAGAAAGGCTCGGTAAATGAGAAACCCCTGGGATTCAGAGGATCACGGTGGGAAAAAGGTCAGGAATTCTGGCCCTTGTCATGCCTCAGGCTTGCCTTGTTGGGCCTCAGTTTCCCCGGTCCCCACCTTGAGTCTAGTTGGGGTGGGAGAGAGAAGCTTCCTTTGGGCTCTGACTTTATGTAAGTCTGTTCTTCTGCCCCACCCCTACCCTTTGTCCATTGAGTCCAGACCAGAGCTGGGACAGCTTTGGGATTTGGAGACAGTTTTGTGTTCCTAACTTAGGAAAGTGGGGCCCGTCAAGTGGCTGAGGTGGATGCATCACCTGTTTGGCCCCAGGCAGCTCCTCAGACCCAGCAAATGCCTCCCCATGAACACCCCTAGAAATACACACCCTGGGCTGTGCGATCCAACACACATAGATTAGCACCCCTCCTCCCCAGCCCTGCCCCCTCCATTTCATCAGCTTGATCCTAGGGTGGATAATGTTTCTCTAACTGCCTAATTGGGAGAATTTAGCTGGAAAATTGCCATCACGTTCTCTTTTAAAGGGTGCCAGCAGCTGGAGGCTGCCAGCTGTAATGTCAGTGGGTAATCCCAGCTTTGCTGCTGTGGATCCAGGGAGCACCCTTCTTTCTTCAGCCTACTTACCGACTGGTTAGAGCAGACCACTGGCTTTCAGAGAAAAGAACATCAGAGAGCAGGACAGAGGTGGCCAAGGACACTGCTGCAAGCACTGATGTGTTTCCCTTCTTTCCCGCATGCCCCACTGGGAATGACCTGCGATGAATTAGAACATCCACCTGGGCCCCTTGGCCTTGCTGCGCAGTGGTTACCTCCATGGATTTCCACCATGACAAGCATGAGTTTAGACTGGGTCTGGGGGTTGTCTGGGTAAAGGAAAATGTAATTGCCAAGCCTTATTCCTAAGTTTGAAAGAGAGACAGTGCAGAGCAGTGTTTTGGAGTGTGGACCCTGGGGCCAGACTCCTTGCTCAGGTTCAAATCTAGGCTCTGCCACTTGCTGGGCATGTTACCAAATCTCCGGATTTTTCATCTGTAAAACATGGATGATAATACTAGCACCTGCCTCTGCTCCACCCATGGAGGGACCCAGGCTGGTGGTGGCTCTGCCATCTTTCACACGTGGCATCCAGGATCTTCCTGCAAGGTGGATGTCTGCCCCACAGAAAGGGAGATGCATGGAGGGTTGGGTGGGGGAGGTTTTGATGGGCCAGGCTTAGAAGGGGGATGTCACATTCCATGCTCTAGAATGCAGTCCTGTGGTCCCAGCCTAAGCAGGCTGGGGTAGGTAGTTTAGCTGGTGCTTAAGAGCTTAAGATGATGATGCACTGCCACCCAGCCTCTGCCACACAGAGAAACCTTCTTGGTAACAGCAGGTATTTATTGAGTACTTGCCAGGTGTCAGGTGCTGATCTAAGTGCTTTGCATGTATTAACTTAATGACTCAAAATGACATGATGATACTAAGTGTATATTATGTATCAGTGAGAGTCTTGGGAGGAGCCCAGTGGAACCCTCAAAGGGACAATTAAAGAGAGTTGAAGGATATCTGCATACTCATATTCATTGTAGCATTTTCCACAATAGCCAAAAGGTAGAAAGCCACCCAAATGTCTATCAACAGATGCATGGATACCAGAATGTGGTATATACATACAATAGAGTATTACTCATCCTTTAAAAGGAAGGAAATTCTGACACATGCTACAACATAGATTAACCTTAAGGATAATTACGCTAAATAAACCAGTCACAAAAAGACAAATACTGTATGATTCCACTTACATGAGGTACCTTGAGTAGAAAATTCAGAGACGGAAAGTAGAGGGGTGGTTGCCAGGGACTGGAGGACAGGGGGAATACTTGTTTAATGGGTGTAGAGTTTCACTTTTACAGGATGAAAGAGTTCTAGAGATGGGTGGTGGTGATAGTTGCACAACAGTGCGACCATATTTAAGGCCACTAATCTGTACACTTAAAAATGGTTAAAATGGGGGGCTTCCCTGGTGGTGCAGTGGTTGAGAGTCCGCCTGCCGATGCAGGGGACACGGGTTCGTGCCCCGGCCCGGGAAGATCCCACATGCTGCGGAAAGTAGCAACCACAGGAAGCTAATCCACCCACAGGCCTGAGGGGTGAGTGGAAGCAGCGGTGACCAGAACAAGGTGAGAGCAGTAGCCATATGGGGAAAGGGCCACCCGACAGGAGCTGTGGCTTTAGGTATGGGAACTCAGCACTGCCAAACCACAGCCCAGCAGCTGGGAGCCAGGGGATAAGTACCCTGACCTCTGTCCTGCTGCCCATGATTCCCTCGGCCACACCAGCTGGAATCGGAGGGCAAGGGAAGCTGATGATGTCCCCCATTGAGTTAGCCTCCCCAGGGCTCGGAGAAAGGCAGAGGGGTGGGTGGGGAGACCAGAAAAGATTCGGTACAGCTACCATTGTTCCCACTCTACAGATGAGAACACTGAGGTAAAGTAGCTCACACAAGTAGTGAATGCAAAGCAGGCTTTGAACCCCAGAGTCTCCTGAGGGAGAGGACAGAAACTAAAATGTGATGAAGGTCAACGATGTGCCCGGCCCTGTGCTTTCTCTTCCTCAAATGACTGAGGAAACAGAGACTCAGAGAACTTAATTCAGTAACTAGCCCAAGGTCAGGCAGCTAATAAGGAGCAAATCCAGGATTTCAGACTCCAAAGCCGAGCTCTTTCCACCAACTGCAGGGACCTTCAGCTAGGCAGTCACTCACTGTCACCACCATTATCGCCGGCATCAGGACGCGGTCACTGAGCAAGGGCTGCATTGTGCCTTGTGTCTGGACAAAGGGAGCTACTGTGCACAGACCCCGTGCCTCTCCCACCCCCACTGAGCCTTCAGGCCAGGGCACCAACTTTATAACAAGCCACACTAAGCACGGACACAAAACGCCATCCGCCTCCGGCAGCAGACCCCAGGATGCTGGAGCTGAAAGGGATGTTCGAAACCATCTGTCGACCCCCTCATTTTGCCTGGGCCAGAATGACCCACTAGTCCAGTGTGAATTCAGCTCAACAGTTCAGCATTCGCGGAGCACCTCGCTGGTGTCCAGTCTGAACTAGACGTGGGAGAGACCCAAGACGCAGACTTGGTATGTCACACGCCATCCCCGTCTTTTCATCTGCACCACCATCACCTAGACCCAGAGTCCAAAACATGACCGGGCCTGCTGCCTGTTTTAGGAAATCAAGTGTTAAACAGTCAGGCCCATTTGCTTACCTGCTGCCTGTGGGCTGCTTTCACATTATAACAGCTAGGTTGAGTAGTTTCTATAGGGACAGTCGGGCCCTAAAGACCAAAATGTTTACTGCCTGGCCCTTTGCAGAAAAAGCATGCCGACTCCTGACCTAAAGCAAGGGTCTTAGCTTGCTGGGGCTGCCCTAAACAAAGTCCCACAAATTGGGTGGCTTAAAGTAACAGAAATCTGTTGTTTCACAGCTGGAGGCCAGAAATCCAAGATGACAGGGTCACAGGGCCGGTTCCTTCTGAGGGTTGGGAGGGAGAGCTCTTCCCAGCCTCTCCCCTAGCTTCTGGTAGCCTCACGCATTCCTTGGCTTGTAGACGCTGTTCTCCCTGTGTCTTCATGTCGTCTTCCCTCTGCGTGTGTCTTTATGTTCACGTTTTCTCTTTTGGGCAGTCATACTGGATTTGGGCCCATCCTCATGACCTCATCTTAACTTGATTGTCTGCAAAGATCCCGTTTCCAAATAAGGTCACATCCACAGGTACTGGGGGTTAGGATTTGGATGGTGGGGCACACAGTTCAGCCCATAACACGAAGCAACATGATTTCTCACCTGGACTATACAATAGCTTCCTACGTGGTTTCCTCACAGCCATTTTTGCGCGGTACCCCACCCCATCCTCAAACCCCTATCCTACACCGACTGTCCACATCTCAGGTGAATTGTTTCAGTTTACATGAGATTATGTCACTGTTGTGTTTGAAACCCTCCGATGCACACCCAGTGGGTCAAGGCTGAACTCTAACATAGTGTGCAATGTGCTGCGGGGTCTGCCCCGGGGACCTTACTGCTTCCTCGTACCCCATGTGCCTTCTCCCTGTCTCTGCTGCAGCCTCACTGGTCTTCCTTCAGTTGTTCAAACTTGCTGAGCATCCTTCCTCTACAGAACCTTTATATAAGCTGTCCCTCTGCCTAAGCCATTCTTCATCTCACCTCTGCCTGTTTGACTCTGATTTGTCCTTCATAGAGCCTCCTAAGCATACCTTTCTCAGGAATCCTTCCCTGACCTCATTCACTAGGTCACATCAACAGTTATTGGCTTTACAGCTCCATCCTGGTGCTTATCCAAAACCTTACTGCTCTGGGAGAGTGTGTGATTCTGGGATTGATGTCTCTCTGTCATTAGATCAGATACTCCATGAGATAAGAACATGATCCCTTTGCTGCTGCTGTTGTTTGCCTCTGTATCCTGGCAGCTAGCTCACTGCCTGGCCCCCTGTGAGCTCTGCCAGAGGTAAGGAGAAGTGGGGAAAGAAAATGGAAAGACAGACAGGGCCTCTCCCCTTGAGGAGCTCAGTGAGTGAAATCAATGTGCAAATATAAAAAACAATATAGTGCCAAGCGTGTTATTATGGAGCAAACATCCGTGCTTTGTAGCAGCACAGATGAGAGACTCCTGAGGTGAGAGCAGAGTGAGAATCGGGAAGGCTTCCTGGAGGAAGTGGTGCAGAAACTTACTCAGATGAGAGTCCCTTAGTCCCACCTTCCCAGATAGAGAAGCAGCGTAATTAAGTCCTGGTAGCTGTATTACTTTTCTATTCTTGTGTAGCAAATTACTACACACTTACTGATTCAAAACAGCACTTGCTGTCTCACAGTTTATGGGGTCAGCAGTCTGGGCAGAGCTCGGCTGGGGCCTCTGCTCAGCATCTCACAGGGCTGCAGTCAAGCTGTTGGTTGGACTGCATTTTCATCTGGGGCCCTGACTGGGCAAGAGTCCACTTGCAAGCTCTTGCCGGCTGTTGGCAAAATTCATTTTTTTTGTGACTGTATGACTGAAGGTCCTGTTTTTTGCTGGCTGTTGGCTAGAGGCCACCCCTGTGTCCTAGAGGCCTCCGGCGGTTCCTCCCGTGGGGGCCTCCTCAACGTGCGTGGCTTCATCACACCAGTGAGGAGAACCTCTCTCTCCAGTCCACTGAGATGGAGTCTCGTGTAACTGAATGCCAGCAATCCAAGTGTCAGGGTGGGGACTTGGATCCAGGTCGCCTGACCTGGAGGCCACCCTTCTCTTCCAGAGCACTTTCCTGTCCGGACAGAAAGCCCCTGTCCTTGCCTTCCATCCGGAGAACTTTTGACCTTTCACTTATTCCACAAGTGTTCATTGAGTGCCTGCTCGGTGCCAGACCCTGTACTGGGTGCCCTGGGATGAAAACACCCTTGGTGAGCTTACGGTCTAGTGGGGGAGACAGGTGTGGACTGAACACACATAAGCGGAGATGGCATGTGATTCCGTCTGTAATAAATGTTAAAAGTGAGCAGAATGCGGTGATGGGAGAGCCCATGGGGGCAGCATCTGAGCCGGTGGGCGAGGTCAGGGAAGGCACCCCTGCTTCGACGTTTCTTGAGCTGAAATTAGGAGGACGAAGAAGTGAGTGAAGCCAAGGCATGAGAAGCAGCAGTTAGAACAGTAATCCAGGCAGAGGGTGTAATGTGGGCAAAGGCCCTGAAGTGGGAGAAAGTTTGGAGGAGCTCACAAGGCGAGTTGGGTTGGAGAGCAGAGAGCCAGGTGGTTGTTTGTGCTCAGTCTGAAGTCAGACAGCCAGACCCAAACAGAGAAGGGTGCAAAGGCCCCGAGCCCTCCTCATTCCCAGGCTCTCTGTGATCCCCACACGCCAGGCCTCGCATTCATCATTCCGAAGAGCCCCGCCATGCCTGTTCCCTGGGGCTCTCACCCCTTGGGAGAGGTTATCGCCATGCAGAGACCAAGCCAATCCTCTTACCACATTCGAGGCACACAGCTTAGAAAAATAACATTGTTTCCAAGCCTTCAGAAGTGTCAAACCCCCATCTACTTGGAATGAGAGACCAGCGTCTCAGCTCTGAGCACCCTGGAAGTATGCAGGCCACAGCTCTTAGGAAATTAAAGTCAACAAGTGCATGTGGGTTTGTAAAGGGGGAGAGGGAAGCTTGATTTTCTACCCTGTTTGCCCGCCGCTCCCGCCCCAACGTCTTTGGGTTTGGAAGTAAAATCTTGGGCTGGGGGGGTGGGGGCGGTGGGCTGTGGCTGCAGGGTTGATCTCTGAAAGAAGAGAACAGGAGACAGACTCCCTCACCGTCTCCACTAGCCACGAGGAGCACTGGGGCCGTCGTCAGGAGGCAAGGGCTGTGTGCCCTGCTTAGCACTCCTCAGGAGCAAACTAAGGCCTGGCTGAAGTGGCTGCAAGGACGCCCAGCGGGGACCACTTCCTGCACAGGGTGGGCAGCCCTGGATGAGGAGGCCCTCAGGTGCTGCCTTCTCTGATACTCTTGGCAGCATCTCACCCACTCCCACAGCTCACCTCGAGGTGCCCGTGACCTTGGAAGGCCCAGAGAAGCTGGGTTTGGCTAAGGGTTCTGGAGACTGCTTTGTGCAGGGCACTACCGTCGCCCCAGCTCTCTCTTTGGAGGGTTTTATCTGCAAAAGCTGAAGGACTTCTGCTTCTTTTGAAGTTCTGCACAGGGGTGGGTATATTTTGACCTAGGTGTTTTGACACCGGGTCATTTTGACATGACCTAGAAATCAGGCCAGCAGATTGTCAGCACGTGTCGTGATGCCTTAGCTGCTGCAGAAGGGTAGGGAGGGGGTGACAGGACACGTGCAGGAGCATCGGGGTTGGGGGAGGCTCGGGACTGAGACGAAGAATGAGGAGGTCAGAGATAGTAAAGAATCAGGGATAAGATGCTGGTTGCACTCAATCCTGGCAATATGTAAAACAGTGTTTTGCATGTTAATACAACAGTTTGCAGTTAATACAACAGTGACTGCCAAGATGGTCATATCAGAAAGACCCACTTGGCATTGGTGATGCTGAGGAAGGGTCCATTTGACAGAAATCTTCATGGAGTTCCCCCATCCCTCCTCCCCTTTCACCCCCTTGGCCTAGACCCTCAGCATCCCATCACTCGTGATATTGCAGCAGTCGCAGCACTGGTCATTCTGTGGTCTGCCCTCCATGTTGTAGCCGGAGGGATTTTTTTCTGAAACACATCTGTTTAAAAGAGGATCCTTGGGGAAGGGTAAGGTGGGACGAAGTGAGAGAGTGGCTTGGATGACAAAGTGAGAGAGTGGCATGGACATATATATACTACCAGATGTAAAACAGATAGCTAGTGGAAAGCAGCCGCATAGCACAGGGAGATCAGCTTGGTGCTTTGTGGCCACCTAGAGGGGTGAGATAGGGAGGGTGGGAGGGAGGGAGAGGCAAGAGGGAGGGGATATATGTATCCGTATAGCTGCTTCACTTTGGTATAAAGCAGAAACTAACACACCATTGTGTGTGGAGCAATTACACTCCAATAAAGACGTTTAAAATACATAAATAAATAAAAGAGGATCCTTGGCTTCTGCATCCTGTTACAAACCCAAGGCCGCTGACCCTCATTTTGGACTCCTGTTCTTTCCACTTCCCTCTGCTCTGGAGCATGCTGGTTGATCCATGGTGGATGAGTTTTATCTTCACAGCTTGAGCCCCCTGAGGCTGCCTTCTACCTCTAGGAGGTGTCCCCAGACCTTGGTAGCAGCGTGCCTTTGTGGGAGTTCAGGAGAAGCGTGCCTTTGTGGGAGTTCACTTTGCCTGAAAATCGCTTTTCCATGAGGACCAAGATGGGGCAAGAAGTTGTTCCTTGGGTATTTCCTTGGTTTAAAAGGAAAAAGAAAAGCCTTCTCAATCTGTGTGATCATGTACATATACGTGCATTAGAATCGTTAATGTTTCTTTGGAGAGAGCTTAAATTTATGTGCAGTTTAACCAAACGATGTGTCTCCAGAGGGGAGAAAACCACCCCCCACCCCCATTAAATAGTATTTGTAATGCATGGAAAAAGAAGAGGAAAGAAAAGAAAACCTTGAACTCCACGAGCGTGAGAAAACAAAGGGGAAATTGAAATTGTGGATCTGCCAGAAACCTGCCACTCAAAGAGCCCACAGATCACAGGGAAACAAAGAGAAATGGAAAGATTCGGTATTAAAAATCCATTCTTCCCTGAAACTGTGCCAGCATCTATAAAACAATTACATGTGATCATACTTGAGGCTTTTCTGAGACACTAATTCTTCTCTTGACATTAAAGTCTTGTGCATGTTGCTTTCAAAATGTTGCCCCCGGTCAAGAAGGGCACACATCGGAAGCGCAGACGCAGAGTACTGGGCTGACCTCTGTGATTTTCTTCCCTTTCTCCCCTGGGAGTTTTCCGTGGAGCTGCTGATTTTTGACCACCGCACCGAGGTGGGCTGTCCTTGTCGGGCTCCCAGATGGCTCCTGGTTGCCAGGAGACCAGGCAAAGGGGGAAGTGGATGGTTCCCTGAAGTGCCCCTGCCAAAATATGAGAAAAACTCACCGGGGCTCCTGACCAGGAGAAGGTGATACGTAGCCGAGCCGTGGCCCAGGGTGGAATGAATGTGCGCATTCAGTGACTGCTGCGAAAGCGGCCCAGGGGTCCATGCATCCGTGTGAAGTTGTGTTCAGTGGGCCTTCGATTTAAGGTTCACAAGGTCGGGCCCTTGTGAAATTGGGTGGTTAGTTTTAAAGCCTTTTCATTTTGACAGGTGAAAACCTCATCAGAATTACCCTAGGCGAGATGTCAGGAAAAATACACAAGGGGAAATTGGACCATGTGATGGAGCCGAGCATGTGCTGCCTCTTCCCGGGCGTTTCTGCACAGGCTTATTTATTCCTCGTGCATCTGCTCTTGGGGCATTTCCCCCTCACTGAGGCTTAACTGCAAAATGCACAAAAGGCAGGTGATTTCACGGCTCTTGGCTTCTTGCTGGCACCGCTTCATGGGTACGCTTCTCGGCAAGGGGACCCACTTTGGGATCAAATGTGGGGTTATTTCCAAATGGAGCTTCAAGGGGTGGAGCCCAGGGAAGGAGAGGCAAGAAGAAAAATAGGTGAATTAAGTGAAAAGCGTGTTGTGGGCCAATTTAATCAGGGCTAATATATCAGGCCCCATATTGTTTTTGGAACTGGATTCGGGAGTAATAGGATCCATGACAAGTTGTAGCCGGCCCTGCTAACGAGTGACTGTGGCAGTTCACAGACCAATCTTGAGGAAGCCCAACACAGAGCACCAAGTGGCAGGTCCACTCTGGTGGGAGGGGCGGGACGCACGGCCGGCTTACTGTGTCCTATGTCCCGCTGCCCTTCCTGCCGTGAGAGACAGAGGCTGGGAGCAGAGGCTTCTGGGTGGTGTGGCCCGCCCCGTGCCTGTGCAGGCCTGCCCCTGCCAGGAGGGGCGGACATGGGTGGGAGTGGGCTGCCAGGTCATGCTTGCAGAAAGCTCCCGTAGTGCAGGCTGGAAGTGATTCCATCCAAGCCTAGAAGAGGGGCCGACCCTCTCATCTCCCAGTCACAGCACGGGGGCTCCGGGGAAGGGGCTTTGAGGTGTGTAATTTAATCCCTGCAGTCTTTCAAATGGAAGAGGAATGGCCCAGAATGGGAAAGGGGGTCTCACTCTCCACATATGCTCCTGGCCCTGGCCCAGGGGACAACTCAGGATACTGGCAGCCACTTGCTTTCAGAACTTGCCAAGCAGAGTTGACCTTCCCTTGTGCTGGGGATCACAGGGTTGCATGTTGGTTGGTTTTCCTCATAGTCTCTGCAGATCACCTGAGCCAGGGCTACAGTGCCAGGGCCATTGCTGGGAGGAAGGGGCCACACCTCCTCCTCCAGCAGAACGGGTTTAGTTTGTTTTACATAACGTTCTGCTCCTTGAGTTCAAATGCGGCCTTCTCTGTTTAGGAGCTGTGTGACTTTAAATATATTATCCAACCTTCTGTTTACCCCCCCAGTTTCCACCTCTGTGAAAGGGCAAGAAGAATAATAGTATTTATTTCTAATGAATTAGATTTACAGGATTGCTGTGGAGAGTCAATGAGTCAGTGTACACAAAAGCACGATGAATAGGACCTGGACATAATAATCACACAGAAATGTTACCGCTACTATTTATTTACCATGGTCATCATCATGTTAGAGCGGAGGAGGAGATTCAGTCTGAAGAAAAAGGGGGTTTTTCTGAGGGATAAAGTATGTTTGAAAGTCACTGACTTGGAACAGAAGTGGCCTGTTATGGTTAATTTTATTTATCAACTTGACTGGGCTATGAGGTGCTCAGATGTTTGGTCAAACGTTACTCTGGGTGTTTATGTGAGCGTGTAATTTAGGATGAGGATAACATTTAAATCAGTAGACTGAGTGAAGCAGATTGCCCTCCCTCATGTGATGAGCCTCATCCAATCAATTGAAGGCTTGAATAGGACAAAAAGGCTGATCCTACCCTACCTTGAATAGGACAAAAAAGCTGACCTACAAAAAGGCTGCCCTTCTAACTGGGACATTGACTCTTCCTGAGTCTGTAGTGGTCTACTGGCCTTTAAGTGGGACATCAGCTCTGTAAACTTTGGACTTTCCAGCCTCCATATAATAAATCTCTCTTTATACGTATATATGTATGTATGTTATACATGTTTAATTTACACACACACACACACACACACACACACACACACACACACACACACACACACACACACACACACACACACACACACACACACACACACAATTGGTTCTATTTCTCTGGAAAACCCGATGTATGACCTACGGGCCAAATTTGGCTCTCAGCAGTGTGTGTTCATCTGTGAAGGCATGTGTGTATGTATGTATGATTGTCTACATGTTTCCATGTTAAAAATAACCCAAATATCCAGGTTCTTTGAAAAATAAGCAGTAGTTTAAAATCGGCTGGAGGTGATTTAAACTGTCCCCGTCAGACAAACAGGGCACGTGATCCCTCATTCTCACCTCCCACCCCGACACACATAGTCCCTTTTATATCCAGCTCCACATAGCCCATGGAGAAAATTTTTGAGGGATACTGGGAGAGTTGGCTACCCTTCAGAGTACAGGATTCATCGGGAGTAGCATGTGCAAAGGCCCTGAGGTAAGGGAAGCAGGATGGATTTAGAGAACAGTTTGCCGTAGCTGGAGCATATGATGACACTCAGGTTGAGGCCAGAGAGGTAAGGAGAGGCAGGATCATCAGGATCAATTTTCTTGAAAATGATTCAAGACCCTTGAGGGGTTTTTAGCAAAGAAATGGCAGAAGTATTTCCATTTTAGGAGGATCACTCAGCTGTATTGTGGAGAATGAAAGATGTAGGCAAGGTGACCAGGGAGTCTCTGTGGCAGATGTCTGGAAGTCTAAGATTTCCATTCTAGTAGTTAAAGCTTGGATTCCTACCATACTGTCTACGTATGGGATAAGAATTCAATCTCTTATCACACTTCAGCGTGAATGAGTTCAGGGACCTTCCCCAAGAGCAAGTTTCTGTGACACTAGGACGTTGAAAACAAGGTCCACCTGCCTCACAATTTTGCCCAGGTCCTGTCCTGTGAAGGGGGACCATTGAAGAGCTCAGTAACATTTACTGATCTTGGGTGGGACATTTATTGGCTCTTTTTCTGGACTAAACATTGTACAGCGAACCCAGGGTCTCATTGCCCCCTGATGTTCATGTTCGTAGCTTTCTTCTTGGAAGGTGAAAACTAGTTTTCCTTTGCTCCCTAAGACTGTTAAAGTGAAAACAGTAACTTCAGACATCCATGGGACTTGGGATGAGACTGAATGCTGGATACTAACTTTTCCTTTGTCAAAACAAACAGAAATCAGAACCAGTTAGCCAGGATGAGACGCTAAGAGAAGGGCTTTCATTGTCGACTTTCACTCTGGCTCCCATGCTGGGCTGTTTGTTTTGAAAACAGGAGGACATCTGGAGAGGCAGCAACTAGCATTTTCTTGCCTGCCGGCTTTGTTGATAAATGGAATTTCCTTGTATCAGCTTGTCATCTGTCAGTGACCATGGAGAACGCTGATGAGTCAGCCTAATTCTAAACCTGGAGGCATCCCTGGCCCATTGGTGAGGACGGAGGCGCCTGGAATTAGCCACAGGAGCAGTGTCCGCTCCAGCCTCTCCCTCCACCACGGGCTCAGGAATGGAAGCTCTGAATCAGATGGTCACGATGCAGGTCATAGGTCGCGATTTTGGTGTCTTTGTTCCCCTCTGCTCCCCACCCTCAGTGTCTGAAGGAATGACCCAGCATCTAAAGGGACCTCACACATCGTTTGCTGAGCTACCATTATTCTCCTCTGCCCACGAGAGATCGTGGCCTCGCCTTCCTGACTCTCTTACACTGTGGAGCACCTTACCTGCTCTCCTGTACAAAGCACTTTCTTCCCACTCTTTGTGCCCACAGCAACCCTGTGAAGTGGAATCATATCAAGCAGAGGCAGCAGATTTGTGACACCTTCACCGGGATGTGGGGAGCAGGCCCCGAGCTTTCGTGCTGCTAGGAGGAGCAGACATCCGAGATCTGACCTCAGAGCCCAGTGCTCTGGCCTTCTCCTGCCTGCCCAGGTGTGAGACCCTCCCACCCCCTGGAATGTGGCTGTGCTGGAGATGTAATCAGCAGAATTCCTCTGACTTCTCAAGAAATGCCCCTCTGGGAGGGAGAAATACAAACAGGTTAGGAAAATGTGACTCCCGCTTCTTGGGCCTGAACAATTGCGCCACTGTAGTGACCCCGTGCAGCAAAGTAAAAGTCTAGGATTTCCAACGACATCTTTGTCAGAAGCCATCCACACGTAACTCTCATATCGTGTGGTGCATTTGTAGGTGGGTATGTCAGCTTCACCCACTGTCGCTGCTGTGCTCGTTTTCTGAGCTGATTCGTGTCTACCAAGTTGTATGCCATGTCTCCCCTTCTGCAGTGATCAGAGCTATAAATCATCTCTAGAACTAGAGCCATGTGATGTGTGGGAAAATAGATGGTGAATCCACTGAGAGACGGAATCCTCCCTGCCTACCAGCATTTATTCAGCTCTGGTTTACTGTCATAAAAATAGTCTCCGCTGAGTCTCTGGGTTTAGGGGAAAGAAAGCTCCTGCATCTGCTACGAATGGATTCACACTCAGGCCAAAAATGTGCCGAAGATTGTGCTTGCTTATTGACTGCATTGTAGGGTGTGTGCGCGTGCCCATGGGCACATGGACATGGCTTGGGCAGGGGGTGCCCCTGTTAAAGAAGGTGAAGTCCTTTTTGTAGAAGGAAAGATACTTGGTCACTTGGCTCCTTGGGAAGGGAAGTTCTTCTGGAGTAACTTGTGACCCAATAATGAACCCCAAGTCGTGAAACACCAAGGGTGAGAAGAAAACAGCTCTCCAAAAGAAATAAAACCAAGCTGGGCCCAGTGATAACCATCGCGAAGGTATGGGCAGCCGGCCCAGACTGAGTTTTCCTTTGCTCTGGGCATCCCTCTGACAGGTGTTCCCCAAACTGAGAGTAAGCATTTGTCAAGTATATTAAATTTTTTTTAAAAGGAAGAAAACATTTTGCATGGCTCCCGGTTCAGGCCCCTTGGGAGTTTCCCACTTATGTTTTTAACAGCTCAGTCCTTGGCAGGGCTTGGCTTTCCAGTTGGCATGAAACAGAGTGGAAAATGCACTTGATCCTCCTAGTTGTGCCTGGGGATCTGGGTTTAGAGCTAACAAAGGGCAGATGAAATAAGGAGGAGCAGCATTGGGGGACCTGTGGGGGCTCCAGAGCAAGCTGTAAAACCCTAGGGTCAACTGGCAGCATGCCTGTTAATGCCACCTCCCCTGACCACTTCCCCTGAGAACCCCTGATGGCCAGCCTGCCCAGGACTGCTAAGATCACATCCTCCCAAAACCAGTCTTCTTGTAGAATCAACATCTCCCTGGTCGTCTGCCCCTGATAGTCTTAGTAGGTCCCCAAACTGTCCCTAAGCGATGAAAGCATATTGGGTAAATAGTGTTAAAAGGGCACCTGCATTTAACAAGGCAATTCTTTTTTCCCTTCTCTCACCCTTCCTTCCTTCCTTCCTTCCTTCCTTCCTTCCTTCCTTCCTTGTTTTCTGCCTCCTCCCTTCCCTCCCTTCCTTTTTCTCCCTTCTCCCCTCCCCTCGCTCCCTCCCTTCCATCCTCCTACCCACCCATCTATTTATCCATCCATCCTCCTTTCATCTTAGTGGGTGAAGCACAAGCCAGCTTTATTGCCACTCCTCAAACTTACTGGACCAAGTAGGGAAGGTAAGTGAGGATCTCCATTCAAAGAAAAAAGTTAAGCGTTACAGAGTCTCAGCCCTGTAGGCAGGGTGTGATGCACACTGCTGGGAAGGCATTGGATAGATGCCCAGCCACATTGGGTCCTAACATAAGGAATGTTAACCTGAGGTTCATGGATGGGCACTCAGGAGCTCTCTGAAATGACCTGAAGTTGGAGGCCAAAAGAATGTACACATTCCTAGGAAAATGGTCCACCAAAACCATCAGATTCTTAGTTGTCGGAACCACCTGGGACTTAAATGACCAATTAGCTGTTTTGACTTGTCCTCCCTCTGCATCTTCTCCCTTTAAGAGTAGGAGGATATAGTGGTTTAGTAGTAAAAACATGAGCTCTGGAGTCATGCCACTTGAATAGGAAGGCCAGCTCTAACCGTTACCAGCTCTGTGACCTTAAAGAGTTAGTAGTTAATATTACTGAGCTTGGATTAAATGAGATGATCCAGGCAGAGCATGCAGCAATGGGCATAGCACATCTAAGAGGCTCAATTAATGTTAGTAACTGTTGGCGCATTGGTGTGATAGCCCAGAAATACCCCTAAAATACCACCAATGTTATGTGCTCTAAACCAAAGGACAGCAAACTATGCGTGTGGGCCAAGTCTGGCTGTTTTTGTAAATAAAGTTTTATTAGGACATGGCCACAGCTATTCATTTATGTATTGTCTGTGACCTCTTTCAAACCACAAGTGCAGAGTTGAGTATTGTGACAAGGACCGTATGGCTTGCAAAGCCTGAAATATTTACTTCCTGGCCCTTTACAAAAAAAAGCAGTTGCCACCCACTGCTCTAAACAATTAGAAAACAATAAATAATATATAATCTACCCTGGAGAAACACACAAGTGCTCAAGGAGGCATAGACAAAGATGTTTATAACATCATTGTTTCACTCTCAGATAGCTGGAAACAATCTAAATGTCAATCAGAAGAATGATGCTGTACTCACACTATGGCGGATAAAAAGAATGCATTCTGTCTCTATTGAGTAATGTGGAAAAATCTCCAGTAGGGATTGTTGAGTGAAAAAAAGCAAAGATGTTACCATTTGTGTAAAACATGCAAAACGTATTGTATGTTTTCTACCAGTTCATATATAAATATACAAATGCATGGAAACGACTCTGGAAAAATATGCAACACACAGATAATAGTACTTGCTTTTGAGGAGGAATAGAGCTTGCAGGTTGTTGTCAATAGAGACTTTAGGCCTATCTGTAATGCTTCTACATTATGGCCAGGAGAATTCATTCATGTGTTTCTTGTTTAATTAAGATTGATTGAAAAAGCATTGTATATAAGCTGTAAGACACATGGGCAGAACATTGAGGGATGGGTGTGATTCCAGTAGGTGGAATGATGGGGGAAGAACATGATGCCAGGCAGAGGGACCACAAGAGCAAAACAGTGGGGGCTGGAAAGGCACCGCTGTCACTGGGCAGTGGCAACAGTGACTGATGTGGCCCCATGACAGTCAGGAGAAGGTGAGGGTGGCGGAAGGGAAACAGACAATTAGCACAGGGTGGGGGGAATGCCACTTATCACAGTAGAGGTCATAAAGGGGAATTAAAGTGTTACACCTGGTGCCACAGTGGGCCCCTCCCGAGAGAGGGAGCAGGTGGGAAGGTCATGCCTACTTACAAGGAGGCTGGACAGAGCCCTGGGATCCATCTGGCCTGTCAGACTAGGAGGTGGCATTTGCTCTTCTCAATTCCTCCTCCCCCCTTTTAATGTTTTAATTTCTTCAGACTGTGTTCTAGCAGGAGGAGACCAGAGAATGTGTTCTATTTCCCAGGGCTTCATAAAACTGACTGGGCAATTGGATTTGGTTGTTAACATTAGGATTTTAAAAAAAAATGCCTGTTCTGAAACAGTTGCAAAAAATGTGCACGTGCCAGTCAGATGTGGTTTGGGGCCAGATGACTCTGCATTCATAGTGTTAACATTAGGAAATCCACCCAGCTGGGGAAGAGTTTAAATGAGCTTCCTAGGATGAGCAGTAGTTACACAATAGACAAGAAGAAACTGAGTAGGTGGCCAGATTTGTGGCTCTTGTTTCAGACAAGGGCGTGCCCTGGCTAGGAGTGCTGGGCGGAAACAGGAAGTAGGGCAGGGAAATAAAGTTTCAAAGCCACAGAGATGATTCTTAGACGTCATCTCTGGGATTGGGAAGCAGTCATTCCTTGCTGGCTGCCTCCACCCTGTGGTGGTCCCTGTGGTGGTCCCTGTGGTGTTAGATGGAACCAGTGGGTGTTCCCCAGGCAAGGGTCAGTGAGCAAGCTGCTTTTGTAAAGAATCAGATAGTCAATATTTTAGGATTTTAGGATTTGTGGTCTTTGTCACAGTTCTGCCGTTGTGACCACAAAGCAGTCACAGATGGTACATAGATGAATGAGGACGGTTGTGTTCTAATAAAGCTTTATTTATAAAGACAGCATCAAGCTAGATTTGGCCCGTGAGCCACAGTTTGCCAACCTCTGTTCTAAAGCAAAGATTCTACACCTTGGGGTGTCGACATTGTTCTTTCCCCAGATTTGCAGTATTCTGGGAGCTGGTTGAGGACAGCAGCTTTGAATTCTGGCCCAAAGCCTTTATTAGCTCTGTGACTGGAAAAATGGTGTTACCTCTTGAGGCTTAGTGTCCTCATCTGTAAAAACAGGAATAATGCCCACCTCATTGGGCTCTTTTGAATATTGTTAGATTAATGAATGCGGGAAGGTTAGCATAGTAGTTAAGAATATAGAATGCAGATTTACTGGACTCCAGTCATGGCTCCAGCATTTATTAGCTGTGTAATCTTGGGCCGGGTTCCTTATATTTATTTCTATTCTTCAGTTTCATCATCTGTAAAATGGGATTCATAAGGATACCTACTTCATAGTATGTTAGGACTGTGATGTGAGTTGACAGGAGGAGCTTAGAGTAGTTCTGGGAAAATGGTACTACTGGTAGTAAGTGCCTATTATAAGCACTTTGTTTCAAATAGTAATAGGTTTTCACCTACCTTAAAAATTAATAAATGAAAGCTAATTTAAGGCTGTCCTCAGGATAAGGTCCCCCTTATTCACTTGCACTGCAGTTTTCTTTTCTTTCTTTTTTTTTTTTTTTTTTTGAGAGGATGAGAAACAAATGAAGCATCAGCTTTTAATCAGCTGCCTGTCTTATATCTGGCACAGCCCATGGGGAAGCAACTAAATTCTACTAATAATATGTTAATTGTAAAAGAATAAAAATCTTAAAAACATGAGTTACTCTATTGTAAGGCTTTAATTCTCATAAACTGGGGAAGTAGGGAGGGTGGGAGGCGAGTGTCTCCAGTGAAATCTGAGAACATTTAACTGAATGAGCCACTGAACCCACACAGCACAATCTAGCCCTGGGCCAGTCAGCCTCTGCCCCTCACCCCATCCAGCCTGAGCCATAGGTTCAAGTGGACAGGTGACTCGAGTTTACCCAGGATTTTGCTGGACCTTCTGGGAAAATAAGTCTTTTTTTTTTTTTTTTTCCCCTCCTGGCCTTGCAAAGCTGGTAGGATACAAGCCTGGAAGAGCCAGAGACCATTACATGAGCAGAACCTGCCCAAGAATGAGGCCAGGAAAGAGGAAAGCAAGAGAGACATTCGTGACATTACTTACCTCACCAGATCCAGCTGTACCTGGGTCCTCTTCACCCCCATACTTCACAGTTA
The DNA here is from genome assembly GCF_000442215.2 of Lipotes vexillifer. Classification (NCBI taxonomy): domain Eukaryota; kingdom Metazoa; phylum Chordata; class Mammalia; order Artiodactyla; family Lipotidae; genus Lipotes; species Lipotes vexillifer. The sequence continues at coordinate 1,926,393 of NW_006772699.1, read as the reverse complement.
TAAATAAATCCCCATTGTTCTTAAACCAGTTTCTGTTACTTGTACCTCAAAGAGGCCTGACAAATATATCCAACCTATTATGCCGTGACAGAAAAAAAAAATTTGAAAATCATTTTCCAGGACTCTGTTCTGGATAAAACAGGGCACACTTTTCTCACTTCCTCCAACCACTTAGAAATAAACCACTAGGACTTCCCTGGTGGCTCAATGGTTAAGGATCCGCCTGCCAATGCAGGGGACAGAGGTTCGAGCCCTGGTCCAGGAAGATCCCACATGCCGCAGAGCAACTAAACCCCGTGTGCCACAACTACTGAGCCTGCGCTCTAGAGCCCGCGAGCCACAACTACTGAGCCCGTGTGCCACAACTACTGAGCCTATGTGCCTAGAGCCCCTGCTCCACAACAAGGAGGAGCCACCACAATGAGAAGCCCACAGACTACAACAAAGAGTAGCCCCCGCTCACCACAACTAGAGAAAGCCCGCACGCAGCAACGAAGACCCAACACAGCCAAAAGTAAAATAAATTTATTTAATTAATTAATTAAAAAAAAAAAAAAGAAGCCAGTAGGCACTCTGAATCAGGCCAGGTTGATAGTACTAAGGAAGAGAAGTCCACACTGGCTAAAGTAAACAACAGATTGATTTAGAGAAAATAAATCAGGTGAATCTCAGCATTGCAAGAGGTCTGAAGAACTGGGGCTCAGGATGGGGCTGGGAGCAAGAGAAGTCGGTACACCAGCACCACAAAGGGCTGGATGGAGAAAAAGCTACTGCCACTGCAACACTGGATGCTATCCTGGATGCAGACAGCCTTGTCCTGGCATTGCTGCCCCAAAAATGGAGTGTGCTACCTGCCCTGCAAGAATTCTATGTGCTGACTGACTGCCTCTTCATTAAAAGTTTGGAGTCAGGGCTTCCCTGGTGGCGCAGTGGTTGAGAGCCCGCCTGCCGATGCAGGGGACGCGGGTTCGTGCCCCGGTCCGGGAAGATCCCACATGCCGCGGAGCGGCTGGGCCCGTGAGCCATGGCCGCTGAGCCTGCGCGTCCGGAGCCTGTGCTCCGCAACGGGAGAGGCCACAGCAGTGAGGGGCCCGCGTACCGCAAAA
>NW_006772699.1:1921023-1924975 GCF_000442215.2 Lipotes vexillifer | reverse complement strand
GTCCGGAGCCTGTGCTCTGCAACGGGAGAGGCCACAACAGTGAGAGGCTCCCGGATAGGCAAAAAAAAAAAAAAAAAAAAAAAAAAGTTCGGAGTCAAAAATCCCAGGCAGGTGCATCTGATTGGCTCAGCCTACGTCACATGCCTGTATCCAGCTGCAAAGGAGGCTGGGAAAGTGATCTGGCCATTTTGACTTCTTGGGTGGAAGGCGGACCGCACCTCCCCCTGAGACTTTGGGCAGCAGAAAACAATGGAATGGAGTGGAGTAGAGTGAAATGGAGTAGAGTAGAAGTAAATGAAACAAAATGGCCCATGTCCACTACGGTCCATCTTCCCTTTGCTAGAAATGCAGCCACCCTGCATGGGCACCTGCTCATCATCCTTGGCCCTTAGCAACTGCCACAGCTTACCCCCTGTCCTTTGTGGGTCAACCAGAACCCATGACCTTAGCAACCCTGCCTACCTCTGAGGCACTTCCCTGGCCCACTCGGTGATTTCCCTGGGACACATCACCTCCCTGGGTAGAAAGTCCTTCATCTGTCTCAGGCTACCTGTGAGCACACTCTAAAGCCAGCCACAGCACTGGGTGACGACTAATTATCAGGCCAATCCAGCCTCACCGCAAGGCTTTGCACATGTCTGCTCTGCACTGTGGACAGAAGGCGAGTTGGGCGGGGAGCGGCGCCAAGGAAGCCACAGGTCCCATCAGGCCTGCCCCCCTTGTCCTTTCCCTGTTGTCTCCCTGGATACTAATCCCGTCCCTCTTGATGACTGCACAGCGAGGTGGCTTGCTCCAGTGATTGTCAAGGTAGCTTATCCCCTCATTAATTAACTACTCAGAAAAATGCGGTACGACACTGTGCCGTTCGGCTTCCAGCTTGTCAACACAGGGAACTCTGGGGAAACTTTGCCCTGGCCCAGGGCTGTGAGCTGGATGACTCAGAGAAAAGCTGCATGGAAGAGGAACGTTCTTCCCCCATGGCTCACCGTCACTCTCAGGGGCCATGGGCTGGATAGGTAGGAAGAGTGGGACCACAGCTGCCATTGGGAGTCTGTTTCCTGCCACCTGAAGCAGAGAGTATTCCTTGCAGGGCCTTGGGAGGTGGGGGCTGGATTACAGGGTAGAGAGACCTGCAGTGTAGAGTCTGGCAAAGTTGCTGGCAATATTAGAATGAGCCAAGCCTCCTGATTTGGGCAACAGTGTCCTACGTAAGAGATCAAAGATCTGATGTGGCTTAAACCTGAACTTAATTCAGTAATATGTACTTGGCATCCATCATATGCCAGTCACTATGCAGAGAACTGGAGAAATAACCACTCAAGACATAGTCCTGTCGCCAAGGAGGTCAGTCTACTAGGACAGATAAGACAGTGGAATAGGCCACTTCAGTGCAAAGGGACAGTGGGCCATGGGGGTAAGCAGGGGATGCTGTTATGGGAACACAATCGAGGGGCACTGTGTTAGTTTCCTGTAGCTGCTATAACAAATAAAATGTAGCTTAAAACAGTAGAACTGTATTCTCTCATAGTCCTGGAGGCCTGAAGTCTGAAATCAAGGTGTTGATAGGACTGCACTCCCTCTGGAGGCTCCAGGAGAGAATTTGTTCCATGTCTCTCCAGCTTCTAGTGGATACCTGCATTCCTTGGCTTGCGGCTGATTCATTTCCATCTCTGCCCCCATCTTGTCTTCACATCACCTTGTCTTCTGTGTGTCTGTCTTCTTCTGCCTCTCTTATAAGGATACTAATGATGGCTTTTAGGGTCCATCTAGAACATGCAGGATAAGCTCCTCCTCTTAAGATCCTTAACTTAATCACATCTTTTGAAACATAAGGTAAGGTTGTCATATAAGGTAATATTCAGAGATTCTGGGGATTAGGAAGTGAATGTATTTGGGGGAGGGGGCATTTTTTCAGCTGACCAAGCCCCCTAATCCAGCGTAGGATGGGGGCAAGAAAGAGTTCCTAGAGGAATTAAGGACCACTGGTCTTAGGCCTGTTTGCTTTTGGACCCATTTCCCTCCCTGCTCTGCTCTGTGTCTCAGGGGGGCCAAGCCCTGAAGGCTGTGGTTCCCATGCTCCTGTGTCAACTGGCCTCCACCTGAATCCTACCAAGGAGAGTCATTCATGGGAGATGTGCGAGGAGCAGACTGGGAGGGAGGATCATTAATTTCTTCTTCTTTGCCTTCTTTTTTGTGTAACAGCCTCTCTGGTAGTGTCTGTGTATCCTTGGCGGTTGCATCTCCTACCAGTTGGGTCCCTGAGCTCTGGTAACATCACCTGCTCCCTTTGTTCCTCCAGCCTAGGCTTGAGAACAGCTTCCACTGTTGCTCTGGGATAGCTCAGCATCCACTGTTGGGCTCTCAGCTCCTCTGTCACCTGCACAACCAAGTGCCCTGCATTAAATTCCCTCTGTAGGAAGTACTTAAAGTGTTTTCAGTTTTCTTGGTAGGCCCCTGACCGATGCCAAGTCCAAGCTGAGATTTGAAGGACGACTACTCTAGGATGAGGACCTTTGTGCCAAGAGCTACTGTGGTGAGCCAGCTGGCCAGATACTGCCTCTTTGAAACCCTCAGTTGAATGGAGAAGATAGACACTAATCAACTCACCATCCATATAATGATTACGCACAACAGTCAGTGTATGAAGTGGAAGTAAGAGAGCTTTAGAAAAATACAGTGATGGGACATGCAGTCCAGGATGGAGGGTTATGAGGGCTCCCTGCGGAGTGACGTTTGAGCTGAGATCTGAGAGTGGAGTTAGGAGGTGACCCAGCTGAGGCATTCCAGAGAGCGGGAGAGGCATATGCACAAGTCCTCATGCAGGAGGGAGCTCTCAGGGGTCTGAAAGAAGATCAGTGTGACTAGAGCACCAACAGCCCAAGTAAAAGGCTTCACCGGGAGGGCAGAAGGGAAAGACAGAAGGTGGATCGTGCAGGGCCTTGTGGGATTTGGGTTCAGGAAAAGGAGTTAATGGTCTTGTGTCCTTGGGGCAGAAGGGAATATAGTCTGGGCCGGCAGCTACCTAAGGTAGGTCTTAGCTGAGCCACAGGAGGTCAGGGCCACATGCCCCCCCACTCCCCGAATCCAGCTGTGGGGTTTGAGCAGCCGTATTTCTTCCCAAGTAACGAGGTAGCACATACTGGACACAGAGGCCATGGGAAACAACCTCAGGATTCAGACGCCGGGAAGAAGTCTTTAGAACTTTCCAGCTACAGAGGGGCCTGTCACCTCCCCAGAAGCCCTTGAACTCAATGATGGACAGCCAGAGTGAAGGATGGAGAGGATTCTGGCTGTGCCTGGGAAGGGATCCTAAGGATCCTTAGCACTTGCGCGCAGGCCAGGAGTCCGGGGCTGGCCGCCTGCGAATCCTAGGCACGTTTCCTTAAAACACAGTTTCCTTGGCCCTACCTCTGGGGATTTAGTTTCAGTATTTCTGAGGAAGGGCCTGGCATCTACAGTTTTCAAAGCTCCGTGGAGATTTTTATGCACAGCCAGGTTTAGCAGCCAGTGCTCACACTCTGATCCTTACAGGGACCCCTTGTTTGTGGTGCGGTTCTCCCTCCACACTCCTCACTCCTGGGCTGCTTGCAGATTCCTGCTTCAGAAATGCTGGGTTGACGCTGTGATTCTCTTGGGGTTAGCTGTTCCAGTGCCCATTGCTCTTGGTGTTGTTATTGTTGCTGTGGTGACAGCAAAGGACAGCTATTTTAAGAAAAAACATTGACAGGGAAATAGGGGGCAACGTTGATCTCAGCATTTTGCAAACTCCCTGCTGGACCCTTTGTAACACACGTTGTGTCTTCGGAAACTTCTGAAGCGCTTTGTAACTCCCGACTAAGATTAGGAGGAAGGACAGGCGTCTCTCACTCATCAGTACCAGAAAGCTGCCCCCCCCCACGCACATACACACACACACACACACACACACACACACACACACACACACACACAC
>NW_006772699.1:1920423-1921007 GCF_000442215.2 Lipotes vexillifer | reverse complement strand
ACACACACACACACACACACACACACACACACACACACACACACACACACACACTATTGGAGATTTGGTTGCTTAGTTCCCACCTTATCTAAGGCTGTTGTCCTTTGTTAGAGAATCTGGGGAGTATCTGCCTTGAAAACAGCGGTGGGGACCATCTACAGATGTAGAGAGGCATGGATGTTGGCATCTAGGGACACTCCTGCCCTCTTGCTTTTGTTGTCCCACCTTCTTGGAAGCCAGGGATGCCCCCCACCCCTCCTTGTAAGTGGCCTGGAAAGCCAGGATGGATGGTAGCAGAATGAAAAGAATGGTGGAGGAACTGGGGAGATGCAAACACACTTGGAGAACTTGAATAGTGACTCTGGGTTCTTGAATTCTGATCCTAGCTCCTTGCCCTCCTGCAACATTTCTGCTTTGTTTATGTGTAAAATGGGGTGGCTGACCTGTGTAACCTCTAAGCTCTTTAAAAATAAGGGCTTCCCTGGTGGCACAGTGGTTGAGAGTCCGCCTGCCGATGCAGGAGACGCGGGTTCGTGCCCCGGTCCGGGAAGATCCCACGTGCCGCGGAGCGGCTGGGCCCGTGA
>NW_006772699.1:1918568-1920370 GCF_000442215.2 Lipotes vexillifer | reverse complement strand
GAAAAAAAAAAAAAAAAAAAAAAAAAAAAAAAAAAAAAAAAAACAAAAATAAAAGGTGTTTGTGCTCCTTGGCCTTGGTCATTCTCTCAGGAGAATAAAAATCAATTACATAGGATTCTTGTGCTTCTGAAGGACACCTCCTGGCTAACAGTGGAAATATGGTGGGCTTTAGAGGAGGGTTGGAGTTTTTGCGGAGCTAACTGACTGTACCTCAAATCAAGGCCTCTGAGAAGTGATTTCGAGGGCACCCATGGAATTCAGGTTGGCGCTGCTGACTCCCCGGGCTTCGGGCTGGTGCTCTTTGGCTGGGTCCGCTGGAGATCAAAGATGCCAACACTGGACCAGCTTTGAAAGAAGAGGAGCAAGATGGTGCTGCTTGGCAGTGCCCATGTCATTTCTGCCTGTGGCTTGAACGTGCTCTCTATCCAGCCGAGAAAATCACAGAAGAAATTTTTATGAACTCACAGACCTTTCATTATTCCAGAAACCAGGGAGAGGACGGATCCTCATTAGGGCTGGGGTAAGCATTGCATCCCACTGGCTGGTCTCTTTAACACTGTGATCAGTCTTGCTGAGCTGGGCAGGCAGTGTTTGGTTTGGGTGTTGACACCAGACAGTGGCGATTCACAGCAGTAACCTCCTCCTAGTTTCCGATTCATTAATTTTCATTAAGGCTTAAACAGCCATGCATGCGGCCTGGATTTGGGGAACTTAGGTGTATCTGGAAAATTAAAAGTCCTTTAAGTTTTGCAGGTTATCTCTGAGAAAGACAGGAGAGGAAAAACTCTTTCCGCCTCTGACCCTCTTTCCCACTCTTTTACTGCTGTGTTAGTTGAAGCGATTTCAGTGGGATTAATTGACTGTCGGAATGATTTGCATTTTATTGCCCAGATCTGCTCATTGGGTCAGAAGATGTCATAAAAGCAGAAGCCCAAGGTTGTTGACAACCTCAGAGACAGCAGGCTGCTCCACAAGGAAATTGGACCGGCCATTCTCATTCTTTATAACTCGGTGGTGTAATAAGCCACGTACGTTTCCAGCTGACCTGCTCTGGCTCCAAGAGTCAGGTTTTGTGTTTTTCCAGGACGCAGGGAAGCAAGTAAGCCTGAGAAGATGGAGGGGTGCTGAATTTAAGAAAGCAGAAGCAGCCTGGGGTCTAGATAAGTTTGGACTTGGATGGCAACCCAGTAAGAATTTTCTCTGAAGCCTGGGTAGAAATCTAATCTATGTATCAGTGCTGTTGAACTTGTAAAAAGACTCTTTCCCCCTCTGACCCTCTTTCCCACTCTTTTACTGCTGTGTTAGTTGAAGCGATTTCAGTGGGATTAATTGACTGTCGGAATGATTTGCATTTTATTGCCCAGATCTGCTCATTGGGTCAGAAGATGTCATAAAAGCAGAAGCCCAAGGTTGTTGACAACCTCAGAGACAGCAGGCTGCTCCACAAGGAAATTGGACCGGCCATTCTCATTCTTTATAACTCGGTGGTGTAATAAGCCACGTACGTTTCCAGCTGACCTGCTCTGGCTCCAAGAGTCAGGTTTTGTGTTTTTCCAGGACGCAGGGAAGCAAGTAAGCCTGAGAAGATGGAGGGGTGCTGAATTTAAGAAAGCAGAAGCAGCCTGGGGTCTAGATAAGTTTGGACTTGGATGGCAACCCAGTAAGAATTTTCTCTGAAGCCTGGGTAGAAATCTAATCTATGTATCAGTGCTGTTGAACTTGTAAAAAGTTTATAGCTGTAAGTCCTTGTTGTCTGTAGAGGGGATTAGATGCTCCTGCTGGGAAAAGCAGGTAGCAGGAAT
>NW_006772699.1:1908665-1918429 GCF_000442215.2 Lipotes vexillifer | reverse complement strand
CAGGAATGGGTGAATTTGGTCAGGTGGCCAGTGGAGGGAACTGGGCCACTCTGGCCCATAGGGAGCCTTTGTGTGAATTAGGAAAAGGGGCCCCTTCCTCCCCACGGAAGCCAACTGGGCCGGCTTTGATTCCAGACACACAGCCCACCCATCCAAATGCAGTGACCCGCCCACCTGAAAGGGGCTCGCTCAAGGCAACGTTTGTCATGCAAGAGTGTGGACCCAGCTTGCTAACACCTTCTGATTTTTGTTTTTAAAGGAAACTGGAAATCGAATTTTTGTGTGTGAAATATCCTGATTTAAAAATGTAAGCCAGGGACTTCCCTGGAGGTCTAGTGGTTAAGACTTTGCCCTCCGATGCAGGGGATGTGGGTTTGATGCAGGGGATGTGGGTTTGATCCCTGGTCGGGGAGCTAAGATCCCACATGCCTCCTGGCCAAAACACCAAAACATAAAGCAGAAGCAACGCTGTAACAGATTCAATAAAGACTTTTAAAATGGTCCATATCAAAAAAAAAAAATCTTAAAAAAAAAAAAATGTAAGCCACATTTTTTGCTTCTCCTACATAGTGTTAGAGTGAAGCAACAAGGCATAGGTGAGGGATGGATTGGGCTCCAAGTTTGCGGACTCTGATATTATATTGTAGATGAGTTACTCATATACCACCTCTGCTCCTACACACACGCGCGCGGCGCGCGCGAAAGGAAACACTTGAGGCTCTCGAATTCTTTTCTTTTGATTCTTATACCAAAATGGGCACACTTTTGAAAAGAACAAATGCCAGGCCTGAGCACGTTGAGACTGGTAATGGAGAGACTGTTCTCCAAGAGAACAGAGTAAAATCCCAAGGAGATGCAGGGCCCGGAAGAGATGGGGTTTATTCATTGAGTCAAGCAGAGTTAACGAGAGGGACAGTTCTGCTCCAGGTGGGTATTTTCTGTAGCCTATAATGAGTTTCCCCTCTTTAATTGCCAGGCAGACTAGAAGGATTCCAGGTCTCCCCCTGGGCCCTTAAAAATTGGGAAGGGGAAGGAGGAATTCCTGGCGGGTGGCTGGCACACCAGCTCCCTGGTGGACAGAGCTCTGAGCAATACTGTGTGCTTCCCAGAGGCCTGCGAGGGCGGACTTCAGCCCTGACAGTGTTTGGTCCTCCCCGCTGAGCCCAGATTGAGTACATAGAGATGGCTAATTAAACTTTGAACTGACAAACAGGCTGGAGAGGCTCCCCTTTGAAGAGCAGATCACAGGGACAATTTCCTGTTTGCCAGTTTGCAACCCCAGATCTCATCAGTTTGGGATTGTGTTGAGTTTAACTAAGGCATGTTGATGGCATTTAACACTTGTGCTGAAAGTTCTCATCATGGATTGGTGGTGATCTCTTTTCGCCCCTGCATTTCATCTTCAGGTGTGTGTGCTTTGGAAGGGGGGTGGTGGTAGATCCGTCAAGCTTTCAGGGCCCAGTAAACCCAGACTCTTTTCATATGAATCTGTTCTCTTAAAGGAACAGATATGTGTCCTTCTGCCCATAAATGGATATTCACACGTGTGTCCAGATTACCCTATGCATTTGACAGGTAAATGTAAATACACATAATATAAATGGAGGTAGAATCTACAATGAAGTTAGTTTGGTTTGGGGCATTTGTGTGTTCCGTTCCCCCTCTGAGGTGACTAACTGGTTCCCAAATAGCATCGAAAGACAGTGCACGCAAGGGAATCAAATTCCGATTTTGGATAAGTTATGTCACATCTGGTAGTCATTCAGTAAAGATCAGATTATCTGATTATGCAATCACTTCATGTTCTTTGGAGCTGTAAGAGAAATGGATGAGTTCAAATTGTGGATTTGCCCTGCATTGAACTGCTGGGAGCACATTTATCAATGACCTGTGAATGGTGTTACTGAAGCAAGGAAGGAGCGGGGATAAACTTAGCCAAAAGGAGTAGGAACCTGAATACAGTTGCTGATGAAGTTACCAGACTGAGGCAAATGTGAACCAGTGGGTCTGACAGAAAAAAAGTGTTAAGTAACATCATTTCTATCATTTCTTCACTTTTTTCCAGGGTTCCAGGATATTCTGAATTGATGAAATGGCCAATTGTGGTGCAGACTCTTAGCCCTGGTGCAGTCATTTCTCCATTCTTCACATGATTTTGTCACACACACACACACACACACACACACACACACTTTTCTAAAACCCTGGGCGCTGGGGTCAGAAAAGCAGGATACAGACCATCAACAGACATATCCAACCTTGAGTACACAGTGTGATAGAGGAGGCTTGCATGCTGTTGTTGTTGTTTTTTTTTTTTTTAATAAGTTGGCTTGTTCTCTTTTGGAAATAGGTGAGGCATACAGTATTTTAAAAATGTCATCATTATCCTAACACGATCTTTAGCCAAAAATTCAGACTACAAGTTCTGGAGCATAATATACAAGCCCTGTATCTTCAGTGTCTGTGCGCTTCCTTGAGAGGATAGGGGAAAATAGAAAAAAAGCTAGAAAAGATTGAGAGTTTTCAACTAAACCATAGAAAGCAGTTGTTGGTTTAGTGTAGATTTCAACTCATGGACCGGTTCGCTGGAAAGACCACAGGCTGTAGAGTTCCGGCAAAGGACACTTACTGTGTTACTTTGTGCAAATCCTGATGCCTCTCTGAGCAATGCCTTCCTCATCTGCAAAATGTGTTAAGAATAAGGACCTTACAGAGGGTTGTTTACATTAAAAGAGAAATCGAATATACGTTACCTTGTATAATACTCACTAAACGTGTTATGGTGTGCGGAGCTCTGGAGTCAGATCGACCTGGGTTCTAATGTTGGCTGTACAACTCTCCAGCTGTGTGGCCTTGGGCAAATCGCTTGGCCCCTCTGAGCTTCTGTTTTCTCAGCTGAAAATCTGTCCTGAGTACATGTGTTATTGTGAGGAGTGAGACAGTGTCCATAAAAGAGCCCAGTGCAGGGTCCAGCCTAGAATGAATTTTTGGTAAATTTGGAGTGTTCTTAGCTGCTTTGAATATAATTCCTTCCCATGTCCACCACCGCTGCCCCTCCACTAGCTATGTACTGAGTGGAAGAGCTTCTAGTGGCTTCTGGGACCTTCCCAGAGCAGACCTCTCAGTTCTGCATCGCCCTCTCCTCAGAGGCCCTGATAGGAGAGAGTTCTGAAGCCTCCAGTCGCTCCAAAACATGCCATAAAAACCCCAGGAGGAAAGAGCCCATTAGCACCTGCACGTTTGGGGACCCGTGTCAGCAAAATGGCCGGGAGCTTCCTGCCGAAACCCGAGGGCATGGCAGGTTTACTGAGACCCTTCATTAAGATGAATTATGAATCCGTGGGTCTCTCTGGCTCAATTTGGCCCAGGCTGGGAGGCGGAGGCCCAGCAGGCCCCCTGCCTGCACACCATAAAACTCTCTTCCTTTCCTCCCCTCCCAGACTCCTTCCCACCCTGCCCGTGCACCCCCTGCCCTTGTTTAAAGAAAGAGAAAGGCATCGACCCCTCCAGGGAGTCCCCAGAGATAGAGGAAGAGTTCAACCTGAGAAAATTATTTTCTTATAAGTGTCAGGCACCTGGCTGACGAGGCCTGGCCCGGGCCCTCGGTGACTTGTGCAGAGCCCTCTCCCGTCCTCCCCCACTTCTCCAGGCCATTTCCAAGTCCACACAGCCAGGAGGGAGCAGAGCAGGGCGGGCGGGGCAGCACAGCCACAGAGCTAGCTGTGCATTCGTTCCTATCCTAAGCCACAGGTCAGAGGTTGTCCTGTCAGCTCCTCCAGGGTGCCTGGCTTTTTATGTTTTTGTTTTCCTTTTTTCTTTAAAGCCACGAACTATGATAAATCGTTGTTCAGAGAAGACAAGCGCAAATGCTCTCTAGAGCAGTGGTTCTTAAACGTTCATGGGCTTGCGCATCACCCAGCAATCTGGGCATAGCAGGGAAAGCTGAAAGCACCACGGTGACATTTGGGGACAGCCAGCTGGGGACTCTGAGGGCTCATCTGTAGCATGATGGATGGTGGTTAGACACTACAAAGGTCTCCTTACCTGACTGCAGAGTTGGCTGTATGGTAGAATGGTAGAGTGGCCCATGGGTTGGGGAAGGGGGAGGTTTATGAAAAACGGCCTCCCCAGAGGTGTTTTTACCAAAATAAAGAGGAAACTAACATTTACTGAGTGCCTACCATGGGCTTTAGAGCTTTCGCCGGGGAGTAATAACAGATGTGCCTATACAGGTCCGGGAACCAGACAGCCTGGGGTCAAATCCTAGCTCCATCACCTACCGACGGGATCTTGGGCAAGTTGTGTCCTGTCTCCCAGCAACAGGCTCCTTGCCTTTACCATGGGCATGATGATAGTACCTACCTCACAGAATTATTTCATTGTGGGTTAAATGAGATACTATATGTAAAAGCACTTAGCACAGTGTTTGGCATATAAATGCTCAACAGATATTCGGTTCTCTCATCACCCTCATCCTCAATATCATCAACATTTTCTCATGGGGCCCGGAAGCTGGGCATCCCGTCTCTGACCCTGTTGTCTCCACCAGGTCAGTGGGAGTCTTCCTTTCTGTTGAAAGAATTGAAATTCTCTCCGCCAGAGACCCGGGATGAGAAGTAAAGCTTCTTTGTTTAGCAAGAGGCTGTGAAATCTGAAAACAAAACAGCTGAAAGGAGGCAGGTGCATAATGACACGCCTCACCCTTTCATTCTCTCATTTACACAACCACCTGGGCAAACCCTGGCCTGAAAGCCTTGGGCCCCTTGAAGTATGTTCGCTCCCAGATGGAAAAAGAAGGAATTCATCAGTGAGTCATTGCCTTGGGATACAGTGGGATGAGGGCCAAGCATCTGCTTTTCTGTCTCTCTCCCCACCTCTGTCTCTCTTGCTCTGTCTTTTTTTTTTCTTTCCTATTTAAGGAGTTAAAGATGAAGGCTGATTCTGGGAAGCTATGATTTTTCTCATGTCCCCCAGAATTCTGTGCCATTAGAAAACTTGAAATCTGGGGTCAAAAAGAAGGACTCTGGGTTTGAACTGTGACACTGAGGAGGCTGATTAATTTTTTCCAATCCTCAATTTCTTTATCTTTTGAAAACAATGATAATGGGAGTATCTACTAGACCGTAAGTGACTTGAGGTCAGGGACTGTGTCCTTTTTTGAACTTATTTCACTCTGAGTGTCTAGTGTGATATTTGCCACCCTGTTAGTGTTCAGTAAGTATTTGAATGAATGCAAGCCACTTGCCTACTGAGTTGTTGAAATTGTTTATTGAGATACGGTGTGTGAAAGCCATTAGCTCAGTTATGTCCATTGTATGTTTATTTTTTCTTTTCTCATTTTAGATGTGCTCCTTAGAGAAAGAGGACGGATAAAGAAAGGAAAGTGATGGGAAGGGGATGCTGGAGAATAACTATAGAAGGAAAGGGAGAGATGGTGATAGGAAGAGCTCTGGATTTGCAGGAGGCCGGCCTTGTCTTACACTCTAGGTCTGAGATTTCCACTTGGCCGTATGCTCTGAGTCTAGGTTCCTTGTCTGTAAGGTGGGAATGAAAACATTCATTTACTGGTGGGTGTCTCCAAGGAGACAGACATTCATGAAGGCAGGCAGCCCCCATAGTTCCTGGCGCGCCTTGGGTACAAAATGGCATGAAATCTGAAGGTGGAGAGGAAAAGAGAAGTAAAGAAACGAGAAAGAAGCAGAACATGAAGCAGGGGAAGCAAAAGGAGAGAAAAGGAGGAGTTTGGAGTTTCTGTCTTAAAATCCAGTCCTTTCCTGCTGTGTCTGGCCAGTAAGGGTTGGACTCGGGCCTGAGAAGTCATTGCACTTGGACATCACCTTAATGCTAAGCCTTCTCTTTCGTAACCTGATATGACTCAAGTGAAGCAGTGGGTGGTTGGGATCCAGAGAGAGTGATGTATGCATGGGATACATTCCCTGGGGGCAAAGCACAGTGAACGTGGGACCCCAGACCATGTCCCTAGAAAGTAAAATGATGTTTCCCGGATTCTGCAACTTACGGGCAGCTGTCTTGATCCTGTGTGGGTTGGAGGCTGCCGTTGTCAGTTGGCCTAGCCAGCCAGGCAGCACACTGGCCGTGTGTCCAAAGAGACACAGTGTGAAAAAAGTATTCCTGGGAAGTATTGGTATTTTAAAAAATAATATTTAATATTTTTATAATGCCATTTTCATTTCTAGTAGTTAAGGAAGTTGTGGGCATTCATTCTGAAAATTTGGGAAAACGTAGAAAAGAATACCGTTAAGCCCGTCAGGAGATAATCCACCCTTGACTTTTTGAAGTATATACCTGCACATGCCTTTCTTTTTGGTGGGGGTGGTGTAAAACTGGAGTCTTTTTTTTTATTATTTTCTAAGTTACTTAGATAGTTTTCCCAAGACCCATCAGTTCAATTTATTTCGTTGACTGTATATCAGATCCTGTACTCAGTGAAGTGAACTAGACTCTATTTCTGATTAGCTTTTCCCAAGTCCCTGTAATTAAAAAGAATATTCTTGGGAAATGTTAATGCTATATTCTACAGTCTATTCTTGAATATCCAAAGACTGGAGTTTCCAAGGGTTGAGTTCTAATATGTCCCTTCTCCTAGGCTCAGGAGACAAACTACTTCTGCCCTCTCTCCTCTCTTAGAGTAGTATGAAAGCAGGAAAAACCTGATTTTTGACTGTTTCTTTCCGGGATGTGTTCTATGAAAAGAGGTTTTAGCAAGCTGGAGAGAGAGGTGGGGAGAGAGGGTAAATGAGGAAGAAAAGGAGGTAGGAAAGAGAGAGAGATGGTAAAGACAGTGGAAGCAGGAGGGCAGAGAAATGAGAGGGGCTCACGGCAGTGCTTTTCTGCTGTGTGGGACCTGCAGTATTGTTCACTTGCTAATATTCATTGAATGCCCACCAAAGGCCAGCCCTGGGTAATAATCACAGCCCCCTGAGCAAACCCTGGCCATAATATATGGTCTCTTTGATCTCTCTTAAGTCTAAAAAGGACCCTCAATCCCCTTGGCCTTTGAATAGCACTCTTCATATACTAATGGAGAAACTCAATTTATCTTCGGTCCTGTAATCCCCTTGCAACTCCCTACAGCCAGGGTCAGACCAACCTAGCACCAAGGCCAGCACCGGGCCTGTCCTCTCCTGAATGAGACCTCCCCTGAGGGTCCTGCCCTTGTTGGTGGGCCTCTTGCAGGGGAACTCTCTCCCAGGGCAAAATGGGACTCAGCTTTTGTAAGGAGCCTTCCTGGGGTACCTCTTACCACACGGCAGGTGCACAAAGAGGGGGTGGAGCTATCACCCCACCCCAAGATCCTGATACCTTTCCCCTTACTCCTCTGGTGGGATTTGTTGAATTAAAGCCCCCAGAGACAGATTAGATAGCTAGATCAATTGATCTGTCTATAGAGAGGAAGGGAGGGAAGGATGCATCTTATAGTAGCAGACTGATTGACTCATCCATTCATTCAAGAAATGTTTATTGAAAAAACAAGATAAATCTGTGAGTGATGGAAGCATTAATTAACTAGATGGGGGGAATCTTTTTACAATGTATATGTGCATCAAATCACGACAGTTACACCTTAAATATCTGACAGCTTTGTCTATACCTCGATAAAGTTGACAAAATAAAGTAATTCATTTAGAAAAAATATAGTTATGGAATACCTACTCCAGTTATGCGTGTTGGCCCTGAGAACACTCAGGTAAACCAAACAGACAATTCCTTGGTCCCACTGAGGCTTCGGAGACTACAACCATACAGACAGACTGAAAGTAAAACGGAAACGTCAAGTTCTAATAAGTACTATGCAGAGAACAGACTTGGAGGAGGTGGTTAAGGTGAAAGGAAGGTGGTAACATTCAAACTAAGTTCTAATTTGGTGCTTCTCACACTTTCACCCGAACAGGATCCCCTGGGGAATCTTCTTAAAAATGCAGATTCCAATTCAGAAGGGCTGAGTGGGGCTGAGACTCTGCATTCCTGACAGCCCCCCAAGGGGATGCTGACATCATGCTTTGATGTGAGCTGGACCACACTTTGAGTAGCCTGGTTCTAAATGCCAATGAGGGAAGAGCCTGCCCCACCTAGGAGGGTGCTTTAGACCTTCTTATAGAATGAGAGCACTCCAGGCAGGGAAATAGCCAGTGGAAAAGCAGGCAAGCACCTAGCTTGGCCTGTTAGGAGCATCAAAAGCAGATGGGCATGGCTGGAGAAAGTACCAGATGAGATCCAAGAGAGAGGCAGGAAAGAGCAGATCATGTAGGGCTTTGCATGAAAAGCAGTGGGAACTGAAAAGAATACTGTCATGAATAGTTTTTCCCTTGATTGTTCTGTCTGTACACAGGAAACCAAGTCTTTCCTGTGCTTCTGTCTAGAATGTTTCTGGGCATGAACCAAGCTCAGTCAACCTATCACACATTGTTGGGGGAGTCTGCGAAGAAAGCTTTCATAGAGCCCACCCTAGCATAGCTAGAATTTAGGCAAACACTTTCCTCACTCTGGACTTGTAGAAGGGAGAAATTCTTAACAAAATGCCTTCAACCCCCAAAATTTGAGGACTCGGCTTTTATGATTTCCCAGGATTTAGACACACGTATACCAGCAGCACCCAAAGCAGACCAACAGAGGAAGTGCCAGGTCCTCCCTCACCCCCGATGCAGAAGACTTTACTTCCCAAGTATGCACTTATTGTAGTTGGTTCAAGAAAAATAAATATAAAAATCTGGCGTCAACAGATTCCCTCCTTCCTCCCTTTCCTACCGGACTCGCAATTACTTTAGACTTTCTCTTGGGAGGAGAAAAGACGACTCAAATGTCAGACCCAGCCATCATCCCAAAGTTGAATGGTCCAAAATTAGAACAGAGAGGAGACCATCAATCACTGACCCGGCCATAAGCGGAGCCTCTCTGTGATGTATTGTGTTTATATCTGACTCTCCGGCTCGACAGGTGGCCTTCGGCGGTGAGTTTCCTGCGTTATAAACCTACTCCACGTGTGAGAACAGCTCAATCTGCAGAGCTCACAGCCTAATTAATCCAATCACGGGATGGTGATTAAGAGGTCAACAGTGACAAGTCCAGAGAGCACCCTCTGTCCTCCAGGAACGGGCTCGTCCCAGGGCTCCAAACCCCACAGGTGGCTCTGGATTCAAGCAGCTCTGGGGGCCTGACCTACTTTGGAGCCTTGCCCCGTTGTTTATAGCAAGGCTGACCAAGGCAAACGGCCACAGTTTGGTCCCTGTAGTAGAAGTTTCAGCCTCACTGCAGAGAACACTTCATGGTATAGATTCTCCCCCTTTAAGAAGGCTCACCCCAGGTCCAAACACAAAGGAGCCAGAGTCAGGAGCCCCAAGCATGAGGACTTGAATTCTGGATTCCATACTTAAGCCTGCTCCTCGGGAGGCGGTCAAAGGAAAGGGTGATTCTTGAGGCCTTTGTTACTTACCTCTCTGACCTTCTGCTTCTTCCACTGTAAAATTGGACTGCTGATAGTATACTTACTTCACAGGCTGTGTTTTAGAAGTAAATGAGCTATTATATGAAAAACTTCGGGACAGTGTCTGGAATGTGGAAATGCAAATATTATGGAAATATTATTACTATTTGTGTCATTCCTGGTTTCAAGCTACAAAATCAGACTTAGCTGATTTGAGCAAAAGAGGAATGCGTTAAAAATGATATTGGGGGGCTTCCCTGGTGGCGCAGTGGCTGAGAGTCCGCCTGCCGATGCAGGGGACACGGGTTCGTGCCCCGGTCCG